>NW_027193338.1:714692-1072038 GCF_032444005.1 Ranitomeya imitator | reverse complement strand
TGTAGGTTATAGAGTGTAGGGTATAGAGTGTAGGGTATAGAGTATAGAGTGCAGGGTATAGAGTGTAGGGTATATAGTGTAGAGTATAGAGTGTAGGGTATAGAGTGTAGGGTGTAGAGTGTAGGGTATAGAGTGTAGGGTATAGAGTGTAGGGTATAGAGTGTAGGGTATAGAGTGTAGGGTATAGAGTGTAGAGTGTAGGGTGTAGAGTGTAGAGTGTAGGGTGTAGAGTGTAGGGTATAGAGTGTAGGGTGTAGAGTGTAGGGTATAGAGTGTAGGGTATAGAGTGTAGGGTATATAGTGTAGGGTATAGAGTGTAGGGTATAGAGTGTAGGGTATAGAGTGTATGGAATAGAGTTTAGAGTGTAGGGTATAGAGTGTAGGGTATAGAGTGTATGGAATAGAGTTTAGAGTGTAGAGTGTAGGGTATAGAGTGTAGGGTATAGAGTGTATGGTATAGAGTGTAGGGTATAGAGGGTGGGGTATAGAGTGTAGGGTATAGAGTGTAGAGTGTAGGGATTAGAGTGTAGGGTATAGAGTGTAGGATATAGAGTGTATGGAATAGAGTGTAGGGTATAGAGTGAAGAGTGTAGGGTATAGAGTGTAGGGTATAGAGCGTAGGGTGTAGGGTATAGAGTGTAGGGTATAGAGTGTAGGGTATAGAGTGTATGGTATAGATTGTAGGGTGTACAGTGTAAGGTATAGAGTGTAGGTTATAGAGTGTAGAGTGTAGGGCATAGAGTGTATGGTATAGAGTGTAGGATGTAGAGTGTATAGTATAGAGTGTAGGGTATAGATTGTATGGTATAGAGTTTAGAGTGTAGGGTATAGAGTGTAGAATATAGAGTGTAGAGTGTAGGGTATAGAGTGTAGGGTATAGAGTGTACGGTATAGAGCGTATGATATAGAGTGTATGTTATATAGTGTAGGGTATAGAGTGTTTGGTATAGAGTGTAAGGTATAGAGTGTAGAGAGTAGGGTATAGATTTTAGAGTGTAGAGTGTAGGGTATAGCATGTAGGGTATAGAGTGTATGGAATAAAGTGCATGGTATAGAGTGTAGGTTGTAGAGTGTAGGATATAGAGTGTAGAGTGTGGGGTATAGAGTGTAGAGTGTGGGGTATAGAGTGTAGAGTGTAGGGTATAGAGTGTATGATATAGAGTGTAGGGTATAGAGTGTATGGTATAGATTGCAGGGTATAAAGTGTAGGGTATAGAGTGTAGGGTATAGAGTGTAGAGTGTAGGGTATAGAGTGTAGGGTATAGAGTGTATGGTATAGATTGTAGGGTATAGAGTGTAGGGTATAGAGTGTAGAGTGTAGGGTATAGAGTGTAGAAAGTAGGGTATAGTGTGTAGGGCATAGAGTGTAGAGTGTAGGGTATAGAGTGTAGGGTATAGAGTGTAGATTGTATGGTATAGAGTGTAGGGTATAGAGTGTATAGTGTAGAGTATAGAGTGTAGAGTGTAGGGTATAGAGTGTAGGGTATAGTGTTGGGATATAGAGTGTAGGGTATAGAGTGTAGAGTATAGAGTGTAGGGTATAGAGTGTAGGGTATAGCGTGTAGGGTATAGAGTGTAGGGTATAGAGTGTATAGTGTAGGGTATAGAGTGTAGAGTGTAGGGTATAGAGTGTAGGGTATAGAGTGTTGGGATATAGAGTGTAGGGTATAGAGTGTCGGGTATAGAGTGTAGGGTATAGATTGTAGGGTATAGAGTGTAGGGTATAGAGTATATAGTATAGGGTATAGAGTGTAGGGTATAGAGTGTAGAGTGTAGGGTATAGAGTGTAGGGTATAGAGTGTAGGGTATAGAGTGTAGGGTATAAAGTGTAGAGTGTAGGGTATAGAGTGTAGGGTATAGAGTGTAGAGTGTAGGGTGTAGAATGTAGAGTGTACGGTATAGAGTGTAAGGTATAGAGTGTAGGGTATAGAGTATATGTTATAGAGTGTAGGGTATAGAGTGTAGAGTGTAGGGTATAGAGTGTAGGGTATAGAGTGTAGGGTATAGAGTGTAGGGTATAAAGTGTATTGTGTAGGGTATAGAGTGTAGGGTATAGAGTGTAGGGTATAGAGTGTATGGTATAGATTGTATGGTATAGAGTGTAGAGTGTAGGGTATAGAGTGTAGGGTATAGAGTGTAGGGTATATATTCTCTTTTGTGTCTTCAGGTTTCTTGGTGGTGTGTGAACATGATCATACAGACTTGTTCACTGTGCAAGTAGCCCATGTGTTCCTGTTTCCATAATTGTTCTCTTGTGTCTACAAGACTGGGGAGTTCCACCACTCCTCTTGGGCTATCTGCACAAAAGCTGTTCTACCCTGTATGCACACATGGATTTTTCCTCTCTGAACCCTGTTCACACAGGTTATATACAGATGATCAGGTTTTTAAATACATCAGATAGGGATTGCATACATTAGTTAGGACTGCTCTGATAAGGGTATACCGTGAAGATTGGTAGAGCAGCTTAGTATACATTTTTTGCAAAAAACGTATCAACCAAATACCCTGTTTTTTACATCTTTTACTAGCACTTGCGGATTACTGCAACATTTTTTCAAACTGAGTGTTTTTGGTTTTACTATTCTCTTTTGTGTCTTCATATATATTGGAGGGTATAGAGTGTAGAGTGTAGGGTATAGAGTGTAGGGTATAGAGTGTATGGTGTAGAGTGTAGGGTATAGAGTGTATAGTGTAGGGTATAGAGTGTAGGGTATAGAGTGTAGGGTATAGAGTGTAGGGTATAGAGTGTATGGTATAGAGTGTACAGTATAGAGTGTATGGTATAGAGTGTAGAGTGTAGGGTATAGAGTGTATGGTATAGAGTGTAGTGTGTAGAGTGTATGGTATAGTGTGTAGGGTACAGAGTGTAGAGTGTAGGGTATAGAGTGTAGGGTATAGAGTGTAGGGTATAGAGTGTACGGTATAGAGTGTATGATATAGAGTGTATGGTATATAGTGTAGGGTATAGAGTGTTTGGTATAGAGTGTAAGGTATAGAGTGTAGAGAGTAGGGTATAGATTTTAGAATGTAGAGTGTATGGTATAGAGTGTAGGGTATAGAGTGTATGGAATAGAGTGTATGGTATAGAGTGTAGGGTATAGAGTGTAGGGTATAGAGTGTAGAGTGTGGTTTATAGAGTGTAGAGTGTAGGGTATAGAGTGTATGGTATAGATTGCAGGGTATAGAGTGTAGGGTATATAGTGTAGGGTATAGAGTATAGAGTGTAGGGTATAGAGTGTAGGGTATAGAGAGTAGAGTGTAGAGTGTAGGGTATAGAGTGTAGAGTGTAGGGTATAGAGTGTAGGGTATAGAGTGTATGGTAGAGTGTAGGGAATAGAGTGTAGGGTATAGAGTGTAGGGTATATATTGTAGGGTATAGAGTGTAGAGTGTAGGGTATAGAGTGTAGGGTATAGAGTGTATGGTGTAGAGTGTAGGGTATAGAGTGTATAGTGTAGGGTATAGAGTGTAGGGTATAGAGTGTAGGGTATAGAGTGTATGGTATAGAGTGTAGAGTGTAGGGTATAGAGTGTATGGTATAGAGTGTAGTGTGTAGAGTGTATGGTATAGTGTGTAGGGTACAGAGTGTAGAGTGTAGGGTATAGAGTGTAGGGTATAGAGTGTAGGGTATAGAGTGTACGGTATAGAGTGTATGATATAGAGTGTATGGTATATAGTGTAGGGTATAGAGTGTTTGGTATAGAGTGTAAGGTATAGAGTGTAGAGAGTAGGGTATAGATTTTAGAATGTAGAGTGTATGGTATAGAGTGTAGGGTATAGAGTGTATGGAATAGAGTGTATGGTATAGAGTGTAGGGTGTAGAGTGTAGGGTATAGAGTGTAGAGTGTGGTTTATAGAGTGTAGAGTGTAGAGTATAGAGTGTACGGTATAGAGTGTAGGGTATAGAGTGTAGAGTGTAGAGTGTAGGGTATAGAGTGTAGAGTGTAGGGTATAGAGTGTAGGGTATAGAGTGTATGGTAGAGTGTAGGGTATAGAGTGTAGGGTATAGAGTGTAGGGTATATATTGTAGGGTATAGAGTGTAGAGTGTAGGGTATAAAGTGTAGGGTATAGAGTGTATGGTGTAGAGTGTAGGGTATAGAGTGTATAGTGTAGGGTATAGAGTGTAGGGTATAGAGTGTAGGGTATAGAGTGTATGGTATAGAGTGTACAGTATAGAGTGTATGGTATAGAGTGTAGAGTGTAGGGTATAGAGTGTATGGTATAGAGTGTAGTGTGTAGAGTGTATGGTGTAGTGTGTAGTGTACAGAATGTAGAGTGTAGGGTATAGAGTGTAGGGTATAGAGTGTACGGTATAGACTGTATGATATAGAGTGTATGGTATATAGTGTAGGGTATAGAGTGTTTGGTATAGAGTGTAAGGTATAGAGTGTAGAGAGTAGGGTATAGATTTTAGAGTGTAGAGTGTATGGTATAGAGTGTAGGGTATAGAGTGTAGAGTGTGGTTTATAGAGTGTAGAGTGTAGGGTATAGAGTGTATGGTATAGATTGCAGGGTATAGAGTGTAGGGTATATAGTGTAGGGTATAGAGTATAGAGTGTAGGATATAGAGTGTAGGGTATAGAGTGTAGAGTGTAGAGTGTAGGGTATAGAGTGTAGAGTGTAGGGTATGAAGTGTAGGGAATAGAGTGTATGGTATAGAGTGTAGGGTATAGAGTGTAGGCTATAGAGTGTAGAGTGTATGGATTAGAGTGTAGGGTATAGAATGTAGGGTATAGAGTGTAGAGTGTAGGGTATAGAGTGTAGGGTATAGAGTGTACGGTATAGAGTGTTGGGCTATAGAGTGTTGGGTATAGAGTGTAGGGTATAGAGTGTAGGGTATAGAGTGTAGGGTATACAGTGTAGGGTATAAGGTGTAGAGTGTAGGGTATGGAGTGTAGGGTATAGAGTGTAGGGTATAGAGTGTAGGGTATAGAGTGTAGAGTGTAGGGTATAGAGTGTAGAGTTTAGGGTATAGAGTGTAGGTTATAGAGTGTAGGGTTTAGAGTGTATGGTATAGAGTGTAGGGTATAGAGTGTAGAGTGTAGGGTATAGAGTGTAGGGTATAGAGTGTAGGGTATAGAGTGTATGGTATAGAGTGTACGGTATAGAGTGTAGAGTGTAGGGTATAGAGTGTAGGGTATAGAGTGTAGGGTATAGATTGTAGGGTATAGAGTGTATTGTATAGGGTATAGAGTGTATGGTGTAGATTGTAGGGTATAGAGTGTATAGTGTAGGGTATAGAGTGTAGGGTATAGAGTGTAGGGTATAGAGTGTAGAGTGTAGGGTATAGAGTGTATGGTATAGAGTGTAGGGTATAGAGTGTATGGTATAGAGTGTAGGGTATAGAGTGTAGAGTGTAGGGTATAGAGTGTAGGGTATATAGTGTAGGGTATAGAGTGTAGAGTGTAGGGTATAGAGTTTAGGGTATAGAGTGTATGGTATAGAGTGTGGAGTGTAGGGTATAGAGTGTATAGTGTAGGGTATAGAGTGTAGGGTATAGAGTGTAGGGTATAGAGTGTATGGTATAGAGTGTAGGGAATAGAGTGTAGAGTGTAGGGTATAGAGTGTATGGTATAGAGTGTAGGGAATAGAGTGTAGAGGGTAGAGTGTAGGGTATAGAGTGTAGGGTATAGAGTGTAGGGTATAGAGTGTAGAGTGTAGGGTATAGAGTGTAGGGTGTAGAGTGTAGGGTATAGAGTGTAGGGTATAGAGTGTAGAGTGTAGGGTATAAAGTGTAGGGTATAGAGTGTACTGTGTAGAGTCTAGGGTATAGAGTGTAGAGTGTAGGGTATAGAGTGTATGGTATAATGTGTAGGGTATAGAGTGTAGAGTGTAGGGTATAGAGTGTAGGGTATAGAGTATAGAGTGTAGGGTATAGAGTGTAGAGTGTAGGGTATAGAGTGTAGGGTATAGAGTGTATAGTGTAGGGTATAGAGTGTAGGGTATAGAGTGTAGAGTGTAGGGTATAGAGTGTAGGGTATAGAGTGTAGGGTATAAAGTGTAGAGTGTAGGGTATAGAGTGTAGGGTATAGCGTGTAGAGTGTAGGGTGTAGAGTGTAGAGTGTAGGGTATAGAGTGTAGGGTATAGAGTGTAGGGTATAGAGTGTAGAGTGTAGGGTATAGAGTTTAGGGTATAGAGTGTATGGTATAGAGTGTAGAGTGTAGGGTATACAGTGTATAGTGTAGGGTATAGAGTGTAGGGTATAGAGTGTAGGGTATAGAGTGTATGGTATATAGTGTAGGGAATAGAGTGTAGAGTGTAGGGTATAGAGTGTATGTTATAGAGTGTAGGGTATAGAGTGTAGAGGGTATAGTGTAGGGTATAGAGTGTAGGGTATAGAGTGTAGGGTATAGAGTGTAGAGTGTAGGGTATAGAGTGTAGGGTGTAGAGTGTAGGGTATAGAGTGTAGGGTATAGAGTGTAGAGTGTAGGGTATAAAGTGTAGGGTATAGAGTGTAGGGTGTAGAGTCTAGGGAATAGAGTGTAGAGTGTAGGGTATAGAGTGTATGGTATAATGTGTAGGGTATAGAGTGTAGAGTGTAGGGTATAGAGTGTAGGGTATAGAGTATAGAGTGTAGGGTATAGAGTGTAGAGTGTAGGGTATAGAGTGTAGAGTGTAGGGTATAGAGTGTAGGGTATAGAGTGTATGGTATAGAGTGTAGGGTATAGAGTGTAGGGTATAGAGTGTAGAGTGTAGGGATTAGAGTGTAGGGTATAGAGTGTAGAGTGTAGGGTATAGAGTGTAGGGTATAGAGTGTACGGTATAGAGTGTTGGGCTATAGAGTGTAGGGTATAGAGTGTAGGGTATAGAGTGTAGGGTATAGAGTGTAGGGTATACAGTGTAGGGTATAAAGTGTAGAGTGTAGGGTATAGAGTGTAGGGTATAGAGTGTAGGGTATAGAGTGAAGGGTATTGAGTGTAGAGTGTAGGGTATAGAGTGTAGGGTATAGAGTGTAGGGTATAAAGTGTAGAGTGTAGGGTATAGAGTGTAGGGTATAGAGTGTAGAGTGTAGGGTGTAGAGTGTAGAGTGTAGGGTATAGAGTGTAGGGTATAGAGTGTAGGGTATAGAGTGTAGAGTGTAGGGTATAGAGTTTAGGGTATAGAGTGTATGGTATAGAGTGTAGAGTGTAGGGTATACAGTGTATAGTGTAGGGTATAGAGTGTAGGGTATAGAGTGTAGGGTATAGAGTGTATGGTATATAGTGTAGGGAATAGAGTGTAGAGTGTAGGGTATAGAGTGTATGTTATAGAGTGTAGGGTATAGAGTGTAGAGGGTATAGTGTAGGGTATAGAGTGTAGGGTATAGAGTGTAGGGTATAGAGTGTAGAGTGTAGGGTATAGAGTGTAGGGTGTAGAGTGTAGGGTATAGAGTGTAGGGTATAGAGTGTAGAGTGTAGGGTATAAAGTGTAGGGTATAGAGTGTAGGGTGTAGAGTCTAGGGTATAGAGTGTAGAGTGTAGGGTATAGAGTGTATGGTATAATGTGTAGGGTATAGAGTGTAGAGTGTAGGGTATAGAGTGTAGGGTATAGAGTATAGAGTGTAGGGTATAGAGTGTAGAGTGTAGGGTATAGAGTGTAGGGTATAGAGTGTAGGGTATAGAGTGTAGGGTATAGAGTGTAGAGTGTAGGGTATAGAGTGTAGGGTATAGAGTATAGAGTGTAGGGTATAGAGTGTAGGGTATAGAGTGTAGAGTGTAGAGTGTAAGGTATAGAGTGTAGAGTGTAGGGTATAGAGTGTAGGGTATAGAGTGTATGGTATAGAGTGTAGGGTATAGAGTGTAGGGTATAGAGTGTAGAGTGTAGGGATTAGAGTGTAGGGTATTGAGTGTAGGGTATAGAGTGTAGAGTGTAGGGTATAGAGTGTAGGGTATAGAGTGTACGGTATAGAGTGTTGGGCTATAGAGTGCAGGGTATAGAGTGTAGGGTATACAGTGTAGGGAATAAAGTGTAGAGTGTAGGGTATAGAGTGTAGGGTATAGAGTGTAGGGTATAGAGTGTAGGGTATAGAGTGTAGAGTGTAGGGTATAGAGTGTAGAGTTT
Source organism: Ranitomeya imitator (assembly GCF_032444005.1). NCBI lineage: Eukaryota > Metazoa > Chordata > Amphibia > Anura > Dendrobatidae > Ranitomeya > Ranitomeya imitator. Next base: position 1,063,995 of record NW_027193338.1, on the reverse strand, counting down.
AGGTTATAGAGTGTAGGGTATAGAGTGTAGGGTTTAGAGTGTATGGTATAGAGTGTAGGGTATAGAGTGTAGAGTGTAGGGTATAGAGTGTAGGATATAGAGTGTAGGGTATAGAGTGTATGGTATAGAGTGTACGGTATAGAGTGTTGAGTGTAGGGTATAGAGTGTAGGGTATAGATTGTAGGGTATAGAGTGTATTGTATAGGGTATAGAGTGTATGGTGTAGAGTGTAGGGTATAGAGTGTATAGTGTAGGGTATAGAGTGTAGGGTATAGAGTGTAGAGTATAGAGTGTTTGGTATAGAGTGTAGAGTGTAGGGTATAGAGTGTAGGGTATATAGTGTAGGGTATAGAGTGTAGGGTATACAGTGTAGAGTGTAGGGATTAGAGTGTAGGGTATAGAGTGTAGGGTGTAGAGTGTAGGGTATAGAGTGTAGGGTATAGAGTGTATGGTATAGAGTGTAGGGTATAGAGTGTTGGGTATAGATTGTAGGGTATAGAATGTAGAGTGTAGTGTATAGAGTATAGGGTATAGAGTGTATGGTGTAGAGTGTAGGGTATAGAGTGTATAGTGTAGGGTATAGAGTGCAGGGTATAGAGTGTATGCAATAGAGGGTATGGAATATAGTGTACGGTATAGAGTGTAGGGTATAGAGTGTAGGATATAGAGCGTAGGGTGTAGGGTATAGATTGTAGGGTATAGAGTGTAGGGTATAGAGTGTAGGGTGTAGAGTGTATGGTAAAGAGTGTACAGTATAGAGTGTATGGTATAGAGTGTAGAGTGTAGGGTATAGAGTGTATGGTATAGAGTGTAGGGTGTAGAGTGTATAGTATAGAGTGTAGGGTACAGAGTGTAGAGTGTAGGGTATAGAGTGTAGGGTATAGAGTGTAGGGTATAGAGTGTAGGGTATAGAGTGTAGGGTATAAAGTGTAGAGTGTAGGGTATAGAGTGTAGGGTATGGAGTGTAGGGTATAGAGTGTAGGGTATAGAGTGTAGAGTGTAGGGTGTAGAGTGTAGGGTGTAGAGTGTAAGGTATAGAGTGTAGGGTATAGAGTGTATGTTATAGAGTGTAGGGTGTAGAGTGTAGAGTGTAGGGTATAGAGTGTAGGGTATAGAGTGTAGGGTATAGAGTGTAGGGTATAGAGTGTATGGTATAGAGTGTAGGGTATAGAGTGTAGAAAGTAGGGTATAGTGTGTAGGGTATAGAGTGTAGGGTATAGAGTGTAGGGTATATAGTGTAGGGTATAGAGTGTAGGGTATAGAGTGTAGGGTATAGAGTGTATGGTATAGAGTTTAGAGTGTAGGGTATAGAGTGTAGAAAGTAGGGTATAGTGTGTAGGGTATAGAGTGTAGAGTGTAGGGTATAGAGTGTAGGGTATAGAGTGTAGATTGTATGGTATAGAGTGTAGGGTATAGAGTGTATAGTGTAGGGTATAGAGTGTAGAGTGTAGGGTATAGAGTGTAGGGTATAGAGTGTTGGGATATAGAGTGTAGGGTATAGAGTGTCGGCTATAGAGTGTAGGGTATAGATTGTAGGGTTTAGAGTGTAGGGTATAGAGTGTAGGGTATAGAGTATATAGTGTAGGGTATAGAGTGTAGGGTATAGAGTGTAGAGTGTAGGGTATAGAGTGTAGGGTATAGAGTGTAGGGTATAGAGTGTAGGGTATAAAGTGTAGAGTGTAGGGTATAGAGTGTAGGGTGTAGAGTGGAGAGTGTAGGGTATAGAGTGTAAGGTATAGAGTGTAGGGTATAGAGTGTATGTTATAGAGTGTAGGGTATAGAGTGTAGAGTGTAGGGTATAGAGTGTAGAAAGTAGGGTGTAGTGTGTAGGGTATAGAGTGTAGGGTATAGAGTGTATGGTATAGAGTGTAGGGTATAGAGTGTAGAAAGTAGGGTATAGTGTGTAGGGTATAGAGTGTAGGGTATAGAGTGTAGGGTATAGAGTGTAGGGTATGGAGTGTAGGGTATAGAGTGTAGGGTATAGAGTGTACGGTATAGAGTGTATGATATATTGTGTATGGTATATAGTGTTTGGTATAGAGTGTAAGGTATAGAGTGTAGAGAGTAGGATATAGATTGTAGAGTGTAGAGTGTAGGGTATAGAGTGTATGGTAAAGACTGTATGGAATAGAGAGTATGGTATAGAGTGTAGGGTGTAGAGTGTAGGGTATAGAGTGTAGAGTGTGGGGTATAGAGTGTAGAGTGTAGGGTATAGAGTGTAGGGTATAGAGTGTTGGGATATAGAGTGTAGGGTATAGAGTGTCGGGTATAGAGTGTAGGGTATAGATTGTAGGGTATAGAGTGTAGGGTATAGAGTGTAGGGTATAGAGTATATAGTGTAGGGTATAGAGTGTAGGGTATAGAGTGTAGAGTGTAGGGTATAGAGTATATAGTGTAGGGTATAGAGTGTAGGGTATAGAGTGTAGAGTGTAGGGTATAGAGTGTAGGGTATAGAGTGTAGGGTATAGAGTGTAGGATATAAAGTGTAGAGTGTAGGGTATAGAGTGTAGAGTGTAGGGTGTAGAGTGGAGAATGTAGGGTATGGAGTGTAAGGTATAGAGTGTAGGGTATAGAGTGTATGTTATAGAGTGTAGGGTATAGAGTGTAGAGTGTAGGGTATAGAGTGTAGAAAGTAGGGTGTAGTGTGTAGGGTATAGAGTGTAGGGTATAGAGTGTACGGTATAGAGTGTAGGGTATAGAGTGTAGAAAGTAGGGTATAGTGTGTAGGGTATAGAGTGTAGGGTATAGAGTGTAGGGTATAGAGTGTAGGGTATAGAGTGTACGGTATAGAGTGTATGATATATTGTGTATGGTATATAGTGTTTTGTATAGAGTGTAAGGTATAGAGTGTAGAGAGTAGGATATAGATTGTAGAGTGTAGAGTGTAGGGTATAGAGTGTATGGTAAAGAGTGTATGGAATAGAGAGTATGGTATAGAGTGTAGGGTGTAGAGTGTAGGGTATAGAGTGTAGAGTGTGGGGTATAGAGTGTAGAGTGTAGGGTATATAGTGTATGATATAGAGTGTAGGGTATAGAGTGTAGATTGTATGGTATAGAGTGTAGGGTATAGAGTGTATAGTGTAGGGTATAGAGTGTAGAGTGTAGGGTATAGAGTGTAGGGTATAGAGTGTTGGGATATAGAGTGTAGGGTATAGAGTGTAGGGTATAGAGTGTAGGGTATAGATTGTAGGGTATAGAGTGTAGGGTATAGAGTATATAGTGTAGGGTATAGAGTGTAGGGTATAGAGTGTAGAGTTTAGGGTATAGAGTGTAGGGTATAGAGTGTAGGGTATAGAGTGTAGGGTATAAAGTGTAGAGTGTAGGGTATAGAGTGTAGGGTATAGAGTGTAGAGTGTAGGGTGTAGAGTGGAGAGTGTAAGGTATAGAGTGTAGGGTATAGAGTGTATGTTATATAGAGTGTAGGGTATAGAGTGTAGGGTATAAAGTGTAGAGTGTAGGGTATAGAGTGTAGGGTATAGAGTGTAGAGTGTAGGGTGTAGAGTGGAGAGTGTAAGGTATAGAGTGTAAAGTATAGAGTGTATGTTATAGAGTGTAGGGTATAGAGTGTAGAGTGTAGGGTATAGAGTGTAGGGTATAGAGTGTAGGGTATAAAGTGTAGAGTGTAGGGTATAGAGTGTAGGGTTTAGAGTGTATGTTATAGAGTGTAGGGTATAGAGTGTAGAGTGTAGGATATAGAGTGTAGAGTGTAGGGTATAGAGTGTAGGGTATAGAGTGTAGGGTGTAGAGTGTAGGGTATATAGTGTAGGGTATAGAGTGTAGGGTATAGAGTGTAGGTTATAGAGTGTAGAGTGTAGGGTATAGAGTGTAGAAAGTAGGGTATAGTGTGTAGGGTATGAAGTGTAGAGTGTAGGGTATAGAGTGTAGGGTATAGAGTGTAGATTGTATGGTATAGAGTGTAGGGTATAGAGTGTATAGTGTAGGGTGTAAAGTGTAGGGTATAGAGTGTAGGGTATAGAGTGTTGGGATATAGAGTGTAGGGTATAGAGTGTAGGGTATAGAGTGTAGGGTATAGATTGTAGGGTATAGAGTGTAGGGTATAGAGTGTAGGGTATAGAGTATATAGTGTAGGGTATAGAGTGTAGGGTATAGAGTGTAGAGTGTAGGGTATAGAGTGTAGGGTATAGAGTGTAGGGTATAAAGTGTAGAGTGTAGGGTATAGAGTGTAGGGTATAGAGTGTAGGGTATAGAGTGTAGGGTATAGAGTGTAGAGTGTAGGGTGTAGAGTGTAGGGTATAGAGTGTAAGATATAGAGTGTAGGGTATAGAGTGTATGTTATAGAGTGTAGGGTATAGAGTGTAGAGTGTAGGGTATAGAGTGTAGGGTATAGAGTGTAGGGTATAGAGTGTAGGGTATAAAGTGTAGAGTGTAGGGTATAGAGTGTAGGGTTTAGAGTGTATGTTATAGAGTGTAGGGTATAGAGTGTAGAGTGTAGGATATAGAGTGTAGAGTGTAGGGTATAAAGTGTAGGGTATAGAGTGTAGGGTATAGAGTGTAGGGTATAGAGTGTAGGGTATAGAGTGTATGGTATAGAGTGTAGAGTGTAGGGTATAGAGTGTAGAAAGTAGGGTATAGTGTGTAGGGTATAGAGTGTAGAGTGTAGGGTATAGAGTGTAGGGTATAGAGTGTAGATTGTATGGTATAGAGTGTAGGGTATAGAGTGTATAGTGTAGGGTATAGAGTGTAGAGTGTAGGGTATAGAGTGTAGGGTATAGAGTGTTGTGATATATAGTGTAGGGTATAGAGTGTCGGGTATAGAGTGTAGGGTATAGATTGTAGGGTATAGAGTGTAGGGTATAGAGTATATAGTATAGGGTATAGAGTGTAGGGTATAGAGTGTAGAGTGTAGGGTATAGAGTGTAGGGTATAGAGTGTAGGGTATAGAGTGTAGGGTATATAGTGTAGAGTGTAGGGTATAGAGTGTAGGGTATAGAGTGTAGAGTGTAGGGTGTAGAGTGGAGAGTGTAGGGTATAGAGTGTAAGGTATAGAGTGTAGGGTATAGAGTGTATGTTATAGAGTGTAGGGTGTAGAGTGTAGGGTATAGAGTGTAGAAAGTAGGGTATAGTGTGTAGGGTATAGAGTGTAGAGTGTAGGGTATAGAGTGTAGGGTATAGAGTGTAGATTGTATGGTATAGAGTGTAGGGTATAGAGTGTATAGTGTAGGGTATAGAGTGTAGAGTGTAGGGTATAGAGTGTAGGGTATAGAGTGTTGGGATATAGAGTGTAGGGTATAGAGTGTAGGGTATAGAGTGTACTGTATAGATTTTAGGGTATAGAGTGTAGGGTATAGAGTGTAGGGTATTGAGTATATAGTGTAGGGTATAGAGTGTAGGGTATAGAGTGTAGAGTTTAGGGTATAGAGTGTAGGGTATAGAGTGTAGGGTATAGAGTGTAGGGTATAAAGTGTAGAGTGTAGGGTATAGAGTGTAGGGTATAGAGTGTAGGGTGTAGAGTGGAGAGTGTAAGGTATAGAGTGTAAGGTATAGAGTGTAAGGTATAGAGTGTATGTTATAGAATGTAGGGTATAGAGTGTAGAGTGTAGGGTATAGAGTGTAGGGTATAGAGTGTAGGGTATAGAGTGTAGGGTATAAAGTGTAGAGTGTAGGGTATAGAGTGTAGGGTATAGAGTGTAGAGTGTAGGATATAGAGTGTAGAGTGTAGGGTATAGAGTGTAGGGTATATAGTGTAGGGTATAGATTGCAGGGTATAGAGTGTAGGGTATAGAGTGTAGAGTGTAGGGTATAGAGTGTAGGGTATAGAGTGTAGAGTGTAGGGTATAGAGTGTATGGTATAGAGTGTAGGGTGTAGAGTGCATGGTATAGAGTGTAGGGTATAGAGTGTAGAGTGTAGGGTATAGAGTGTAGGGTGTAGAGTGTAGGGTATAGAGTGTAGGGTGTAGGGTATAGAGTGTATGGTATAATGCGTAGGGTATAGAGTGTAGGGTGTAGAGTGTAGGGTATAGAGTGTAGGGTATAGAGTGTAGGGTATAGAGTGTAGGGTATAGAGTGTAGAGTGTAGGTTATATAGTGTAGGGTATAGAGTATAGAGTGTAGGGTATAGAGTGTAGGGTATAGAGTGTAGAGTGTAGAGTGTAGGGTATAGAGTGTAGAGTGTAGGGTATAGAGTGTAGGGTGTAGAGTGTATGGTATAGAGTGTAGGGTATAGAGTGTAGGGTATAGAGTGTAGAGTGTAGGGATTAGAGTGTAGGGCATAGAGTGTAGGGTGTAGAGTGTAGGGTATAGAGTGTAGAGTGTAGGGTATAGAGTGTATGGTATAATGTGTAGGGTATAGAGTGTAGGGTGTAGAGTGTAGGGTATAGAGTGTAGGGTATAGAGTGTAGGGTATAGAGTGTAGGGTATAGAGTGTAGAGTGTAGGTTATATAGTGTAGGGTATAGAGTATAGAGTGTAGGGTATAGAGTGTAGAGTGTATGGTATAGAGTGTAGAGTTTAGGGTATAGAGTGTAGGGTATAGAGTGTAGGGTTTAGAGTGTATGGTATAGAGTGTAGGGTATAGAGTGTAGAGTGTAGGGTATAGAGTGTAGGATATAGAGTGTAGGGTATAGAGTGTATGGTATAGAGTGTACGGTATAGAGTGTACAGTGTAGGGTATAGAGTGTAGGGTATAGATTGTAGGGTATAGAGTGTATGGTATAGAGTGTAGAGTGTAGGGTATAGAGTGTAGAAAGTAGGGTATAGTGTGTAGGGTATAGAGTGTAGAGTGTAGGGTATAGAGTGTAGGGTATAGAGTGTAGATTGTATGGTATAGAGTGTAGGGTATAGAGTGTAGAGTGTAGGGTGTAGAGTGGAGAGTGTAGGGTATAGAGTGTAAGGTATAGAGTGTAGGGTATAGAGTGTATGTTATAGAGTGTAGGGTGTAGAATGTAGGGTATAGAGTGTAGAAAGTAGGGTATAGTGTGTAGGGTATAGAGTGTAGGGTATAGAGTGTATGGTATAGAGTGTAGAGTGTAGGGTATAGAGTGTAGAAAGTAGGGTATAGTGTGTAGGGTATAGAGTGTAGAGTGTAGGGTATAGAGTGTAGGGTATAGAGTGTAGATTGTATGGTATAGAGTGTAGGGTATAGAGTGTATAGTGTAGGGTATAGAGTGTAGAGTGTAGGGTATAGAGTGTAGGGTATAGAGTGTTGGGATATAGAGTGTAGGGTATAGAGTGTAGGGTATAGAGTGTACTGTATAGATTTTAGGGTATAGAGTGTAGGGTATAGAGTGTAGGGTATAGAGTATATAGTGTAGGGTATAGAGTGTAGGGTATAGAGTGTAGAGTTTAGGGTATAGAGTGTAGGGTATAGAGTGTAGGGTGTAGAGTGTAGGGTATAAAGTGTAGAGTGTAGGGTATAGAGTGTAGGGTATAGAGTGTAGGGTGTAGAGTGGAGAGTGTAAGGTATAGAGTGTAAGGTATAGAGTGTAGGGTATAGAGTGTATGTTATAGAATGTAGGGTATAGAGTGTAGAGTGTAGGGTATAGAGTGTAGGGTATAGAGTGTAGGGTATAGAGTGTAGGGTATAAAGTGTAGAGTGTAGGGTATAGAGTGTAGGGTATAGAGTGTAGAGTGTAGGATATAGAGTGTAGAGTGTAGGGTATAGAGTGTAGGGTATATAGTGTAGGGTATAGATTGCAGGGTATAGAGTGTAGGGTATAGAGTGTAGAGTGTAGGGTATAGAGTGTAGAGTGTAGGGTATAGAGTGTATGGTATAGAGTGTAGGGTGTAGAGTGCATGGTATAGAGTGTAGGGTATAGAGTGTAGAGTGTAGGGTATAGAGTGTAGGGTGTAGAGTGTAGGGTATAGAGTGTAGGGTGTAGGGTATAGAGTGTATGGTATAATGCGTAGGGTATAGAGTGTAGGGTGTAGAGTGTAGGGTATAGAGTGTAGGGTATAGAGTGTAGGGTATAGAGTGTAGGGTATAGAGTGTAGAGTGTAGGTTATATAGTGTAGGGTATATAGTATAGAGTGTAGGGTATAGAGTGTAGGGTATAGAGTGTAGAGTGTAGAGTGTAGGGTATAGAGTGTAGAGTGTAGGGTATAGAGTGTAGGGTGTAGAGTGTATGGTATAGAGTGTAGGGTATAGAGTGTAGGGTATAGAGTGTAGAGTGTAGTGATTAGAGTGTAGGGTATAGAGTGTAGGGTGTAGAGTGTAGGGTATAGAGTGTAGAGTGTAGGGTATAGAGTGTATGGTATAATGTGTAGGGTATAGAGTGTAGGGTGTAGAGTGTAGGGTATAGAGTGTAGGGTATAGAGTGTAGGGTATAGAGTGTAGGGTATAGAGTGTAGAGTGTAGGTTATATAGTGTAGGGTATAGAGTATAGAGTGTAGGGTATAGAGTGTAGGGTATAGAGTGTAGAGTGTAGAGTGTAGGGTATAGAGTGTAGAGTGTAGGGTATAGAGTGTAGGGTATAGAGTGTATGGTATAGAGTGTAGGGTATAGAGTGTAGGGTATAGAGTGTAGAGTGTAGGGATTAGAGTGTAGGGTATAGAGTGTATTGTATAGAGTGTAGAGTGTAGGGTATAGAGTGTAGGGTATAGAGTGTACGGTATAGAGTGTTGTGCTATAGAGTGTAGGGTATAGAGTATAGGGTATAGAGTGTAGGGTATAGAGTGTAGGGTATAGAGTGTAGGGTATACAGTGTAGGGTATAAAGTGTAGAGTGTAGGGTATAGAGTGTAGGGTATAGAGTGTAGGGTATAGAGTGTAGGGTATAGAGTGTAGAGTGTATGGTATAGAGTGTAGAGTTTAGGGTATAGAGTGTAGGGTATAGAGTGTAGGGTTTAGAGTGTATGGTATAGAGTGTAGGGTATAGAGTGTAGAGTGTAGGGTATAGAGTGTAGGATATAGAGTGTAGGGTATAGAGTGTATGGTATAGAGTGTACGGTATAGAGTGTACAGTGTAGGGTATAGAGTGTAGGGTATAGATTGTAGGGTATAGAGTGTATTGTATAGGGTATAGAGTGTATGGTGTAGAGTGTAGGGTATAGAGTGTATAGTGTAGGGTATAGAGTGTAGGGTATAGAGTGTATGGTATAGAGTGTAGGGTATAGAGTGTATGGTATAGAGTGTATGGTATAGAGTGTAGAGTGTAGGGTATAGAGTGTAGGGTATAGAGTGTAGAGTGTAGGGTATAGAGTTTAGGGTATAGAGTATATGGTGTAGAGTGTAGGGTATAGAGTGTAGGGTATAGAGTGTAGGGTATAGAGTGTATGGTATAGAGTGTAGGGAATAGAGTGTAGAGTGTAGGGTATAGAGTATATGGTATAGAGTGTAGGGTATAGAGTATAGAGTGTAGGGTATAGAGTGTAGGGTATAGAGTGTAGGGTATAGAGTGTATGGTATAGAGTGTAGGGAATAGAGTGTAGAGTGTAGGGTATAGAGTGTATGGTATAGAGTGTAGGGTATAGAGTGTAGAGGGTAGAGTGTAGGGTATAGAGTGTAGGGTATAGAGTGTAGGGTATAGAGTGTAGAGTGTAGGGTATAGAGTGTAGGGTATAGAGTGTAGGGTGTAGAGTGTAGGGTATAGAGTGTAGGGTATAGAGTGTAGAGTGTAGGGTATAAATTGTAGGGTATAGAGTGTAGGGTGTAGAGTGTAGGGTATAGAGTGTAGAGTGTAGGGTATAGAGTGTATGGTATAATGTGTAGGGTATAGAGTGTAGGGTGTAGAGTGTAGGGTACAGAGTGTAGGGTATAGAGTGTAGGGTATAGAGTGTAGAGTGTAGGGTATATAGTGTAGGGTATAGAGTATAGAGTGTAGGGTATAGAGTGTAGGGTATAGAGTGTAGGGTATAGAGTGTAGAGTGTAGAGTGTAGGGTATAGAGTGTAGGGTATAGACTGTATGGTATAGAGTAGGGTATAGAGTGTAGGGTATAGAGTGTAGAGTGTAGGGTATAGAGTGTAGAGTGTAGGGTATAGAGTGTAGGGTATAAAGAGTAGAGTGTAGGGTATAGAGTGTAGAGTGTAGGGTATGGAGTGTATGGTATAGAGTGTAGGGTATAGAGTGTAGAGTATAGAGTGTTGGGTATAGAGTGTAGAGTGTAGGGTATAGAGTGTAGGGTATATAGTGTAGGGTATAGAGTGTATGGTATACAGTGTAGAGTGTAGGGATTAGAGTGTAGGGTATAGAGTGTAGGGTATAGAGTGTAGGGTATAGAGTGTATGGTATATAGTGTAGGGTATAGAGTGTTGGGTATAGATTGTAGGGTATAGAATGTAGAGTGTAGTGTATAGAGTATAGGGTATAGAGTGTATGGTGTAGAGTGTAGGGTATAGAGTGTATAGTGTAGGGTATAGAGTGCAGGGTATAGAGTGTATGGAATAGAGTGTATGGAATATAGTGTACGGTATAGAGTGTAGAGAGTAGGGTATAGAGTGTAGGGTATAGAGCGTAGGGTGTAGGGTATAGATTGTAGGGTATAGAGTGTAGGGTATAGAGTGTAGAGTGTAGGGTATAGAGTGCATGGTATAGAGTGTAGGGTGTAGAGTGTATGGTATAGAGTGTACAGTATAGAGTGTATGGTATAGAGTGTAGAGTGTAGGGTATAGAGTGCATGGTATAGAGTGTAGGGTGTAGAGTGTATGGTATAGAGTGTACGGTATAGAGTGTATGATATAGAGTGTATGGTATATAGTGTAGGGTATAGAGTGTAGGGTATATAGTGTAGGGTATAGAGTGTAGGGTATAGAGTGTATAGTGTAGGGTGTAGAGTGTAGGGTATAGAGTGTAGGGTATAGAGTGTTGGGATATAGAGTGTAGGGTATAGAGTGTAGGGTATAGAGTGTAGGGTATAGATTGTAGGGTATAGAGTGTAGGGTATAGAGTGTAGGGTATAGAGTATATAGTGTAGGGTATAGAGTGTAGGGTATAGAGTGTAGAGTGTAGGGTATAGAGTGTGGGGTATAGAGTGTAGGGTATAGAGTGTAGGGTATAAAGTGTAGAGTGTAGGGTATAGAGTGTAGGGTATAGAGTGTAGGGTATAGAGTGTAGGGTATAGAGTGTAGAGTGTAGGGTGTAGAGTGTAGGGTATAGAGTGTAAGGTATAGAGTGTATGTTATAGAGTGTAGGGTATAGAGTGTAGAGTGTAGGGTATAGAGTGTAGGGTATAGAGTGTAGGGTATAGAGTGTAGGGTATAGAGTGTAGGGTATAAAGTGTAGAGTGTAGGGTATAGAGTGTAGGGTTTAGAGTGTATGTTATAGAGTGTAGGGTATTGAGTGTAGAGTGTAGGATATAGAGTGTAGAGTGTAGGGTATAAAGTGTAGGGTATATAGTGTAGGGTATAGAGTGTAGGGTATAGAGTGTAGGGTATAGAGTGTATGGTATAGAGTGTAGAGTGTAGGGTATAGAGTGTAGAAAGTAGGGTATAGTGTGTAGGGTATAGAGTGTAGAGTGTAGGGTATAGAGTGTAGGGTATAGAGTGTAGATTGTATGGTATAGAGTGTAGGGTATAGAGTGTATAGTGTAGAGTATAGAGTGTAGAGTGTAGGGTATAGAGTGTAGGGTATAGAGTGTTGGGATATAGAGTGTAGGGTATAGAGTGTCGGGTATAGAGTGTAGGGTATAGATTGTAGGGTATAGAGTGTAGGGTATAGAGTATATAGTATAGGGTATAGAGTGTAGGGTATAGAGTGTAGAGTGTAGGGTATAGAGTGTAGGGTATAGAGTGTAGGGTATAGAGTGTAGGGTATATAGTGTAGAGTGTAGGGTATAGAGTGTAGGGTATAGAGTGTAGAGTGTAGGGTGTAGAGTGTAGGGTATAGAGTGTATGGTATAGAGTGTATGGTATAGATTGTAGGGTATAGAGTGTAGGGTATAGAGTGTAGAGTGTAGGGTATAGAGTGTAGGCTATAGAGTGTAGATTGTATGGTATAGAGTGTAGGGTATAGAGTGTATAGTGTAGGGTATAGAGTGTAGAGTGTAGGGTATAGAGTGTAGGGTATAGAGTGTAGGGTATAGAGTGTAGGGTATACAGTGTAGGGTATAAAGTGTAGAGTGTAGGGTATAGAGTGTAGGGTATAGAGTGTAGGGTATAGAGTGTAGGGTATAGAGTGTAGAGTGTATGGTATAGAGTGTAGAGTTTAGGGTATAGAGTGTAGGGTATAGAGTGTAGGGTTTAGAGTGTATGGTATAGAGTGTAGGGTATAGAGTGTAGAGTGTAGGGTATAGAGTGTAGGATATAGAGTGTAGGGTATAGAGTGTATGGTATAGAGTGTACGGTATAGAGTGTACAGTGTAGGGTATAGAGTGTAGGGTATAGATTGTAGGGTATAGAGTGTATTGTATAGGGTATAGAGTGTATGGTGTAGAGTGTAGGGTATAGAGTGTATAGTGTAGGGTATAGAGTGTAGGGTATAGAGTGTATGGTATAGAGTGTAGGGTATAGAGTGTATGGTATAGAGTGTATGGTATAGAGTGTAGAGTGTAGGGTATAGAGTGTAGGGTATAGAGTGTAGAGTGTAGGGTATAGAGTTTAGGGTATAGAGTATATGGTGTAGAGTGTAGGGTATAGAGTGTAGGGTATAGAGTGTAGGGTATAGAGTGTATGGTATAGAGTGTAGGGAATAGAGTGTAGAGTGTAGGGTATAGAGTATATGGTATAGAGTGTAGGGTATAGAGTATAGAGTGTAGGGTATAGAGTGTAGGGTATAGAGTGTAGGGTATAGAGTGTATGGTATAGAGTGTAGGGAATAGAGTGTAGAGTGTAGGGTATAGAGTGTATGGTATAGAGTGTAGGGTATAGAGTGTAGAGGGTAGAGTGTAGGGTATAGAGTGTAGGGTATAGAGTGTAGGGTATAGAGTGTAGAGTGTAGGGTATAGAGTGTAGGGTATAGAGTGTAGGGTGTAGAGTGTAGGGTATAGAGTGTAGGGTATAGAGTGTAGAGTGTAGGGTATAAATTGTAGGGTATAGAGTGTAGGGTGTAGAGTGTAGGGTATAGAGTGTAGAGTGTAGGGTATAGAGTGTATGGTATAATGTGTAGGGTATAGAGTGTAGGGTGTAGAGTGTAGGGTACAGAGTGTAGGGTATAGAGTGTAGGGTATAGAGTGTAGAGTGTAGGGTATATAGTGTAGGGTATAGAGTATAGAGTGTAGGGTATAGAGTGTAGGGTATAGAGTGTAGGGTATAGAGTGTAGAGTGTAGAGTGTAGGGTATAGAGTGTAGGGTATAGACTGTATGGTATAGAGTAGGGTATAGAGTGTAGGGTATAGAGTGTAGAGTGTAGGGTATAGAGTGTAGAGTGTAGGGTATAGAGTGTAGGGTATAAAGAGTAGAGTGTAGGGTATAGAGTGTAGAGTGTAGGGTATGGAGTGTATGGTATAGAGTGTAGGGTATAGAGTGTAGAGTATAGAGTGTTGGGTATAGAGTGTAGAGTGTAGGGTATAGAGTGTAGGGTATATAGTGTAGGGTATAGAGTGTATGGTATACAGTGTAGAGTGTAGGGATTAGAGTGTAGGGTATAGAGTGTAGGGTATAGAGTGTAGGGTATAGAGTGTATGGTATATAGTGTAGGGTATAGAGTGTTGGGTATAGATTGTAGGGTATAGAATGTAGAGTGTAGTGTATAGAGTATAGGGTATAGAGTGTATGGTGTAGAGTGTAGGGTATAGAGTGTATAGTGTAGGGTATAGAGTGCAGGGTATAGAGTGTATGGAATAGAGTGTATGGAATATAGTGTACGGTATAGAGTGTAGAGAGTAGGGTATAGAGTGTAGGGTATAGAGCGTAGGGTGTAGGGTATAGATTGTAGGGTATAGAGTGTAGGGTATAGAGTGTAGAGTGTAGGGTATAGAGTGCATGGTATAGAGTGTAGGGTGTAGAGTGTATGGTATAGAGTGTACAGTATAGAGTGTATGGTATAGAGTGTAGAGTGTAGGGTATAGAGTGCATGGTATAGAGTGTAGGGTGTAGAGTGTATGGTATAGAGTGTACGGTATAGAGTGTATGATATAGAGTGTATGGTATATAGTGTAGGGTATAGAGTGTAGGGTATATAGTGTAGGGTATAGAGTGTAGGGTATAGAGTGTATAGTGTAGGGTGTAGAGTGTAGGGTATAGAGTGTAGGGTATAGAGTGTTGGGATATAGAGTGTAGGGTATAGAGTGTAGGGTATAGAGTGTAGGGTATAGATTGTAGGGTATAGAGTGTAGGGTATAGAGTGTAGGGTATAGAGTATATAGTGTAGGGTATAGAGTGTAGGGTATAGAGTGTAGAGTGTAGGGTATAGAGTGTGGGGTATAGAGTGTAGGGTATAGAGTGTAGGGTATAAAGTGTAGAGTGTAGGGTATAGAGTGTAGGGTATAGAGTGTAGGGTATAGAGTGTAGGGTATAGAGTGTAGAGTGTAGGGTGTAGAGTGTAGGGTATAGAGTGTAAGGTATAGAGTGTATGTTATAGAGTGTAGGGTATAGAGTGTAGAGTGTAGGGTATAGAGTGTAGGGTATAGAGTGTAGGGTATAGAGTGTAGGGTATAGAGTGTAGGGTATAAAGTGTAGAGTGTAGGGTATAGAGTGTAGGGTTTAGAGTGTATGTTATAGAGTGTAGGGTATTGAGTGTAGAGTGTAGGATATAGAGTGTAGAGTGTAGGGTATAAAGTGTAGGGTATATAGTGTAGGGTATAGAGTGTAGGGTATAGAGTGTAGGGTATAGAGTGTATGGTATAGAGTGTAGAGTGTAGGGTATAGAGTGTAGAAAGTAGGGTATAGTGTGTAGGGTATAGAGTGTAGAGTGTAGGGTATAGAGTGTAGGGTATAGAGTGTAGATTGTATGGTATAGAGTGTAGGGTATAGAGTGTATAGTGTAGAGTATAGAGTGTAGAGTGTAGGGTATAGAGTGTAGGGTATAGAGTGTTGGGATATAGAGTGTAGGGTATAGAGTGTCGGGTATAGAGTGTAGGGTATAGATTGTAGGGTATAGAGTGTAGGGTATAGAGTATATAGTATAGGGTATAGAGTGTAGGGTATAGAGTGTAGAGTGTAGGGTATAGAGTGTAGGGTATAGAGTGTAGGGTATAGAGTGTAGGGTATATAGTGTAGAGTGTAGGGTATAGAGTGTAGGGTATAGAGTGTAGAGTGTAGGGTGTAGAGTGTAGGGTATAGAGTGTATGGTATAGAGTGTATGGTATAGATTGTAGGGTATAGAGTGTAGGGTATAGAGTGTAGAGTGTAGGGTATAGAGTGTAGGCTATAGAGTGTAGATTGTATGGTATAGAGTGTAGGGTATAGAGTGTATAGTGTAGGGTATAGAGTGTAGAGTGTAGGGTATAGAGTGTAGGGTATAGAGTGTTGGGATATAGAGTGTAGGGTATAGAGTGTAGGGTATAGAGTGTAGGGTATAGATTGTAGGGTATAGAGTATAGGGTATAGAGTGTAGGGTATAGAGTATATAGTGTAGGGTATAGTGTGTAGGGTATAGAGTGTAGAGTGAAGGGTATAGAGTGTAGGGTATAGAGTGTAGGGTATAGAGTGTAGGGTATAAAGTGTAGAGTGTAGGGTATAGAGTGTAGGGTATAGAATGTAGGGTATAGAGTGTAGGGTATAGAGTGTAGAGTGTAGGATATAGAGTGTAGAGTATAGAGTGTAGAGTGTAGGGTATAGAGTGTAGAGTGTAGGGTATAGAGTGTAGGGTATAGAGTGTATGGTATAGAGTGTAGGGTATAGAGTGTAGGGTAAAGAGTGTAGAGTGTAGGGATTAGAGTGTAGGGTATAGAGTGTAGGGTATAGATTGTAGGGTATAGAGTGTAGGGTATAGAGTATATAGTATAGGGTATAGAGTGTAGGGTATAGAGTGTAGAGTGTAGGGTATAGAGTGTAGGGTATAGAGTGTAGGGTATAGAGTGTAGGGTATATAGTGTAGAGTGTAGGGTATAGAGTGTAGGGTATAGAGTGTAGAGTGTAGGGTGTAGAGTGTAGGGTATAGAGTGTATGGTATAGAGTGTATGGTATAGATTGTAGGGTATAGAGTGTAGGGTATAGAGTGTAGAGTGTAGGGTATAGAGTGTAGGCTATAGAGTGTAGATTGTATGGTATAGAGTGTAGGGTATAGAGTGTATAGTGTAGGGTATAGAGTGTAGAGTGTAGGGTATAGAGTGTAGGGTATAGAGTGTTGGGATATAGAGTGTAGGGTATACAGTGTAGGGTATAAAGTGTAGAGTGTAGGGTATAGAGTGTAGGGTATAGAGTGTAGGGTATAGAGTGTAGGGTATAGAGTGTAGGGTATTGAGTGGAGAGTGTAGGGTATAGAGTGTAGAGTTTAGGGTTTAGAGTGTAGGGTATAGAGTGTAGGGTATAAAGTGTAGAGTGTAGGGTATAGAGTGTAGGGTATAGAATGTAGGGTATAGAGTGTAGGGTATAGAGTGTAGAGTGTAGGATATAGAGTGTAGAGTATAGAGTGTAGAGTGTAGGGTATAGAGTGTAGAGTGTAGGGTATAGAGTGTAGGGTATAGAGTGTATGGTATAGAGTGTAGGGTATAGAGTGTAGGGTAAAGAGTGTAGAGTGTAGGGATTAGAGTGTAGGGTATAGAGTGTAGGGTATAGAGTGTAGAGTGTAGGGTATAGAGTGTAGGGTATAGAGTGCACGGTATAGATTGTTGGGCTATAGAGTGTAGGGTATAGAGTGTAGGGTATACAGTGTAGGGTATAAAGTGTAGAGTGTAGGGTATAGAGTGTAGGGTATAGAGTGTAGGGTATAGAGTGTAGGGTATAGAGTGTAGGGTATTGAGTGTAGAGTGTAGGGTATAGAGTGTAGAGTTTAGGGTTTAGAGTGTAGGGTATAGAGTGTAGGGTTTAGAGTGTATGGTATAGAGTGTAGGGTATAGAGTGTAGAGTGTAGGGTATAGAGTGTAAGGTATAGAGTGTAGGGTATAGAGTGTATGGTATAGAGTGTACGGTATAGAGTGTAGAGTGTAGGGTATAGAGTGTAGGGTATAAAGTGTAGGGTATAGATTGTAGGGTATAGAGTGTAGAATGTAGGGTATAGGGTATAGAGTGTATGGTGTAGAGTGTAGGGTATAGAGTGTATAGTGTAGGGTATAGAGTGTAGGGTTTAGAGTGTAGGGTATAGAGTGTAGAGTGTAGGGTATAGAGTGTATGGTATAGAGTGTAGGGTATAGAGTGTAGGGTATAGAGTGTAGGGTATAGAGTGTAGGGTATAGAGTGTAGAGTGTAGGGTATAGAGTTTAGGGTATAGAGTGTATGGTATAGAGTGTAGAGTGTAGCGTATAGAGTGTATAGTGTAGGGTATAGAGTGTAGGGTATAGAGTGTAGGGTATAGAGCGTATGGTATAGAGTGTAGGGAATAGAGTGTAGAGTGTAGGGTATAGAGTGTATGGTATAGAGTGTAGGGTATAGAGTGTATAGTGTAGGGTATAGAGTGCAGGGTATAGAGTGTATGGAATAGAGTGTATGGAATATAGTGTACGGTATAGAGTGTAGAGTGTAGGGTATAGAGTGTAGGGTATTGAGCGTAGGGTGTAGGGTATAGATTGTAGGGTATAGAGTGTAGGGTATAGAGTGTAGAGCGTAGGGTATAGAGTGCATGATATAGAGTGTAGGGTGTAGAGTGTATGGTATAGAGTGTACAGTATAGAGTGTATGGTATAGAGTGTAGAGTGTAGGGTATAGAGTGTATGGTATAGAGTGTAGGGTGTAGAGTGTATAGTATAGAGTGTAGGGTACAGAGTGTAGAGTGTAGGGTATAGAGTGTAGGGTATAGTGTGTATGGTATAGAGTGTACGGTATAGAGTGTATGATATAGAGTGTATGGTATATAGTGTAGGGTATATAGTGTTTGGTATAGAGTGTAAGGTATAGAGTGTAGAGAGTAGGGTATAGATTTTAGAGTGTAGAGTGTAGGGTATAGAGTGTAGGGTATAGAGTGTATGGAATAGAGTGTATGGTATAGAGTGTAGGGTGTAGAGTGTAGGGTATAGAGTGTAGAGTGTGGGGTATAGAGTGTAGAGTGTAGGGTATAGAGTGTATGATATAGAGTGTAGGGTATAGAGTGTATGGTATAGATTGCAGGGTATAGAGTGTAGGGTATAGAGTGTAGGGTACAGATTGTAGAGTGTAGGGTATAGAGTGTAGGGTATAGAGTATAGGGTATAGAGTGTATGGTATAGAGTGTATGGTATAGATTGTAGGGTATAGAGTGTAGGGTATAGAGTGTAGAGTGTAGGGTATAGAGTGTAGAAAGTAGGGTATAGTGTGTAGGGTATAGAGTGTAGAGTGTAGGGTATAGAGTGTAGGGTATAGAGTGTAGATTGTATGGTATAGAGTGTAGGGTATAGAGTGTATAGTGTAGGGTATAGATTGTAGAGTGTAGGGTATAGAGTGTAGGGTATAGAGTGTTGGGATATAGAGTGTAGGGTATAGAGTGTAGGGTATAGATTGTAGGGTATAGAGTGTGGGGTATAGAGTGTAGGGTATAGATTGTAGGGTATAGAGTGTATTGTATAGGGTATAGAGTGTATGGTGTAGAGTGTAGGGTATAGAGTGTATAGTGTAGGGTATAGAGTGTAGGGTATAGAGTGTAGGGTGTAGACTGTAGGGTATAGAGTGTATGTTATAGAGTGTAGGGTATAGAGTGTATGGTACAGATTGCAGGGTATAGAGTGTAGGGTATAGAGTGTAGGGTATAGAGTGTAGAGTGTAAGGTATAGAGTGTAGGATATAGAGTGTAGGATATAGAGTGTAGGGTATAGAGTGTATGGTATAGATTGTAGGGTATAGAGTGTATTGTATAGGGTATAGAGTGTATGGTGTAGAGTGTAGGGTATAGAGTATATAGTGTAGGGTATAGAGTTTAGGGTATAGAGTGTAGGGTATAGAGTGTAGAGTGTAGGGTATAGAGTGTATGGTATAGAGTGTAGGGTATAGAGTTTATGGTATAGAGTGTAGGGTATAGAGTGTAGAGTGTAGGGTATAGAGTGTAGTGTATAGAGTGTAGGGTATAGAGTGTAAAGTGTAGGATATAGAGTTTAGGGTATAGAGTGTATGGTATAGAGTGTAGAGTGTAGGGTATAGAGTGTATAGTGTAGGGTATAGAGTGTAGGGTATAGAGTGTAGGGTATAGAGTGTATGGTATATAGTGTAGGGAATAGAGTGTAGAGTGTAGGGTATAGAGTGTATGGTATAGAGTGTAGGGTATAGAGTGTAGAGTATAGAGTGTAGGGTATAGAGTGTAGGGTATAGAGTGTAGGGTATAGAGTGTATGGAATAGAGTTTAGGGAATAGAGTGTAGAGTGTAGGGTATAGAGTGTATGGTATAGAGTGCAGGGTATAGAGTGTAGAGGGTAGAGTGTAGGGTGTAGGGTATAGAGTGTATGGTATAATGTGTAGGGTATAGAGTGTAGGGTGTAGAGTGTAGGGTATAGAGTGTAGGGTATAGAGTGTAGGGTATAGAGTGTAGGGTATAGAGTGTAGAGTGTAGGTTATATAGTGTAGGGTATAGAGTATAGAGTGTAGGGTATAGAGTGTAGGGTATAGAGTGTAGAGTGTAGAGTGTAGGGTATAGAGTGTAGAGTGTAGGGTATAGAGTGTAGGGTGTAGAGTGTATGGTATAGAGTGTAGGGTATAGAGTGTAGGGTATAGAGTGTAGAGTGTAGGGATTAGAGTGTAGGGCATAGAGTGTAGGGTGTAGAGTGTAGGGTATAGAGTGTAGAGTGTAGGGTATAGAGTGTATGGTATAATGTGTAGGGTATAGAGTGTAGGGTGTAGAGTGTAGGGTATAGAGTGTAGGGTATAGAGTGTACGGTATAGAGTGTAGGGTATAGAGTGTAGAGTGTAGGTTATATAGTGTAGGGTATAGAGTATAGAGTGTAGGGTATAGAGTGTAGGGTATAGAGTGTAGAGTGTAGAGTGTAGGGTATAGAGTGTAGAGTGTAGGGTATAGAGTGTAGGGTATAGAGTGTATGGTATAGAGTGTAGGGTATAGAGTGTAGGGTATAGAGTGTAGAGTGTAGGGATTAGAGTGTAGGGTATAGAGTGTATTGTATAGAGTGTAGAGTGTAGGGTATAGAGTGTAGGGTATAGAGTGTACGGTATAGAGTGTTGGGCTATAGAGTGTAGGGTCTAGAGTATAGGGTATAGAGTGTAGGGTATAGAGTGTAGGGTATAGAGTGTAGGGTATACAGTGTAGGGTATAAAGTGTAGAGTGTAGGGTATAGAGTGTAGGGTATAGAGTGTAGGGTATAGAGTGTAGGGTATAGAGTGTAGAGTGTATGGTATAGAGTGTAGAGTTTAGGGTATAGAGTGTAGGGTATAGAGTGTAGGGTTTAGAGTGTATGGTATAGAGTGTAGGGTATAGAGTGTAGAGTGTAGGGTATAGAGTGTAGGATATAGAGTGTAGGGTATAGAGTGTATGGTATAGAGTGTACGGTATAGAGTGTACAGTGTAGGGTATAGAGTGTAGGGTATAGATTGTAGGGTATAGAGTGTATGGTATAGAGTGTAGAGTGTAGGGTATAGAGTGTAGAAAGTAGGGTATAGTGTGTAGGGTATAGAGTGTAGAGTGTAGGGTATAGAGTGTAGGGTATAGAGTGTAGATTGTATGGTATAGAGTGTAGGGTATAGAGTGTAGAGTGTAGGGTGTAGAGTGGAGAGTGTAGGGTATAGAGTGTAAGGTATAGAGTGTAGGGTATAGAGTGTATGTTATAGAGTGTAGGGTGTAGAGTGTAGGGTATAGAGTGTAGAAAGTAGGGTATAGTGTGTAGGGTATAGAGTGTAGGGTATAGAGTGTATGGTATAGAGTGTAGAGTGTAGGGTATAGAGTGTAGAAAGTAGGGTATAGTGTGTAGGGTATAGAGTGTAGAGTGTAGGGTATAGAGTGTAGGGTATAGAGTGTAGATTGTATGGTATAGAGTGTAGGGTATAGAGTGTATAGTGTAGGGTATAGAGTGTAGAGTGTAGGGTATAGAGTGTAGGGTATAGAGTGTTGGGATATAGAGTGTAGGGTATAGAGTGTAGGGTATAGAGTGTACTGTATAGATTTTAGGGTATAGAGTGTAGGGTATAGAGTGTAGGGTATAGAGTATATAGTGTAGGGTATAGAGTGTAGGGTATAGAGTGTAGAGTTTAGGGTATAGAGTGTAGGGTATAGAGTGTAGGGTATAGAGTGTAGGGTATAAAGTGTAGAGTGTAGGGTATAGAGTGTAGGGTATAGAGTGTAGGGTGTAGAGTGGAGAGTGTAAGGTATAGAGTGTAAGGTATAGAGTGTAGGGTATAGAGTGTATGTTATAGAATGTAGGGTATAGAGTGTAGAGTGTAGGGTATAGAGTGTAGGGTATAGAGTGTAGGGTATAGAGTGTAGGGTATAAAGTGTAGAGTGTAGGGTATAGAGTGTAGGGTATAGAGTGTAGAGTGTAGGATATAGAGTGTAGAGTGTAGGGTATAGAGTGTAGGGTATATAGTGTAGGGTATAGATTGCAGGGTATAGAGTGTAGGTTATAGAGTGTAGAGTGTAGGGTATAGAGTGTAGGGTATAGAGTGTAGAGTGTAGGGTATAGAGTGTATGGTATAGAGTGTAGGGTGTAGAGTGCATGGTATAGAGTGTAGGGTATAGAGTGTAGAGTGTAGGGTATAGAGTGTAGGGTGTAGAGTGTAGGGTATAGAGTGTAGGGTGTAGGGTATAGAGTGTATGGTATAATGTGTAGGGTATAGAGTGTAGGGTGTAGAGTGTAGGGTATAGAGTGTAGGGTATAGAGTGTAGGGTATAGAGTGTAGGGTATAGAGTGTAGAGTGTAGGTTATATAGTGTAGGGTATAGAGTATAGAGTGTAGGGTATAGAGTGTAGGGTATAGAGTGTAGAGTGTAGGGTATAGAGTGTAGGGTGTAGAGTGTATGGTATAGAGTGTAGGGTATAGAGTGTAGAGTGTAGGGTATAGAGTGTATGGTATAGAGTGTAGGGTGTAGAGTGCATGGTATAGAGTGTAGGGTATAGAGTGTAGAGTGTAGGGTATAGAGTGTAGGGTGTAGAGTGTAGGGTATAGAGTGTAGGGTGTAGGGTATAGAGTGTATGGTATAATGTGTAGGGTATAGAGTGTAGGGTGTAGAGTGTAGGGTATAGAGTGTAGGGTATAGAGTGTAGGGTATAGAGTGTAGGGTATAGAGTGTAGAGTGTAGGTTATATAGTGTAGGGTATAGAGTATAGAGTGTAGGGTATAGAGTGTAGGGTATAGAGTGTAGAGTGTAGGGTATAGAGTGTAGGGTGTAGAGTGTATGGTATAGAGTGTAGGGTATAGAGTGTAGGGTATAGAGTGTAGAGTGTAGGGATTAGAGTGTAGGGCATAGAGTGTAGGGTGTAGAGTGTAGGGTATAGAGTGTAGAGTGTAGGGTATAGAGTGTATGGTATAATGTGTAGGGTATAGAGTGTAGGGTGTAGAGTGTAGGGTATAGAGTGTAGGGTATAGAGTGTAGGGTATAGAGTGTAGGGTATAGAGTGTAGAGTGTAGGTTATATAGTGTAGGGTATAGAGTATAGAGTGTAGGGTATAGAGTGTAGGGTATAGAGTGTAGAGTGTAGAGTGTAGGGTATAGAGTGTAGAGTGTAGGGTATAGAGTGTAGGGTATAGAGTGTATGGTATAGAGTGTAGGGTATAGAGTGTAGGGTATAGAGTGTAGAGTGTAGGGATTAGAGTGTAGGGTATAGAGTGTATTGTATAGAGTGTAGAGTGTAGGGTATAGAGTGTAGGGTATAGAGTGTACGGTATAGAGTGTTGGGCTATAGAGTGTAGGGTATAGAGTATAGGGTATAGAGTGTAGGGTATAGAGTGTAGGGTATAGAGTGTAGGGTATACAGTGTAGGGTATAAAGTGTAGAGTGTAGGGTATAGAGTGTAGGGTATAGAGTGTAGGGTATAGAGTGTAGGGTATAGAGTGTAGAGTGTATGGTATAGAGTGTAGAGTTTAGGGTATAGAGTGTAGGGTATAGAGTGTAGGGTTTAGAGTGTATGGTATAGAGTGTAGGGTATAGAGTGTAGAGTGTAGGGTATAGAGTGTAGGATATAGAGTGTAGGGTATAGAGTGTATGGTATAGAGTGTACGGTATAGAGTGTACAGTGTAGGGTATAGAGTGTAGGGTATAGATTGTAGGGTATAGAGTGTATGGTATAGAGTGTAGAGTGTAGGGTATAGAGTGTAGAAAGTAGGGTATAGTGTGTAGGGTATAGAGTGTAGAGTGTAGGGTATAGAGTGTAGGGTATAGAGTGTAGATTGTATGGTATAGAGTGTAGGGTATAGAGTGTAGAGTGTAGGGTGTAGAGTGGAGAGTGTAGGGTATAGAGTGTAAGGTATAGAGTGTAGGGTATAGAGTGTATGTTATAGAGTGTAGGGTGTAGAGTGTAGGGTATAGAGTGTAGAAAGTAGGGTATAGTGTGTAGGGTATAGAGTGTAGGGTATAGAGTGTATGGTATAGAGTGTAGGGTATAGAGTGTAGAAAGTAGGGTATAGTGTGTAGGGTATAGAGTGTAGAGTGTAGGGTATAGAGTGTAGGGTATAGAGTGTAGATTGTATGGTATAGAGTGTAGGGTATAGAGTGTATAGTGTAGGGTATAGAGTGTAGAGTGTAGGGTATAGAGTGTAGGGTATAGAGTGTTGGGATATAGAGTGTAGGGTATAGAGTGTAGGGTATAGAGTGTACTGTATAGATTTTAGGGTATAGAGTGTAGGGTATAGAGTGTAGGGTATAGAGTATATAGTGTAGGGTATAGAGTGTAGGGTATAGAGTGTAGAGTTTAGGGTATAGAGTGTAGGGTATAGAGTGTAGGGTATAGAGTGTAGGGTATAAAGTGTAGAGTGTAGGGTATAGAGTGTAGGGTATAGAGTGTAGGGTGTAGAGTGGAGAGTGTAAGGTATAGAGTGTAAGGTATAGAGTGTAGGGTATAGAGTGTATGTTATAGAATGTAGGGTATAGAGTGTAGAGTGTAGGGTATAGAGTGTAGGGTATAGAGTGTAGGGTATAGAGTGTAGGGTATAAAGTGTAGAGTGTAGGGTATAGAGTGTAGGGTATAGAGTGTAGAGTGTAGGATATAGAGTGTAGAGTGTAGGGTATAGAGTGTAGGGTATATAGTGTAGGGTATAGATTGCAGGGTATAGAGTGTAGGGTATAGAGTGTAGAGTGTAGGGTATAGAGTGTAGGGTATAGAGTGTAGAGTGTAGGGTATAGAGTGTATGGTATAGAGTGTAGGGTGTAGAGTGCATGGTATAGAGTGTAGGGTATAGAGTGTAGAGTGTAGGGTATAGAGTGTAGGGTGTAGAGTGTAGGGTATAGAGTGTAGGGTGTAGGGTATAGAGTGTATGGTATAATGTGTAGGGTATAGAGTGTAGGGTGTAGAGTGTAGGGTATAGAGTGTAGGGTATAGAGTGTAGGGTATAGAGTGTAGGGTATAGAGTGTAGAGTGTAGGTTATATAGTGTAGGGTATAGAGTATAGAGTGTAGGGTATAGAGTGTAGGGTATAGAGTGTAGAGTGTAGAGTGTAGGGTATAGAGTGTAGAGTGTAGGGTATAGAGTGTGGGGTGTAGAGTGTATGGTATAGAGTGTAGGGTATAGAGTGTAGGGTATAGAGTGTAGAGTGTAGGGATTAGAGTGTAGGGTATAGAGTGTAGGGTGTAGAGTGTAGGGTATAGAGTGTAGAGTGTAGGGTATAGAGTGTATGGTATAATGTGTAGGGTATAGAGTGTAGGGTGTAGAGTGTAGGGTATAGAGTGTAGGGTATAGAGTGTAGGGTATAGAGTGTAGGGTATAGAGTGTAGAGTGTAGGTTATATAGTGTAGGGTATAGAGTATAGAGTGTAGGGTATAGAGTGTAGGGTATAGAGTGTAGAGTGTAGAGTGTAGGGTATAGAGTGTAGAGTGTAGGGTATAGAGTGTAGGGTATAGAGTGTATGGTATAGAGTGTAGGGTATAGAGTGTAGGGTATAGAGTGTAGAGTGTAGGGATTAGAGTGTAGGGTATAGAGTGTATTGTATAGAGTGTAGAGTGTAGGGTATAGAGTGTAGGGTATAGAGTGTACGGTATAGAGTGTTGGGCTATAGAGTGTAGGGTATAGAGTATAGGGTATAGAGTGTAGGGTATAGAGTGTAGGGTATAGAGTGTAGGGTATACAGTGTAGGGTATAAAGTGTAGAGTGTAGGGTATAGAGTGTAGGGTATAGAGTGTAGGGTATAGAGTGTAGGGTATAGAGTGTAGAGTGTATGGTATAGAGTGTAGAGTTTAGGGTATAGAGTGTAGGGTATAGAGTGTAGGGTTTAGAGTGTACGGTATAGAGTGTAGGGTATAGAGTGTAGAGTGTAGGGTATAGAGTGTAGGATATAGAGTGTAGGGTATAGAGTGTATTGTATAGGGTATAGAGTGTATGGTGTAGAGTGTAGGGTATAGAGTGTATAGTGTAGGGTATAGAGTGTAGGGTATAGAGTGTACGGTATAGAGTGTACAGTGTAGGGTATAGAGTGTAGGGTATAGATTGTAGGGTATAGAGTGTATTGTATAGGGTATAGAGTGTATGGTGTAGAGTGTAGGGTATAGAGTGTATAGTGTAGGGTATAGAGTGTAGGGTATAGAGTGTATGGTATAGAGTGTAGGGTATAGAGTGTATGGTATAGAGTGTATGGTATAGAGTGTAGAGTGTAGGGTATAGAGTGTAGGGTATAGAGTGTAGAGTGTAGGGTATAGAGTTTAGGGTATAGAGTGTATGGTATAGAGTGTAGGGAATAGAGTGTAGAGTGCAGGGTATAGAGTATATGGTATAGAGTGTAGGGTATAGAGTATAGAGTGTAGGGTATAGAGTGTAGGGTATAGAGTGTATGGTATAGAGTGTAGGGAATAGAGTGTAGGGTATAGAGTGTATGGTATAGAGTGTAGGGAATAGAGTGTAGAGTGCAGGGTATAGAGTATATGGTATAGAGTGTAGGGTATAGAGTATAGAGTGTAGGGTATAGAGTGTAGGGTATAGAGTGTATGGTATAGAGTGTAGGGAATAGAGTGTAGAGTGTAGGGTATAGAGTGTATGGTATAGAGTGTAGGGTATAGAGTGTAGAGGGAAGAGTGTAGGGTATAGAGTGTAGGGTATAGAGTGTAGGGTATAGAGTGTAGAGTGTAGGGTATAGAGTGTAGGGTATAGAGTGTAGGGTGTAGAGTGTAGGGTATAGAGTGTAGGGTATAGAGTGTAGAGTGTAGGGTATAAATTGTAGGGTATAGAGTGTAGGGTGTAGAGTGTAGGGTATAGAGTGTAGAGTGTAGGGTATAGAGTGTATGGTATAATGTGTAGGGTATAGAGTGTAGGGTGTAGAGTGTAGGGTACAGAGTGTAGGGTATAGAGTGTAGGGTATAGAGTGTAGAGTGTAGGGTATATAGTGTAGGGTATAGAGTATAGAGTGTAGGGTATAGAGTGTAGGGTATAGAGTGTAGGGTATAGAGTGTAGAGTGTAGAGTGTAGGGTATAGAGTGTAGAGTGTAGGGTATGGAGTGTAGGGTATAGACTGTATGGTATAGAGTAGGGTATAGAGTGTAGGATATAGAGTGTAGAGTGTAGGGTATAGAGTGTAGAGTGTAGGGTATAGAGTGTAGGGTATAAAGAGTAGAGTGTAGGGTATAGAGTGTAGAGTGTAGGGTATGGAGTGTATGGTATAGAGTGTAGGGTATAGAGTGTAGAGTATAGAGTGTTGGGTATAGAGTGTAGAGTGTAGGGTATAGAGTGTAGGGTATATAGTGTAGGGTATAGAGTGTATGGTATACAGTGTAGAGTGTAGGGATTAGAGTGTAGGATATAGAGTGTAGGGTATAGAGTGTAGGGTATAGAGTGTATGGTATATAGTGTAGGGTATAGAGTGTTGGGTATAGATTGTAGGGTATAGAATGTAGAGTGTAGTGTATAGAGTATAGGGTATAGAGTGTATGGTGTAGAGTGTAGGGTATAGAGTGTATAGTGTAGGGTATAGAGTGCAGGGTATAACATAGTAACATAGTAACATAGTTAGTAAGGCCGAAAAAAGACATTTGTCCATCCAGTTCAGCCTATATTCCATCATAATAAATAAATACCCAGATCTACGTCCTTCTACAGAACCTAATAATTGTATGATACAATATTGTTCTGCTCCAGGAAGACATCCATAGAGTGTATGGAATAGAGTGTATGGAATATAGTGTACGGTATAGAGTGTAGAGAGTAGGGTATAGAGTGTAGGGTATAGAGCGTAGGGTGTAGGGTATAGATTGTAGGGTATAGAGTGTAGGGTATAGAGTGTAGAGTGTAGGGTATAGAGTGCATGGTATAGAGTGTAGGGTGTAGAGTGTATGGTATAGAGTGTACAGTATAGAGTGTATGGTATAGAGTGTAGAGTGTAGGGTATAGAGTGCATGGTATAGAGTGTAGGGTGTAGAGTGTATGGTATAGAGTGTACGGTATAGAGTGTATGATATAGAGTGTATGGTATATAGTGTAGGGTATAGAGTGTTTGGTATAGAGTGTAAGGTATAGAGTGTAGAGAGTAGGGTATAGATTTTAGAGTGTAGAGTGTAGGGTATAGAGTGAAGGGTATAGAGTGTATGGAATAGAGTGTATAATATAGAGTGTAGGGTGTAGAGTGTAGGGTATAGAGTGTAGAGTGTGGGGTATAGAGTGTAGAGTGTAGGGTATAGGGTGTATGATATAGAGTGTAGGGTATAGAGTGTATGGTATAGATTGCAGGGTATAGAGTGTAGGGTGTAGAGTGTAGGGTATAGAGTGTAGGGTATAGAGTGTATGGTATAGAGTGTATGGTATAGATTGTAGGGTATAGAGTGTAGGGTATAGAGTGTAGAGTGTAGGGTATAGAGTGTAGGGTATAGAGTGTAGATTGTATGGTATAGAGTGTAGGGTATAGAGTGTATAGTGTAGGGTGTAGAGTGTAGGGTATAGAGTGTAGGGTATAGAGTGTTGGGATATAGAGTGTAGGGTATAGAGTGTAGGGTATAGAGTGTTGGGATATAGAGTGTAGGGTATAGAGTGTAGGGTATAGAGTGTAGGGTATAGATTGTAGGGTATAGAGTGTAGGGTATAGAGTGTAGATTGTATGGTATAGAGTGTAGGGTATAGAGTGTATAGTGTAGGGTGTAGAGTGTAGGGTATAGAGTGTAGGGTATAGAGTGTAGGGATATAGAGTGTAGGGTATAGAGTGTAGGGTATAGAGTGTAGGGTATAGATTGTAGGGTATAGAGTGTAGGGTATAGAGTGTAGGGTATAGAGTATATAGTGTAGGGTATAGAGTGTAGGGTATAGAGTGTAGAGTGTAGGGTATAGAGTGTAGGGTATAGAGTGTAGGGTATAGAGTGTAGGGTATAAAGTGTAGAGTGTAGGGTATAGAGTGTAGGGTATAGAGTGTAGGGTATAGAGTGTAGGGTGTAGAGTGTAGGGTATAGAGTGTAAGGTATAGAGTGTAGGGTATAGAGTGTATGTTATAGAGTGTAGGGTATAGAGTGTAGAGTGTAGGGTATAGAGTGTAGGGTATAGAGTGTAGGGTATAGAGTGTAGGGTATAGAGTGTAGGGTATAAAGTGTAGAGTGTAGGGTATAGAGTGTAGGGTTTAGAGTGTATGTTATAGAGTGTAGGGTATAGAGTGTAGAGTGTAGGATATAGAGTGTAGAGTGTAGGGTATAAAGTGTAGGGTATATAGTGTAGGGTATAGAGTGTAGGGTATAGAGTGTAGGGTATAGAGTGTATGGTATAGAGTGTAGAGTGTAGGGTATAGAGTGTAGAAAGTAGGGTATAGTGTGTAGGGTATAGAGTGTAGAGTGTAGGGTATAGAGTGTAGGGTATAGAGTGTAGATTGTATGGTATAGAGTGTAGGGTATAGAGTGTATAGTGTAGAGTATAGAGTGTAGAGTGTAGGGTATAGAGTGTAGGGTATAGAGTGTTGGGATATAGAGTGTAGGGTATAGAGTGTCGGGTATAGAGTGTAGGGTATAGATTGTAGGGTATAGAGTGTAGGGTATAGAGTATATAGTATAGGGTATAGAGTGTAGGGTATAGAGTGTAGAGTGTAGGGTATAGAGTGTAGGGTATAGAGTGTAGGGTATAGAGTGTAGGGTATATAGTGTAGAGTGTAGGGTATAGAGTGTAGGGTATAGAGTGTAGAGTGTAGGGTGTAGAGTGTAGGGTATAGAGTGTATGGTATAGAGTGTATGGTATAGATTGTAGGGTATAGAGTGTAGGGTATAGAGTGTAGAGTGTAGGGTATAGAGTGTAGGCTATAGAGTGTAGATTGTATGGTATAGAGTGTAGGGTATAGAGTGTATAGTGTAGGGTATAGAGTGTAGAGTGTAGGGTATAGAGTGTAGGGTATAGAGTGTTGGGATATAGAGTGTAGGGTATAGAGTGTAGGGTATAGAGTGTAGGGTATAGATTGTAGGGTATAGAGTATAGGGTATAGAGTGTAGGGTATAGAGTATATAGTGTAGGGTATAGTGTGTAGGGTATAGAGTGTAGAGTGTAGGGTATAGAGTGTAGGGTATAGAGTGTAGGGTATAGAGTGTAGGGTATAAAGTGTAGAGTGTAGGGTATAGAGTGTAGGGTATAGAATGTAGGGTATAGAGTGTAGGGTATAGAGTGTAGAGTGTAGGATATAGAGTGTAGAGTATAGAGTGTAGAGTGTAGGGTATAGAGTGTAGAGTGTAGGGTATAGAGTGTAGGGTATAGAGTGTATGGTATAGAGTGTAGGGTATAGAGTGTAGGGTAAAGAGTGTAGAGTGTAGGGATTAGAGTGTAGGGTATAGAGTGTAGGGTATAGAGTGTAGAGTGTAGGGTATAGAGTGTAGGGTATAGAGTGCACGGTATAGATTGTTGGGCTATAGAGTGTAGGGTATAGAGTGTAGGGTATACAGTGTAGGGTATAAAGTGTAGAGTGTAGGGTATAGAGTGTAGGGTATAGAGTGTAGGGTATAGAGTGTAGGGTATAGAGTGTAGGGTATTGAGTGTAGAGTGTAGAGTGTAGGGTATAGAGTGTAGAGTTTAGGGTTTAGAGTGTAGGGTATAGAGTGTAGGGTTTAGAGTGTATGGTATAGAGTGTAGGGTATAGAGTGTAGAGTGTAGGGTATAGAGTGTAAGGTATAGAGTGTAGGGTATAGAGTGTATGGTATAGAGTGTACGGTATAGAGTGTAGAGTGTAGGGTATAGAGTGTAGGGTATAAAGTGTAGGGTATAGATTGTAGGGTATAGAGTGTAGAATGTAGGGTACAGGGTATAGAGTGTATGGTGTAGAGTGTAGGGTATAGAGTGTATAGTGTAGGGTATAGAGTGTAGGGTTTAGAGTGTAGGGTATAGAGTGTAGAGTGTAGGGTATAGAGTGTATGGTATAGAGTGTAGGGTATAGAGTGTAGGGTATAGAGTGTAGGGTATAGAGTGTAGGGTATAGAGTGTAGAGTGTAGGGTATAGAGTTTAGGGTATAGAGTGTATGGTATAGAGTGTAGAGTGTAGGGTATAGAGTGTATAGTGTAGGGTATAGAGTGTAGGGTATAGAGTGTAGGGTATAGAGTGTAGGGTATAGATTGTAGGGTATAGAGTGTATTGTATAGGGTATAGAGTGTATGGTGTAGAGTGTAGGGTATAGAGTGTATAGTGTAGGGTATAGAGTGTAGGGTATAGAGTGTAGGGTATAGAGTGTAGAGTGTAGGGTATAGAGTGTATGGTATAGAGTGTAGGGTATAGAGTTTATGGTATAGAGTGTAGGGTATAGAGTGTAGAGTGTAGGGTATAGAGTGTAGTGTATAGAGTGTAGGGTATAGAGTGTAAAGTGTAGGATATAGAGTTTAGGGTATAGAGTGTATGGTATAGAGTGTAGAGTGTAGGGTATAGAGTGTATAGTGTAGGGTATAGAGTGTAGGGTATAGAGTGTAGGGTATAGAGTGTATGGTATATAGTGTAGGGAATAGAGTGTAGAGTGAAGGGTATAGAGTGTATGGTATAGAGTGTAGGGTATAGAGTGTAGAGTATAGAGTGTAGGGTATAGAGTGTAGGGTATAGAGTGTAGGGTATAGAGTGTATGGAATAGAGTTTAGGGAATAGAGTGTAGAGTGTAGGGTATAGAGTGTATGGTATAGAGTGCAGGGTATAGAGTGTAGAGGGTAGAGTGTAGGGTGTAGGATATAGAGTGTATGGTATAATGTGTAGGGTATAGAGTGTAGGGTGTAGAGTGTAGGGTATAGAGTGTAGGGTATAGAGTGTAGGGTATAGAGTGTAGGGTATAGAGTGTAGAGTGTAGGTTATATAGTGTAGGGTATAGAGTATAGAGTGTAGGGTATAGAGTGTAGGGTATAGAGTGTAGAGTGTAGAGTGTAGGGTATAGAGTGTAGAGTGTAGGGTATAGAGTGTAGGGTGTAGAGTGTATGGTATAGAGTGTAGGGTATAAAGTGTAGGGTATAGAGTGTAGAGTGTAGGGATTAGAGTGTAGGGCATAGAGTGTAGGGTGCAGAGTGTAGGGTATAGAGTGTAGAGTGTAGGGTATAGAGTATATGGTATAATGTGTAGGGTATAGAGTGTAGGGTGTAGAGTGTAGGGTATAGAGTGTAGGGTATAGAGTGTAGGGTATAGAGTGTAGGGTATAGAGTGTAGAGTGTAGGTTATATAGTGTAGGGTATAGAGTATAGAGTGTAGGGTATAGAGTGTAGGGTATAGAGTGTAGAGTGTAGAGTGTAGGGTATAGAGTGTAGAGTGTAGGGTATAGAGTGTAGGGTATAGAGTGTATGGTATAGAGTGTAGGGTATAGAGTGTAGGGTATAGAGTGTAGAGTGTAGGGATTAAAGTGTAGGGTATAGAGTGTATTGTATAGAGTGTAGAGTGTAGGGTATAGAGTGTAGGGTATAGAGTGTACGGTATAGAGTGTTGGGCTATAGAGTGTAGGGTATAGAGTATAGGGTATAGAGTGTAGGGTATAGAGTGTAGGGTATAGAGTGTAGGGTATACAGTGTAGGGTATAAAGTGTAGAGTGTAGGGTATAGAGTGTAGGGTATAGAGTGTAGGGTATAGAGTGTAGGGTATAGAGTGTAGAGTGTATGGTATAGAGTGTAGAGTTTAGGGTATAGAGTGTAGGGTATAGAGTGTAGGGTTTAGAGTGTATGGTATAGAGTGTAGGGTATAGAGTGTAGAGTGTAGGGTATAGAGTGTAGGATATAGAGTGTAGGGTATAGAGTGTATGGTATAGAGTGTACGGTATAGAGTGTACAGTGTAGGGTATAGAGTGTAGGGTATAGATTGTAGGGTATAGAGTGTATGGTATAGAGTGTAGAGTGTAGGGTATAGAGTGTAGAAAGTAGGGTATAGTGTGTAGGGTATAGAGTGTAGAGTGTAGGGTATAGAGTGTAGGGTATAGAGTGTAGATTGTATGGTATAGAGTGTAGGGTATAGAGTGTAGAGTGTAGGGTGTAGAGTGGAGAGTGTAGGGTATAGAGTGTAAGGTATAGAGTGTAGGGTATAGAGTGTATGTTATAGAGTGTAGGGTGTAGAGTGTAGGGTATAGAGTGTAGAAAGTAGGGTATAGTGTGTAGGGTATAGAGTGTAGGGTATAGAGTGTAGGGTATAGAGTGTAGAGTGTAGGGTATAGAGTGTAGAAAGTAGGGTATAGTGTGTAGGGTATAGAGTGTAGAGTGTAGGGTATAGAGTGTAGGGTATAGAGTGTAGATTGTATGGTATAGAGTGTAGGGTATAGAGTGTATAGTGTAGGGTATAGAGTGTAGAGTGTAGGGTATAGAGTGTAGGGTATAGAGTGTTGGGATATAGAGTGTAGGGTATAGAGTGTAGGGTATAGAGTGTACTGTATAGATTTTAGGGTATAGAGTGTAGGGTATAGAGTGTAGGGTATAGAGTATATAGTGTAGGGTATAGAGTGTAGGGTATAGAGTGTAGAGTTTAGGGTATAGAGTGTAGGGTATAGAGTGTAGGGTATAGAGTGTAGGGTATAAAGTGTAGAGTGTAGGGTATAGAGTGTAGGGTATAGAGTGTAGGGTGTAGAGTGGAGAGTGTAAGGTATAGAGTGTAAGGTATAGAGTGTAGGGTATAGAGTGTATGTTATAGAATGTAGGGTATAGAGTGTAGAGTGTAGGGTATAGAGTGTAGGGTATAGAGTGTAGGGTATAGAGTGTAGGGTATAAAGTGTAGAGTGTAGGGTATAGAGTGTAGAGTGTAGGGTATAGAGTGTAGGGTGTAGAGTGCATGGTTTAGAGTGTAGGGTATAGAGTGTAGAGTGTAGGGTATAGAGTGTAGGGTATAGAGTGTAGGGTATAGAGTGTAGAGTGTAGGGTATAGAGTGTATGGTATAGAGTGTAGGGTGTAGAGTGCATGGTTTAGAGTGTAGGGTATAGAGTGTAGAGTGTAGGGTATAGAGTGTAGGGTGTAGAGTGTAGGGTATAGAGTGTAGGGTGTAGGGTATAGAGTGTATGGTATAATGTGTAGGGTATAGAGTGTAGGGTGTAGAGTGTAGGGTATAGAGTGTAGGGTATAGAGTGTAGGGTATAGAGTGTAGGGTATAGAGTGTAGAGTGTAGGTTATATAGTGTAGGGTATAGAGTGTAGGGTATAGAGTGTAGGGTATAGAGTGTGGAGTGTAGAGTGTAGGGTATAGAGTGTAGAGTGTAGGGTATAGAGTGTAGGGTGTAGAGTGTATGGTATAGAGTGTAGGGTATAGAGTGTAGGGTATAGAGTGTAGAGTGTAGGGATTAGAGTGTAGGGCATAGAGTGTAGGGTGTAGAGTGTAGGGTATAGAGTGTAGAGTGTAGGGTATAGAGTGTATGGTATAATGTGTAGGGTATAGAGTGTAGGGTGTAGAGTGTAGGGTATAGAGTGTAGGGTATAGAGTGTACGGTATAGAGTGTAGGGTATAGAGTGTAGAGTGTAGGTTATATAGTGTAGGGTATAGAGTATAGAGTGTAGGGTATAGAGTGTAGGGTATAGAGTGTAGAGTGTAGAGTGTAGGGTATAGAGTGTAGAGTGTAGGGTATAGAGTGTAGGGTATAGAGTGTATGGTATAGAGTGTAGGGTATAGAGTGTAGGGTATAGAGTGTAGAGTGTAGGGATTAGAGTGTAGGGTATAGAGTGTATTGTATAGAGTGTAGAGTGTAGGGTATAGAGTGTAGGGTATAGAGTGTACGGTATAGAGTGTTGGGCTATAGAGTGTAGGGTATAGAGTATAGGGTATAGAGTGTAGGGTATAGAGTGTAGGGTATAGAGTGTAGGGTATACAGTGTAGGGTATAAAGTGTAGAGTGTAGGGTATAGAGTGTAGGGTATAGAGTGTAGGGTATAGAGTGTAGGGTATAGAGTGTAGAGTGTATGGTATAGAGTGTAGAGTTTAGGGTATAGAGTGTAGGGTATAGAGTGTAGGGTTTAGAGTGTATGGTATAGAGTGTAGGGTATAGAGTGTAGAGTGTAGGGTATAGAGTGTAGGATATAGAGTGTAGGGTATAGAGTGTATGGTATAGAGTGTACGGTATAGAGTGTACAGTGTAGGGTATAGAGTGTAGGGTATAGATTGTAGGGTATAGAGTGTATGGTATAGAGTGTAGAGTGTAGGGTATAGAGTGTAGAAAGTAGGGTATAGTGTGTAGGGTATAGAGTGTAGAGTGTAGGGTATAGAGTGTAGGGTATAGAGTGTAGATTGTATGGTATAGAGTGTAGGGTATAGAGTGTAGAGTGTAGGGTGTAGAGTGGAGAGTGTAGGGTATAGAGTGTAAGGTATAGAGTGTAGGGTATAGAGTGTATGTTATAGAGTGTAGGGTGTAGAGTGTAGGGTATAGAGTGTAGAAAGTAGGGTATAGTGTGTAGGGTATAGAGTGTAGGGTATAGAGTGTATGGTATAGAGTGTAGAGTGTAGGGTATAGAGTGTAGAAAGTAGGGTATAGTGTGTAGGGTATAGAGTGTAGAGTGTAGGGTATAGAGTGTAGGGTATAGAGTGTAGATTGTATGGTATAGAGTGTAGGGTATAGAGTGTATAGTGTAGGGTATAGAGTGTAGAGTGTAGGGTATAGAGTGTAGGGTATAGAGTGTTGGGATATAGAGTGTAGGGTATAGAGTGTAGGGTATAGAGTGTACTGTATAGATTTTAGGGTATAGAGTGTAGGGTATAGAGTGTAGGGTATAGAGTATATAGTGTAGGGTATAGAGTGTAGGGTATAGAGTGTAGAGTTTAGGGTATAGAGTGTAGGGTATAGAGTGTAGGGTATAGAGTGTAGGGTATAAAGTGTAGAGTGTAGGGTATAGAGTGTAGGGTATAGAGTGTAGGGTGTAGAGTGGAGAGTGTAAGGTATAGAGTTTAAGGTATAGAGTGTAGGGTATAGAGTGTATGTTATAGAATGTAGGGTATAGAGTGTAGAGTGTAGGGTATAGAGTGTAGGGTATAGAGTGTAGGGTATAGAGTGTAGGGTATAAAGTGTAGAGTGTAGGGTATAGAGTGTAGGGTATAGAGTGTAGAGTGTAGGATATAGAGTGTAGAGTGTAGGGTATAGAGTGTAGGGTATATAGTGTAGGGTATAGATTGCAGGGTATAGAGTGTAGGGTATAGAGTGTAGAGTGTAGGGTATAGAGTGTAGGGTATAGAGTGTAGAGTGTAGGGTATAGAGTGTATGGTATAGAGTGTAGGGTGTAGAGTGCATGGTATAGAGTGTAGGGTATAGAGTGTAGAGTGTAGGGTATAGAGTGTAGGGTGTAGAGTGTAGGGTATAGAGTGTAGGGTGTAGGGTATAGAGTGTATGGTATAATGTGTAGGGTATAGAGTGTAGGGTGTAGAGTGTAGGGTATAGAGTGTAGGGTATAGAGTGTAGGGTATAGAGTGTAGGGTATAGAGTGTAGAGTGTAGGTTATATAGTGTAGGGTATAGAGTATAGAGTGTAGGGTATAGAGTGTAGGGTATAGAGTGTAGAGTGTAGGGTATAGAGTGTAGGGTGTAGAGTGTATGGTATAGAGTGTAGGGTATAGAGTGTAGAGTGTAGGGTATAGAGTGTATGGTATAGAGTGTAGGGTGTAGAGTGCATGGTATAGAGTGTAGGGTATAGAGTGTAGAGTGTAGGGTATAGAGTGTAGGGTGTAGAGTGTAGGGTATAGAGTGTAGGGTGTAGGGTATAGAGTGTATGGTATAATGTGTAGGGTATAGAGTGTAGGGTGTAGAGTGTAGGGTATAGAGTGTAGGGTATAGAGTGTAGGGTATAGAGTGTAGGGTATAGAGTGTAGAGTGTAGGTTATATAGTGTAGGGTATAGAGTATAGAGTGTAGGGTATAGAGTGTAGGGTATAGAGTGTAGAGTGTAGGGTATAGAGTGTAGGGTGTAGAGTGTATGGTATAGAGTGTAGGGTATAGAGTGTAGGGTATAGAGTGTAGAGTGTAGGGATTAGAGTGTAGGGCATAGAGTGTAGGGTGTAGAGTGTAGGGTATAGAGTGTAGAGTGTAGGGTATAGAGTGTATGGTATAATGTGTAGGGTATAGAGTGTAGGGTGTAGAGTGTAGGGTATAGAGTGTAGGGTATAGAGTGTAGGGTATAGAGTGTAGGGTATAGAGTGTAGAGTGTAGGTTATATAGTGTAGGGTATAGAGTATAGAGTGTAGGGTATAGAGTGTAGGGTATAGAGTGTAGAGTGTAGAGTGTAGGGTATAGAGTGTAGAGTGTAGGGTATAGAGTGTAGGGTATAGAGTGTATGGTATAGAGTGTAGGGTATAGAGTGTAGGGTATAGAGTGTAGAGTGTAGGGATTAGAGTGTAGGGTATAGAGTGTATTGTATAGAGTGTAGAGTGTAGGGTATAGAGTGTAGGGTATAGAGTGTACGGTATAGAGTGTTGGGCTATAGAGTGTAGGGTATAGAGTATAGGGTATAGAGTGTAGGGTATAGAGTGTAGGGTATAGAGTGTAGGGTATACAGTGTAGGGTATAAAGTGTAGAGTGTAGGGTATAGAGTGTAGGGTATAGAGTGTAGGGTATAGAGTGTAGGGTATAGAGTGTAGAGTGTATGGTATAGAGTGTAGAGTTTAGGGTATAGAGTGTAGGGTATAGAGTGTAGGGTTTAGAGTGTATGGTATAGAGTGTAGGGTATAGAGTGTAGAGTGTAGGGTATAGAGTGTAGGATATAGAGTGTAGGGTATAGAGTGTATGGTATAGAGTGTACGGTATAGAGTGTACAGTGTAGGGTATAGAGTGTAGGGTATAGATTGTAGGGTATAGAGTGTATGGTATAGAGTGTAGAGTGTAGGGTATAGAGTGTAGAAAGTAGGGTATAGTGTGTAGGGTATAGAGTGTAGAGTGTAGGGTATAGAGTGTAGGGTATAGAGTGTAGATTGTATGGTATAGAGTGTAGGGTATAGAGTGTAGAGTGTAGGGTGTAGAGTGGAGAGTGTAGGGTATAGAGTGTAAGGTATAGAGTGTAGGGTATAGAGTGTATGTTATAGAGTGTAGGGTGTAGAGTGTAGGGTATAGAGTGTAGAAAGTAGGGTATAGTGTGTAGGGTATAGAGTGTAGGGTATAGAGTGTATGGTATAGAGTGTAGAGTGTAGGGTATAGAGTGTAGAAAGTAGGGTATAGTGTGTAGGGTATAGAGTGTAGAGTGTAGGGTATAGAGTGTAGGGTATAGAGTGTAGATTGTATGGTATAGAGTGTAGGGTATAGAGTGTATAGTGTAGGGTATAGAGTGTAGAGTGTAGGGTATAGAGTGTAGGGTATAGAGTGTTGGGATATAGAGTGTAGGGTATAGAGTGTAGGGTATAGAGTGTACTGTATAGATTTTAGGGTATAGAGTGTAGGGTATAGAGTGTAGGGTATAGAGTATATAGTGTAGGGTATAGAGTGTAGGGTATAGAGTGTAAAGTTTAGGGTATAGAGTGTAGGGTATAGAGTGTAGGGTATAGAGTGTAGTGTATAAAGTGTAGAGTGTAGGGTATAGAGTGTAGGGTATAGAGTGTAGGGTGTAGAGTGGAGAGTGTAAGGTATAGAGTGTAAGGTATAGAGTGTAGGGTATAGAGTGTATGTTATAGAATGTAGGGTATAGAGTGTAGAGTGTAGGGTATAGAGTGTAGGGTATAGAGTGTAGGGTATAGAGTGTAGGGTATAAAGTGTAGAGTGTAGGGTATAGAGTGTAGGGTATAGAGTGTAGAGTGTAGGATATAGAGTGTAGAGTGTAGGGTATAGAGTGTAGGGTATATAGTGTAGGGTATAGATTGCAGGGTATAGAGTGTAGGGTATAGAGTGTAGAGTGTAGGGTATAGAGTGTAGGGTATAGAGTGTAGAGTGTAGGGTATAGAGTGTATGGTATAGAGTGTAGGGTGTAGAGTGCATGGTATAGAGTGTAAGGTATAGAGTGTAGAGTGTAGGGTATAGAGTGTAGGGTGTAGAGTGTAGGGTATAGAGTGTAGGGTGTAGGGTATAGAGTGTATGGTATAATGTGTAGGGTATAGAGTGTAGGGTGTAGAGTGTAGGGTATAGAGTGTAGGGTATAGAGTGTAGGGTATAGAGTGTAGGGTATAGAGTGTAGAGTGTAGGTTATATAGTGTAGGGTATAGAGTATAGAGTGTAGGGTATAGAGTGTAGGGTATAGAGTGTAGAGTGTAGAGTGTAGGGTATAGAGTGTAGAGTGTAGGGTATAGAGTGTAGGGTGTAGAGTGTATGGTATAGAGTGTAGGGTATAGAGTGTAGGGTATAGAGTGTAGAGTGTAGGGATTAGAGTGTAGGGTATAGAGTGTAGGGTGTAGAGTGTAGGGTATAGAGTGTAGAGTGTAGGGTATAGAGTGTATGGTATAATGTGTAGGGTATAGAGTGTAGGGTGTAGAGTGTAGGGTATAGAGTGTAGGGTATAGAGTGTAGGGTATAGAGTGTAGGGTATAGAGTGTAGAGTGTAGGTTATATAGTGTAGGGTATAGAGTATAGAGTGTAGGGTATAGAGTGTAGGGTATAGAGTGTAGAGTGTAGAGTGTAGGGTATAGAGTGTAGAGTGTAGGGTATAGAGTGTAGGGTATAGAGTGTATGGTATAGAGTGTAGGGTATAGAGTGTAGGGTATAGAGTGTAGAGTGTAGAGATTAGAGTGTAGGGTATAGAGTGTATTGTATAGAGTGTAGAGTGTAGGGTATAGAGTGTAGGGTATAGAGTGTACGGTATAGAGTGTTGGGCTATAGAGTGTAGGGTATAGAGTATAGGGTATAGAGTGTAGGGTATAGAGTGTAGGGTATAGAGTGTAGGGTATACAGTGTAGGGTATAAAGTGTAGAGTGTAGGGTATAGAGTGTAGGGTATAGAGTGTAGGGTATAGAGTGTAGGGTATAGAGTGTAGAGTGTATGGTATAGAGTGTAGAGTTTAGGGTATAGAGTGTAGGGTATAGAGTGTAGGGTTTAGAGTGTATGGTATAGAGTGTAGGGTATAGAGTGTAGAGTGTAGGGTATAGAGTGTAGGATATAGAGTGTAGGGTATAGAGTGTATTGTATAGGGTATAGAGTGTATGGTGTAGAGTGTAGGGTATAGAGTGTATAGTGTAGGGTATAGAGTGTAGGGTATAGAGTGTACGGTATAGAGTGTACAGTGTAGGGTATAGAGTGTAGGGTATAGATTGTAGGGTATAGAGTGTATTGTATAGGGTATAGAGTGTATGGTGTAGAGTGTAGGGTATAGAGTGTATAGTGTAGGGTATAGAGTGTAGGGTATAGAGTGTATGGTATAGAGTGTAGGGTATAGAGTGTATGGTATAGAGTGTATGGTATAGAGTGTAGAGTGTAGGGTATAGAGTGTAGGGTATAGAGTGTAGAGTGTAGGGTATAGAGTTTAGGGTATAGAGTATATGGTGTAGAGTGTAGGGTATAGAGTGTAGGGTATAGAGTGTATGGTATAGAGTGTAGGGAATAGAGTGTAGAGTGCAGGGTATAGAGTATATGGTATAGAGTGTAGGGTATAGAGTATAGAGTGTAGGGTATAGAGTGTAGGGTATAGAGTGTATGGTATAGAGTGTAGGGAATAGAGTGTAGAGTGTAGGGTATAGAGTGTATGGTATAGAGTGTAGGGTATAGAGTGTAGAGGGTAGAGTGTAGGGTATAGAGTGTAGGGTATAGAGTGTAGGGTATAGAGTGTAGAGTGTAGGGTATAGAGTGTAGGGTATAGAGTGTAGGGTGTAGAGTGTAGGGTATAGAGTGTAGGGTATAGAGTGTAGAGTGTAGGGTATAAATTGTAGGGTATAGAGTGTAGGGTGTAGAGTGTAGGGTATAGAGTGTAGAGTGTAGGGTATAGAGTGTATGGTATAATGTGTAGGGTATAGAGTGTAGGGTGTAGAGTGTAGGGTACAGAGTGTAGGGTATAGAGTGTAGGGTATAGAGTGTAGAGTGTAGGGTATATAGTGTAGGGTATAGAGTATAGAGTGTAGGGTATAGAGTGTAGGGTATAGAGTGTAGGGTATAGAGTGTAGAGTGTAGAGTGTAGGGTATAGAGTGTAGAGTGTAGGGTATGGAGTGTAGGGTATAGACTGTATGGTATAGAGTAGGGTATAGAGTGTAGGATATAGAGTGTAGAGTGTAGGGTATAGAGTGTAGAGTGTAGGGTATAGAGTGTAGGGTATAAAGAGTAGAGTGTAGGGTATAGAGTGTAGAGTGTAGGGTATGGAGTGTATGGTATAGAGTGTAGGGTATAGAGTGTAGAGTATAGAGTGTTGGGTATAGAGTGTAGAGTGTAGGGTATAGAGTGTAGGGTATATAGTGTAGGGTATAGAGTGTATGGTATACAGTGTAGAGTGTAGGGATTAGAGTGTAGGGTATAGAGTGTAGGGTATAGAGTGTATGGTATATAGTGTAGGGTATAGAGTGTTGGGTATAGATTGTAGGGTATAGAATGTAGAGTGTAGTGTATAGAGTATAGGGTATAGAGTGTATGGTGTAGAGTGTAGGGTATAGAGTGTATAGTGTAGGGTATAGAGTGCAGGGTATAGAGTGTATGGAATAGAGTGTATGGAATATAGTGTACGGTATAGAGTGTAGAGAGTAGGGTATAGAGTGTAGGGTATAGAGCGTAGGGTGTAGGGTATAGATTGTAGGGTATAGAGTGTAGGGTATAGAGTGTAGAGTGTAGGGTATAGAGTGCATGGTATAGAGTGTAGGGTGTAGAGTGTATGGTATAGAGTGTACAGTATAGAGTGTATGGTATAGAGTGTAGAGTGTAGGGTATAGAGTGCATGGTATAGAGTGTAGGGTGTAGAGTGTATGGTATAGAGTGTACGGTATAGAGTGTATGATATAGAGTGTATGGTATATAGTGTAGGGTATAGAGTGTTTGGTATAGAGTGTAAGGTATAGAGTGTAGAGAGTAGGGTATAGATTTTAGAGTGTAGAGTGTAGGGTATAGAGTGAAGGGTATAGAGTGTATGGAATAGAGTGTATAATATAGAGTGTAGGGTGTAGAGTGTAGGGTATAGAGTGTAGAGTGTGGGGTATAGAGTGTAGAGTGTAGGGTATAGAGTGTATGATATAGAGTGTAGGGTATAGAGTGTATGGTATAGATTGCAGGGTATAGAGTGTAGGGTGTAGAGTGTAGGGTATAGAGTGTAGGGTATAGAGTGTATGGTATAGAGTGTATGGTATAGATTGTAGGGTATAGAGTGTAGGGTATAGAGTGTAGAGTGTAGGGTATAGAGTGTAGGGTATAGAGTGTAGATTGTATGGTATAGAGTGTAGGGTATAGAGTGTATAGTGTAGGGTGTAGAGTGTAGGGTGTAGAGTGTAGGGTATAGAGTGTTGGGATATAGAGTGTAGGGTATAGAGTGTAGGGTATAGAGTGTTGGGATATAGAGTGTAGGGTATAGAGTGTAGGGTATAGAGTGTAGGGTATAGATTGTAGGGTATAGAGTGTAGGGTATAGAGTGTAGATTGTATGGTATAGAGTGTAGGGTATAGAGTGTATAGTGTAGGGTGTAGAGTGTAGGGTATAGAGTGTAGGGTATAGAGTGTAGGGATATAGAGTGTAGGGTATAGAGTGTAGGGTATAGAGTGTAGGGTATAGATTGTAGGGTATAGAGTGTAGGGTATAGAGTGTAGGGTATAGAGTATATAGTGTAGGGTATAGAGTGTAGGGTATAGAGTGTAGAGTGTAGGGTATAGAGTGTAGGGTATAGAGTGTAGGGTATAGAGTGTAGGGTATAAAGTGTAGAGTGTAGGGTATAGAGTGTAGGGTATAGAGTGTAGGGTATAGAGTGTAGGGTATAGAGTGTAGGGTGTAGAGTGTAGGGTATAGAGTGTAAGGTATAGAGTGTAGGGTATAGAGTGTATGTTATAGAGTGTAGGGTATAGAGTGTAGAGTGTAGGGTATAGAGTGTAGGGTATAGAGTGTAGGGTATAGAGTGTAGGGTATAGAGTGTAGGGTATAAAGTGTAGAGTGTAGGGTATAGAGTGTAGGGTTTAGAGTGTATGTTATAGAGTGTAGGGTATAGAGTGTAGAGTGTAGGATATAGAGTGTAGAGTGTAGGGT
This sequence comes from Ranitomeya imitator, assembly GCF_032444005.1. Lineage (NCBI taxonomy): Eukaryota > Metazoa > Chordata > Amphibia > Anura > Dendrobatidae > Ranitomeya > Ranitomeya imitator. The sequence continues at coordinate 1,021,557 of NW_027193338.1, read as the reverse complement.
ATAAAGTGTAGGGTATATAGTGTAGGGTATAGAGTGTAGGGTATAGAGTGTAGGGTATAGAGTGTATGGTATAGAGTGTAGAGTGTAGGGTATAGAGTGTAGAAAGTAGGGTATAGTGTGTAGGGTATAGAGTGTAGAGTGTAGGGTATAGAGTGTAGGGTATAGAGTGTAGATTGTATGGTATAGAGTGTAGGGTATAGAGTGTATAGTGTAGAGTATAGAGTGTAGAGTGTAGGGTATAGAGTGTAGGGTATAGAGTGTTGGGATATAGAGTGTAGGGTATAGAGTGTCGGGTATAGAGTGTAGGGTATAGATTGTAGGGTATAGAGTGTAGGGTATAGAGTATATAGTATAGGGTATAGAGTGTAGGGTATAGAGTGTAGAGTGTAGGGTATAGAGTGTAGGGTATAGAGTGTAGGGTATAGAGTGTAGGGTATATAGTGTAGAGTGTAGGGTATAGAGTGTAGGGTATAGAGTGTAGAGTGTAGGGTGTAGAGTGTAGGGTATAGAGTGTATGGTATAGAGTGTATGGTATAGATTGTAGGGTATAGAGTGTAGGGTATAGAGTGTAGAGTGTAGGGTATAGAGTGTAGGCTATAGAGTGTAGATTGTATGGTATAGAGTGTAGGGTATAGAGTGTATAGTGTAGGGTATAGAGTGTAGAGTGTAGGGTATAGAGTGTAGGGTATAGAGTGTTGGGATATAGAGTGTAGGGTATAGAGTGTAGGGTATAGAGTGTAGGGTATAGATTGTAGGGTATAGAGTATAGGGTATAGAGTGTAGGGTATAGAGTATATAGTGTAGGGTATAGTGTGTAGGGTATAGAGTGTAGAGTGTAGGGTATAGAGTGTAGGGTATAGAGTGTAGGGTATAGAGTGTAGGGTATAAAGTGTAGAGTGTAGGGTATAGAGTGTAGGGTATAGAATGTAGGGTATAGAGTGTAGGGTATAGAGTGTAGAGTGTAGGATATAGAGTGTAGAGTATAGAGTGTAGAGTGTAGGGTATAGAGTGTAGAGTGTAGGGTATAGAGTGTAGGGTATAGAGTGTAGGGTATAGAGTGTAGGGTATACAGTGTAGGGTATAAAGTGTAGAGTGTAGGGTATAGAGTGTAGGGTATAGAGTGTAGGGTATAGAGTGTAGGGTATAGAGTGTAGGGTATTGAGTGTAGAGTGTAGAGTGTAGGGTATAGAGTGTAGAGTTTAGGGTTTAGAGTGTAGGGTATAGAGTGTAGGGTTTAGAGTGTATGGTATAGAGTGTAGGGTATAGAGTGTAGAGTGTAGGGTATAGAGTGTAAGGTATAGAGTGTAGGGTATAGAGTGTATGGTATAGAGTGTACGGTATAGAGTGTAGAGTGTAGGGTATAGAGTGTAGGGTATAAAGTGTAGGGTATAGATTGTAGGGTATAGAGTGTAGAATGTAGGGTATAGGGTATAGAGTGTATGGTGTAGAGTGTAGGGTATAGAGTGTATAGTGTAGGGTATAGAGTGTAGGGTTTAGAGTGTAGGGTATAGAGTGTAGAGTGTAGGGTATAGAGTGTATGGTATAGAGTGTAGGGTATAGAGTGTAGGGTATAGAGTGTAGGGTGTAGAGTGTAGGGTATAGAGTTTAGGGTATAGAGTGTATGGTATAGAGTGTAGAGTGTAGGGTATAGAGTGTATAGTGTAGGGTATAGAGTGTAGGGTATAGAGTGTAGGGTATAGAGCGTATGGTATAGAGTGTAGGGAATAGAGTGTAGAGTGTAGGGTATAGAGTGTATGGTATAGAGTGTAGGGTATAGAGTGTATAGTGTAGGGTATAGAGTGCAGGGTATAGAGTGTATGGAATATAGTGTACGGTATAGAGTGTAGAGTGTAGGGTATAGAGTGTAGGGTATTGAGCGTAGGGTGTAGGGTATAGATTGTAGGGTATAGAGTGTAGGGTATAGAGTGTAGAGTGTAGGGTATAGAGTGCATGATATAGAGTGTAGGGTGTAGAGTGTATGGTATAGAGTGTACAGTATAGAGTGTATGGTATAGAGTGTAGAGTGTAGGGTATAGAGTGTATGGTATAGAGTGTAGGGTGTAGAGTGTATAGTATAGAGTGTAGGGTACAGAGTGTAGAGTGTAGGGTATAGAGTGTAGGGTATAGTGTGTATGGTATAGAGTGTACGGTATAGAGTGTATGATATAGAGTGTATGGTATATAGTGTAGGGTATATAGTGTTTGGTATAGAGTTTAAGGTATAGAGTGTAGAGAGTAGGGTATAGATTTTAGAGTGTAGAGTGTAGGGTATAGAGTGTAGGGTATAGAGTGTATGGAATAGAGTGTATTGTATAGAGTGTAGGGTGTAGAGTGTAGGGTATAGAGTGTAGAGTGTGGGGTATAGAGTGTAGAGTGTAGGGTATAGAGTGTATGATATAGAGTGTAGGGTATAGAGTGTATGGTATAGATTGCAGGGTATAGAGTGTAGGGTATAGAGTGTAGGGTACAGAGTGTAGAGTGTAGGGTATAGAGTGTAGGGTATAGAGTGTAGGGTATAGAGTGTATGGTATAGAGTGTATGGTATAGATTGTAGGGTATAGAGTGTAGGGTATAGAGTGTAGAGTGTAGGGTATAGAGTGTAGAAAGTAGGGTATAGTGTGTAGGGTATAGAGTGTAGAGTGTAGGGTATAGAGTGTAGGGTATAGAGTGTAGATTGTATGGTATAGAGTGTAGGGTATAGAGTGTATAGTGTAGGGTATAGATTGTAGAGTGTAGGGTATAGAGTGTAGGGTATAGAGTGTTGGGATATAGAGTGTAGGGTATAGAGTGTAGGGTATAGAGTGTAGGGTATAGATTGTAGGGTATAGAGTGTAGGGTATAGATTGTAGGGTATAGAGTGTATTGTATAGGGTATAGAGTGTATGGTGTAGAGTGTAGGGTATAGAGTGTATAGTGTAGGGTATAGAGTGTAGGGTATAGAGTGTAGGGTGTAGACTGTAGGGTATACAGTGTATGATATAGAGTGTAGGGTATAGAGTGTATGGTATAGATTGCAGGGTATAGAGTGTAGGGTATAGAGTGTAGGGTATAGAGTGTAGAGTGTAAGGTATAGAGTGTAGGATATAGAGTGTAGGGTATAGAGTGTATGGTATAGAGTGTAGGGTATAGAGTGTAGGGTATAGAGTGTAGGGTATAGATTGTAGGGTATAGAGTGTATTGTATAGGGTATAGAGTGTATGGTGTAGAGTGTAGGGTATAGAGTGTATAGTGTAGGGTATAGAGTGTAGGGTATAGAGTGTAGGGTATAGAGTGTAGAGTGTAGGGTATAGAGTGTATGGTATAGAGTGTAGGGTATAGAGTTTATGGTATAGAGTGTAGGGTATAGAGTGTAGAGTGTAGGGTATAGAGTGTAGGGTATAGAGTGTAGATTGTATGGTATAGAGTGTAGGGTATAGAGTGTATAGTGTAGGGTATAGATTGTAGAGTGTAGGGTATAGAGTGTAGGGTATAGAGTGTTGGGATATAGAGTGTAGGGTATAGAGTGTAGGGTATAGAGTGTAGGGTATAGATTGTAGGGTATAGAGTGTGGGGTATAGAGTGTAGGGTATAGATTGTAGGGTATAGAGTGTATTGTATAGGGTATAGAGTGTATGGTGTAGAGTGTAGGGTATAGAGTGTATAGTGTAGGGTATAGAGTGTAGGGTATAAAGTGTAGGGTGTAGACTGTAGGGTATAGAGTGTAGGGTATAGAGTGTAGGGTATAGAGTGTAGAGTGTAAGGTATAGAGTGTAGGATATAGAGTGTAGGGTATAGAGTGTATGGTATAGAGTGTAGGGTATAGAGTGTAGGGTATAGATTGTAGGGTATAGAGTGTATTGTATAGGGTATAGAGTGTATGGTGTAGAGTGTAGGGTATAGAGTGTATAGTGTAGGGTATAGAGTGTAGGGTATAGAGTGTAGGGTATAGAGTGTAGAGTGTAGGGTATAGAGTGTATGGTATAGAGTGTAGGGTATAGAGTTTATGGTATAGAGTGTAGGGTATAGAGTGTAGAGTGTAGGGTATAGAGTGTAGTGTATAGAGTGTAGGGTATAGAGTGTAAAGTGTAGGATATAGAGTTTAGGGTATAGAGTGTATGGTATAGAGTGTAGAGTGTAGGGTATAGAGTGTATAGTGTAGGGTATAGAGTGTAGGGTATAGAGTGTAGGGTATAGAGTGTATGGTATATAGTGTAGGGAATAGAGTGTAGAGTGAAGGGTATAGAGTGTATGGTATAGAGTGTAGGGTATAGAGTGTAGAGTATAGAGTGTAGGGTATAGAGTGTAGGGTATAGAGTGTAGGGTATAGAGTGTATGGAATAGAGTTTAGGGAATAGAGTGTAGAGTGTAGGGTATAGAGTGTATGGTATAGAGTGCAGGGTATAGAGTGTAGAGGGTAGAGTGTAGGGTGTAGGGTATAGAGTGTATGGTATAATGTGTAGGGTATAGAGTGTAGGGTGTAGAGTGTAGGGTATAGAGTGTAGGGTATAGAGTGTAGGGTATAGAGTGTAGGGTATAGAGTGTAGAGTGTAGGTTATATAGTGTAGGGTATAGAGTATAGAGTGTAGGGTATAGAGTGTAGGGTATAGAGTGTAGAGTGTAGAGTGTAGGGTATAGAGTGTAGAGTGTAGGGTATAGAGTGTAGGGTGTAGAGTGTATGGTATAGAGTGTAGGGTATAAAGTGTAGGGTATAGAGTGTAGAGTGTAGGGATTAGAGTGTAGGGCATAGAGTGTAGGGTGCAGAGTGTAGGGTATAGAGTGTAGAGTGTAGGGTATAGAGTATATGGTATAATGTGTAGGGTATAGAGTGTAGGGTGTAGAGTGTAGGGTATAGAGTGTAGGGTATAGAGTGTAGGGTATAGAGTGTAGGGTATAGAGTGTAGAGTGTAGGTTATATAGTGTAGGGTATAGAGTATAGAGTGTAGGGTATAGAGTGTAGGGTATAGAGTGTAGAGTGTAGAGTGTAGGGTATAGAGTGTAGAGTGTAGGGTATAGAGTGTAGGGTATAGAGTGTATGGTATAGAGTGTAGGGTATAGAGTGTAGGGTATAGAGTGTAGAGTGTAGGGATTAAAGTGTAGGGTATAGAGTGTATTGTATAGAGTGTAGAGTGTAGGGTATAGAGTGTAGGGTATAGAGTGTACGGTATAGAGTGTTGGGCTATAGAGTGTAGGGTATAGAGTATAGGGTATAGAGTGTAGGGTATAGAGTGTAGGGTATAGAGTGTAGGGTATACAGTGTAGGGTATAAAGTGTAGAGTGTAGGGTATAGAGTGTAGGGTATAGAGTGTAGGGTATAGAGTGTAGGGTATAGAGTGTAGAGTGTATGGTATAGAGTGTAGAGTTTAGGGTATAGAGTGTAGGGTATAGAGTGTAGGGTTTAGAGTGTATGGTATAGAGTGTAGGGTATAGAGTGTAGAGTGTAGGGTATAGAGTGTAGGATATAGAGTGTAGGGTATAGAGTGTATGGTATAGAGTGTACGGTATAGAGTGTACAGTGTAGGGTATAGAGTGTAGGGTATAGATTGTAGGGTATAGAGTGTATGGTATAGAGTGTAGAGTGTAGGGTATAGAGTGTAGAAAGTAGGGTATAGTGTGTAGGGTATAGAGTGTAGAGTGTAGGGTATAGAGTGTAGGGTATAGAGTGTAGATTGTATGGTATAGAGTGTAGGGTATAGAGTGTAGAGTGTAGGGTGTAGAGTGGAGAGTGTAGGGTATAGAGTGTAAGGTATAGAGTGTAGGGTATAGAGTGTATGTTATAGAGTGTAGGGTGTAGAGTGTAGGGTATAGAGTGTAGAAAGTAGGGTATAGTGTGTAGGGTATAGAGTGTAGGGTATAGAGTGTAGGGTATAGAGTGTAGAGTGTAGGGTATAGAGTGTAGAAAGTAGGGTATAGTGTGTAGGGTATAGAGTGTAGAGTGTAGGGTATAGAGTGTAGGGTATAGAGTGTAGATTGTATGGTATAGAGTGTAGGGTATAGAGTGTATAGTGTAGGGTATAGAGTGTAGAGTGTAGGGTATAGAGTGTAGGGTATAGAGTGTTGGGATATAGAGTGTAGGGTATAGAGTGTAGGGTATAAAGTGTAGGGTATAGAGTGTAGAGTGTAGGGATTAGAGTGTAGGGCATAGAGTGTAGGGTGCAGAGTGTAGGGTATAGAGTGTAGAGTGTAGGGTATAGAGTATATGGTATAATGTGTAGGGTATAGAGTGTAGGGTGTAGAGTGTAGGGTATAGAGTGTAGGGTATAGAGTGTAGGGTATAGAGTGTAGGGTATAGAGTGTAGAGTGTAGGTTATATAGTGTAGGGTATAGAGTATAGAGTGTAGGGTATAGAGTGTAGGGTATAGAGTGTAGAGTGTAGAGTGTAGGGTATAGAGTGTAGAGTGTAGGGTATAGAGTGTAGGGTATAGAGTGTATGGTATAGAGTGTAGGGTATAGAGTGTAGGGTATAGAGTGTAGAGTGTAGGGATTAAAGTGTAGGGTATAGAGTGTATTGTATAGAGTGTAGAGTGTAGGGTATAGAGTGTAGGGTATAGAGTGTACGGTATAGAGTGTTGGGCTATAGAGTGTAGGGTATAGAGTATAGGGTATAGAGTGTAGGGTATAGAGTGTAGGGTATAGAGTGTAGGGTATACAGTGTAGGGTATAAAGTGTAGAGTGTAGGGTATAGAGTGTAGGGTATAGAGTGTAGGGTATAGAGTGTAGGGTATAGAGTGTAGAGTGTATGGTATAGAGTGTAGAGTTTAGGGTATAGAGTGTAGGGTATAGAGTGTAGGGTTTAGAGTGTATGGTATAGAGTGTAGGGTATAGAGTGTAGAGTGTAGGGTATAGAGTGTAGGATATAGAGTGTAGGGTATAGAGTGTATGGTATAGAGTGTACGGTATAGAGTGTACAGTGTAGGGTATAGAGTGTAGGGTATAGATTGTAGGGTATAGAGTGTATGGTATAGAGTGTAGAGTGTAGGGTATAGAGTGTAGAAAGTAGGGTATAGTGTGTAGGGTATAGAGTGTAGAGTGTAGGGTATAGAGTGTAGGGTATAGAGTGTAGATTGTATGGTATAGAGTGTAGGGTATAGAGTGTAGAGTGTAGGGTGTAGAGTGGAGAGTGTAGGGTATAGAGTGTAAGGTATAGAGTGTAGGGTATAGAGTGTATGTTATAGAGTGTAGGGTGTAGAGTGTAGGGTATAGAGTGTAGAAAGTAGGGTATAGTGTGTAGGGTATAGAGTGTAGGGTATAGAGTGTAGGGTATAGAGTGTAGAGTGTAGGGTATAGAGTGTAGAAAGTAGGGTATAGTGTGTAGGGTATAGAGTGTAGAGTGTAGGGTATAGAGTGTAGGGTATAGAGTGTAGATTGTATGGTATAGAGTGTAGGGTATAGAGTGTATAGTGTAGGGTATAGAGTGTAGAGTGTAGGGTATAGAGTGTAGGGTATAGAGTGTTGGGATATAGAGTGTAGGGTATAGAGTGTAGGGTATAGAGTGTACTGTATAGATTTTAGGGTATAGAGTGTAGGGTATAGAGTGTAGGGTATAGAGTATATAGTGTAGGGTATAGAGTGTAGGGTATAGAGTGTAGAGTTTAGGGTATAGAGTGTAGGGTATAGAGTGTAGGGTATAGAGTGTAGGGTATAAAGTGTAGAGTGTAGGGTATAGAGTGTAGGGTATAGAGTGTAGGGTGTAGAGTGGAGAGTGTAAGGTATAGAGTGTAAGGTATAGAGTGTAGGGTATAGAGTGTATGTTATAGAATGTAGGGTATAGAGTGTAGAGTGTAGGGTATAGAGTGTAGGGTATAGAGTGTAGGGTATAGAGTGTAGGGTATAAAGTGTAGAGTGTAGGGTATAGAGTGTAGGGTATAGAGTGTAGAGTGTAGGATATAGAGTGTAGAGTGTAGGGTATAGAGTGTAGGGTATATAGTGTAGGGTATAGATTGCAGGGTATAGAGTGTAGGGTATAGAGTGTAGAGTGTAGGGTATAGAGTGTAGGGTATAGAGTGTAGAGTGTAGGGTATAGAGTGTATGGTATAGAGTGTAGGGTGTAGAGTGCATGGTATAGAGTGTAGGGTATAGAGTGTAGAGTGTAGGGTATAGAGTGTAGGGTGTAGAGTGTAGGGTATAGAGTGTAGGGTGTAGGGTATAGAGTGTATGGTATAATGTGTAGGGTATAGAGTGTAGGGTGTAGAGTGTAGGGTATAGAGTGTAGGGTATAGAGTGTAGGGTATAGAGTGTAGGGTATAGAGTGTAGAGTGTAGGTTATATAGTGTAGGGTATAGAGTGTAGGGTATAGAGTGTAGGGTATAGAGTGTAGAGTGTAGAGTGTAGGGTATAGAGTGTAGAGTGTAGGGTATAGAGTGTAGGGTGTAGAGTGTATGGTATAGAGTGTAGGGTATAGAGTGTAGGGTATAGAGTGTAGAGTGTAGGGATTAGAGTGTAGGGCATAGAGTGTAGGGTGTAGAGTGTAGGGTATAGAGTGTAGAGTGTAGGGTATAGAGTGTATGGTATAATGTGTAGGGTATAGAGTGTAGGGTGTAGAGTGTAGGGTATAGAGTGTAGGGTATAGAGTGTAGGGTATAGAGTGTAGGGTATAGAGTGTAGAGTGTAGGTTATATAGTGTAGGGTATAGAGTATAGAGTGTAGGGTATAGAGTGTAGGGTATAGAGTGTAGAGTGTAGAGTGTAGGGTATAGAGTGTAGAGTGTAGGGTATAGAGTGTAGAATATAGAGTGTATGGTTTAGAGTGTAGGGTATAGAGTGTAGGGTATAGAGTGTAGAGTGTAGGGATTAGAGTGTAGGGTATAGAGTGTATTGTATAGAGTGTAGAGTGTAGGGTATAGAGTGTAGGGTATAGAGTGTACGGTATAGAGTGTTGGGCTATAGAGTGTAGGGTATAGAGTATAGGGTATAGAGTGTAGGGTATAGAGTGTAGGGTATAGAGTGTAGGGTATACAGTGTAGGGTATAAAGTGTAGAGTGTAGGGTATAGAGTGTAGGGTATAGAGTGTAGGGTATAGAGTGTAGGGTATAGAGTGTAGAGTGTATGGTATAGAGTGTAGAGTTTAGGGTATAGAGTGTAGGGTTTAGAGTGTATGGTATAGAGTGTAGGGTATAGAGTGTAGAGTGTAGGCTATAGAGTGTAGGATATAGAGTGTAGGGTATAGAGTGTATGGTATAGAGTGTACGGTATAGAGTGTACAGTGTAGGGTATAGAGTGTAGGGTATAGATTGTAGGGTATAGAGTGTATGGTATAGAGTGTAGAGTGTAGGGTATAGAGTGTAGAAAGTAGGGTATAGTGTGTAGGGTATAGAGTGTAGAGTGTAGGGTATAGAGTGTAGGGTATAGAGTGTAGATTGTATGGTATAGAGTGTAGGGTATAGAGTGTAGAGTGTAGGGTGTAGAGTGGAGAGTGTAGGGTATAGAGTGTAAGGTATAGAGTGTAGGGTATAGAGTGTATGTTATAGAGTGTAGGGTGTAGAGTGTAGGGTATAGAGTGTAGAAAGTAGGGTATAGTGTGTAGGGTATAGAGTGTAGGGTATAGAGTGTATGGTATAGAGTGTAGAGTGTAGGGTATAGAGTGTAGAAAGTAGGGTATAGTGTGTAGGGTATAGAGTGTAGAGTGTAGGGTATAGAGTGTAGGGTATAGAGTGTAGATTGTATGGTATAGAGTGTAGGGTATAGAGTGTATAGTGTAGGGTATAGAGTGTAGAGTGTAGGGTATAGAGTGTAGGGTATAGAGTGTTGGGATATAGAGTGTAGGGTATAGAGTGTAGGGTATAGAGTGTACTGTATAGATTTTAGGGTATAGAGTGTAGGGTATAGAGTGTAGGGTATAGAGTATATAGTGTAGGGTATAGAGTGTAGGGTATAGAGTGTAGAGTTTAGGGTATAGAGTGTAGGGTATAGAGTGTAGGGTATAGAGTGTAGGGTATAAAGTGTAGAGTGTAGGGTATAGAGTGTAGGGTATAGAGTGTAGGGTGTAGAGTGGAGAGTGTAAGGTATAGAGTGTAAGGTATAGAGTGTAGGGTATAGAGTGTATGTTATAGAATGTAGGGTATAGAGTGTAGAGTGTAGGGTATAGAGTGTAGGGTATAGAGTGTAGGGTGTAGAGTGTAGGGTATAAAGTGTAGAGTGTAGGGTATAGAGTGTAGGGTATAGAGTGTAGAGTGTAGGATATAGAGTGTAGAGTGTAGGGTATAGAGTGTAGGGTATATAGTGTAGGGTATAGATTGCAGGGTATAGAGTGTAGGGTATAGAGTGTAGAGTGTAGGGTATAGAGTGTAGGGTATAGAGTGTAGAGTGTAGGGTATAGAGTGTATGGTATAGAGTGTAGGGTGTAGAGTGCATGGTATAGAGTGTAGGGTATAGAGTGTAGAGTGTAGGGTATAGAGTGTAGGGTGTAGAGTGTAGGGTATAGAGTGTAGGGTGTAGGGTATAGAGTGTATGGTATAATGTGTAGGGTATAGAGTGTAGGGTGTAGAGTGTAGGGTATAGAGTGTAGGGTATAGAGTGTAGGGTATAGAGTGTAGGGTATAGAGTGTAGAGTGTAGGTTATATAGTGTAGGGTATAGAGTATAGAGTGTAGGGTATAGAGTGTAGGGTATAGAGTGTAGAGTGTAGAGTGTAGGGTATAGAGTGTAGAGTGTAGGGTATAGAGTGTAGGGTGTAGAGTGTATGGTATAGAGTGTAGGGTATAGAGTGTAGGGTATAGAGTGTAGAGTGTAGGGATTAGAGTGTAGGGTATAGAGTGTAGGGTGTAGAGTGTAGGGTATAGAGTGTAGAGTGTAGGGTATAGAGTGTATGGTATAATGTGTAGGGTATAGAGTGTAGGGTGTAGAGTGTAGGGTATAGAGTGTAGGGTATAGAGTGTAGGGTATAGAGTGTAGGGTATAGAGTGTAGAGTGTAGGTTATATAGTGTAGGGTATAGAGTATAGAGTGTAGGGTATAGAGTGTAGGGTATAGAGTGTAGAGTGTAGAGTGTAGGGTATAGAGTGTAGAGTGTAGGGTATAGAGTGTAGGGTATAGAGTGTATGGTATAGAGTGTAGGGTATAGAGTGTAGGGTATAGAGTGTAGAGTGTAGGGATTAGAGTGTAGGGTATAGAGTGTATTGTATAGAGTGTAGAGTGTAGGGTATAGAGTGTAGGGTATAGAGTGTACGGTATAGAGTGTTGGGCTATAGAGTGTAGGGTATAGAGTATAGGGTATAGAGTGTAGGGTATAGAGTGTAGGGTATAGAGTGTAGGGTATAGAGTGTAGGGTATACAGTGTAGGGTATAAAGTGTAGAGTGTAGGGTATAGAGTGTAGGGTATAGAGTGTAGGGTATAGAGTGTAGGGTATAGAGTGTAGAGTGTATGGTATAGAGTGTAGAGTTTAGGGTATAGAGTGTAGGGTATAGAGTGTAGGGTTTAGAGTGTATGGTATAGAGTGTAGGGTATAGAGTGTAGAGTGTAGGGTATAGAGTGTAGGATATAGAGTGTAGGGTATAGAGTGTATGGTATAGAGTGTACGGTATAGAGTGTACAGTGTAGGGTATAGAGTGTAGGGTATAGATTGTAGGGTATAGAGTGTATTGTATAGGGTATAGAGTGTATGGTGTAGAGTGTAGGGTATAGAGTGTATAGTGTAGGGTATAGAGTGTAGGGTATAGAGTGTATGGTATAGAGTGTAGGGTATAGAGTGTATGGTATAGAGTGTATGGTATAGAGTGTAGAGTGTAGGGTATAGAGTGTAGGGTATAGAGTGTAGAGTGTAGGGTATAGAGTTTAGGGTATAGAGTATATGGTGTAGAGTGTAGGGTATAGAGTGTAGGGTATAGAGTGTAGGGTATAGAGTGTATGGTATAGAGTGTAGGGAATAGAGTGTAGAGTGTAGGGTATAGAGTATATGGTATAGAGTGTAGGGTATAGAGTATAGAGTGTAGGGTATAGAGTGTAGGGTATAGAGTGTAGGGTATAGAGTGTATGGTATAGAGTGTAGGGAATAGAGTGTAGAGTGTAGGGTATAGAGTGTATGGTATAGAGTGTAGGGTATAGAGTGTAGAGGGTAGAGTGTAGGGTATAGAGTGTAGGGTATAGAGTGTAGGGTATAGAGTGTAGAGTGTAGGGTATAGAGTGTAGGGTATAGAGTGTAGGGTGTAGAGTGTAGGGTATAGAGTGTAGGGTATAGAGTGTAGAGTGTAGGGTATAAATTGTAGGGTATAGAGTGTAGGGTGTAGAGTGTAGGGTATAGAGTGTAGAGTGTAGGGTATAGAGTGTATGGTATAATGTGTAGGGTATAGAGTGTAGGGTGTAGAGTGTAGGGTACAGAGTGTATGGTATAGAGTGTAGGGTATAGAGTGTAGAGTGTAGGGTATATAGTGTAGGGTATAGAGTATAGAGTGTAGGGTATAGAGTGTAGGGTATAGAGTGTAGGGTATAGAGTGTAGAGTGTAGAGTGTAGGGTATAGAGTGTAGAGTGTAGGGTATAGAGTGTAGGGTATAGACTGTATGGTATAGAGTAGGGTATAGAGTGTAGGGTATAGAGTGTAGAGTGTAGGGTATAGAGTGTAGAGTGTAGGGTATAGAGTGTAGGGTATAAAGAGTAGAGTGTAGGGTATAGAGTGTAGAGTGTAGGGTATGGAGTGTATGGTATAGAGTGTAGGGTATAGAGTGTAGAGTATAGAGTGTTGGGTATAGAGTGTAGAGTGTAGGGTATAGAGTGTAGGGTATATAGTGTAGGGTATAGAGTGTATGGTATACAGTGTAGAGTGTAGGGATTAGAGTGTAGGGTATAGAGTGTAGGGTATAGAGTGTAGGGTATAGAGTGTATGGTATATAGTGTAGGGTATAGAGTGTTGGGTATAGAGTGTATAGTGTAGGGTATAGAGTGCAGGGTATAGAGTGTATGGAATAGAGTGTATGGAATATAGTGTACGGTATAGAGTGTAGAGAGTAGGGTATAGAGTGTAGGGTATAGAGAGTAGGGTGTAGGGTATAGATTGTAGGGTATAGAGTGTAGGGTATAGAGTGTAGAGTGTAGGGTATAGAGTGCATGGTATTGAGTGTAGGGTGTAGAGTGTATGGTATAGAGTGTACAGTATAGAGTGTATGGTATAGAGTGTAGAGTGTAGGGTATAGAGTGCATGGTATAGAGTGTAGGGTGTAGAGTGTATGGTATAGAGTGTACGGTATAGAGTGTATGATATAGAGTGTATGGTATATAGTGTAGGGTATAGAGTGTTTGGTATAGAGTGTAAGGTATAGAGTGTAGAGAGTAGGGTATAGATTTTAGAGTGTAGAGTGTAGGGTATAGAGTGAAGGGTATAGAGTGTATGGAATAGAGTGTATAATATAGAGTGTAGGGTGTAGAGTGTAGGGTATAGAGTGTAGAGTGTGGGGTATAGAGTGTAGAGTGTAGGGTATAGAGTGTATGATATAGAGTGTAGGGTATAGAGTGTATGGTATAGATTGCAGGGTATAGAGTGTAGGGTGTAGAGTGTAGGGTATAGAGTGTAGGGTATAGAGTGTATGGTATAGAGTGTATGGTATAGATTGTAGGGTATAGAGTGTAGGGTATAGAGTGTAGAGTGTAGGGTATAGAGTGTAGAAAGTAGGGTATAGTGTGTAGGGTATGAAGTGTAGAGTGTAGGGTATAGAGTGTATGGTATAGAGTGTAGATTGTATGGTATAGAGTGTAGGGTATAGAGTGTATAGTGTAGGGTGTAGAGTGTAGGGTATAGAGTGTAGGGTATAGAGTGTTGGGATATAGAGTGTAGGGTATAGAGTGTAGGGTATAGAGTGTAGGGTATAGATTGTAGGGTATAGAGTGTAGGGTATAGAGTGTAGGGTATAGAGTATATAGTGTAGGGTATAGAGTGTAGGGTATAGAGTGTAGAGTGTAGGGTATAGAGTGTAGGGTATAGAGTGTAGGGTATAGAGAGTAGGGTATAAAGTGTAGAGTGTAGGGTATAGAGTGTAGGGTATAGAGTGTAGGGTATAGAGTGTAGGGTATAGAGTGTAGAGTGTAGGGTGTAGAGTGTAGGGTATAGAGTGTAAGGTATAGAGTGTAGGGTATAGAGTGTATGTTATAGAGTGTAGGGTATAGAGTGTAGAGTGTAGGGTATAGAGTGTAGGGTATAGAGTGTAGGGTATAGAGTGTAGGGTATAGAGTGTAGGGTATAAAGTGTAGAGTGTAGGGTATAGAGTGTAGGGTTTAGAGTGTATGTTATAGAGTGTAGGGTATAGAGTGTAGAGTGTAGGATATAGAGTGTAGAGTGTAGGGTATAAAGTGTAGGGTATATAGTGTAGGGTATAGAGTGTAGGGTATAGAGTGTAGGGTATAGAGTGTATGGTATAGAGTGTAGAGTGTAGGGTATAGAGTGTAGAAAGTAGGGTATAGTGTGTAGGGTATAGAGTGTAGAGTGTAGGGTATAGAGTGTAGGGTATAGAGTGTAGATTGTATGGTGTAGAGTGTAGGGTATAGAGTGTATAGTGTAGAGTATAGAGTGTAGAGTGTAGGGTATAGAGTGTAGGGTATAGAGTGTTGGGATATAGAGTGTAGGGTATAGAGTGTCGGGTATAGAGTGTAGGGTATAGATTGTAGGGTATAGAGTGTAGGGTATAGAGTATATAGTATAGGGTATAGAGTGTAGGGTATAGAATGTAGAGTGTAGGGTATAGAGTGTAGGGTATAGAGTGTAGGGTATAGAGTGTAGGGTATATAGTGTAGAGTGTAGGGTATAGAGTGTAGGGTATAGAGTGTAGAGTGTAGGGTGTAGAGTGTAGGGTATAGAGTGTAGGGTATAGAGTGTAGAGTGTAGGGTATAGAGTGTAGGCTATAGAGTGTAGATTGTATGGTATAGAGTGTAGGGTATAGAGTGTATAGTGTAGGGTATAGAGTGTAGAGTGTAGGGTATAGAGTGTAGGGTATAGAGTGTTGGGATATAGAGTGTAGGGTATAGAGTGTAGGGTATAGAGTGTAGGGTATAGATTGTAGGGTATAGAGTATAGGGTATAGAGTGTAGGGTATAGAGTATATAGTGTAGGGTATAGTGTGTAGGGTATAGAGTGTAGAGTGTAGGGTATAGAGTGTAGGATATAGAGTGTAGGGTATAGAGTGTAGGGTATAAAGTGTAGAGTGTAGGGTATAGAGTGTAGGGTATAGAGTGTAGGGTATAGAGTGTAGAGTGTAGGATATAGAGTGTAGAGTATAGAGTGTAGAGTGTAGGGTATAGAGTGTAGAGTGTAGGGTATAGAGTGTAGGGTATAGAGTGTATGGTATAGAGTGTAGGGTATAGAGTGTAGGGTAAAGAGTGTAGAGTGTAGGGATTAGAGTGTAGGGTATAGAGTGTAGGGTATAGAGTGTAGAGTGTAGGGTATAGAGTGTAGGGTATAGAGTGCACGGTATAGATTGTTGGGCTATAGAGTGTAGGGTATAGAGTGTAGGGTATACAGTGTAGGGTATAAAGTGTAGAGTGTAGGGTATAGAGTGTAGGGTATAGAGTGTAGGGTATAGAGTGTAGGGGTATAGAGTGTAGGGTATTGAGTGTAGAGTGTAGAGTGTAGGGTATAGAGTGTAGAGTTTAGGGTTTAGAGTGTAGGGTATAGAGTGTAGGGTTTAGAGTGTATGGTATAGAGTGTAGGGTATAGAGTGTAGAGTGTAGGGTATAGAGTGTAGGTTATATAGTGTAGGGTATAGAGTATAGAGTGTAGGGTATAGAGTGTAGGGTATAGAGTGTAGAGTGTAGAGTGTAGGGTATAGAGTGTAGAGTGTAGGGTATAGAGTGTAGGGTGTAGAGTGTATGGTATAGAGTGTAGGGTATAAAGTGTAGGGTATAGAGTGTAGAGTGTAGGGATTAGAGTGTAGGGCATAGAGTGTAGGGTGTAGAGTGTAGGGTATAGAGTGTAGAGTGTAGGGTATAGAGTATATGGTATAATGTGTAGGGTATAGAGTGTAGGGTGTAGAGTGTAGGGTATAGAGTGTAGGGTATAGAGTGTAGGGTATAGAGTGTAGGGTATAGAGTGTAGAGTGTAGGGAATATAGTGTAGGGTATAGAGTATAGAGTGTAGGGTATAGAGTGTAGGGTATAGAGTGTAGAGTGTAGAGTGTAGGATATAGAGTGTAGAGTATAGAGTGTAGAGTGTAGGGTATAGAGTGTAGAGTGTAGGGTATAGAGTGTAGGGTATAGAGTGTATGGTATAGAGTGTAGGGTATAGAGTGTAGGGTAAAGAGTGTAGAGTGTAGGGATTAGAGTGTAGGGTATAGAGTGTAGGGTATAGAGTGTAGAGTGTAGGGTATAGAGTGTAGGGTATAGAGTGCACGGTATAGATTGTTGGGCTATAGAGTGTAGGGTATAGAGTGTAGGGTATACAGTGTAGGGTATAAAGTGTAGAGTGTAGGGTATAGAGTGTAGGGTATAGAGTGTAGGGTATAGAGTGTAGGGGTATAGAGTGTAGGGTATTGAGTGTAGAGTGTAGAGTGTAGGGTATAGAGTGTAGAGTTTAGGGTTTAGAGTGTAGGGTATAGAGTGTAGGGTTTAGAGTGTATGGTATAGAGTGTAGGGTATAGAGTGTAGAGTGTAGGGTATAGAGTGTAGGTTATATAGTGTAGGGTATAGAGTATAGAGTGTAGGGTATAGAGTGTAGGGTATAGAGTGTAGAGTGTAGAGTGTAGGGTATAGAGTGTAGAGTGTAGGGTATAGAGTGTAGGGTGTAGAGTGTATGGTATAGAGTGTAGGGTATAAAGTGTAGGGTATAGAGTGTAGAGTGTAGGGATTAGAGTGTAGGGCATAGAGTGTAGGGTGTAGAGTGTAGGGTATAGAGTGTAGAGTGTAGGGTATAGAGTATATGGTATAATGTGTAGGGTATAGAGTGTAGGGTGTAGAGTGTAGGGTATAGAGTGTAGGGTATAGAGTGTAGGGTATAGAGTGTAGGGTATAGAGTGTAGAGTGTAGGTTATATAGTGTAGGGTATAGAGTATAGAGTGTAGGGTATAGAGTGTAGGGTATAGAGTGTAGAGTGTAGAGTGTAGGGTATAGAGTGTAGAGTGTAGGGTATAGAGTGTAGGGTATAGAGTGTATGGTATAGAGTGTAGGGTATAGAGTGTAGGGTATAGAGTGTAGAGTGTAGGGATTAAAGTGTAGGGTATAGAGTGTATTGTATAGAGTGTAGAGTGTAGGGTATAGAGTGTAGGGTATAGAGTGTACGGTATAGAGTGTTGGGCTATAGAGTGTAGGGTATAGAGTATAGGGTATAGAGTGTAGGGTATAGAGTGTAGGGTATAGAGTGTAGGGTATACAGTGTAGGGTATAAAGTGTAGAGTGTAGGGTATAGAGTGTAGGGTATAGAGTGTAGGGTATAGAGTGTAGGGTATAGAGTGTAGAGTGTATGGTATAGAGTGTAGAGTTTAGGGTATAGAGTGTAGGGTATAGAGTGTAGGGTTTAGAGTGTATGGTATAGAGTGTAGGGTATAGAGTGTAGAGTGTAGGGTATAGAGTGTAGGATATAGAGTGTAGGGTATAGAGTGTATGGTATAGAGTGTACGGTATAGAGTGTACAGTGTAGGGTATAGAGTGTAGGGTATAGATTGTAGGGTATAGAGTGTATGGTATAGAGTGTAGAGTGTAGGGTATAGAGTGTAGAAAGTAGGGTATAGTGTGTAGGGTATAGAGTGTAGAGTGTAGGGTATAGAGTGTAGGGTATAGAGTGTAGATTGTATGGTATAGAGTGTAGGGTATAGAGTGTAGAGTGTAGGGTGTAGAGTGGAGAGTGTAGGGTATAGAGTGTAAGGTATAGAGTGTAGGGTATAGAGTGTATGTTATAGAGTGTAGGGTGTAGAGTGTAGGGTATAGAGTGTAGAAAGTAGGGTATAGTGTGTAGGGTATAGAGTGTAGGGTATAGAGTGTAGGGTATAGAGTGTAGAGTGTAGGGTATAGAGTGTAGAAAGTAGGGTATAGTGTGTAGGGTATAGAGTGTAGAGTGTAGGGTATAGAGTGTAGGGTATAGAGTGTAGATTGTATGGTATAGAGTGTAGGGTATAGAGTGTATAGTGTAGGGTATAGAGTGTAGAGTGTAGGGTATAGAGTGTAGGGTATAGAGTGTTGGGATATAGAGTGTAGGGTATAGAGTGTAGGGTATAGAGTGTACTGTATAGATTTTAGGGTATAGAGTGTAGGGTATAGAGTGTAGGGTATAGAGTATATAGTGTAGGGTATAGAGTGTAGGGTATAGAGTGTAGAGTTTAGGGTATAGAGTGTAGGGTATAGAGTGTAGGGTATAGAGTGTAGGGTATAAAGTGTAGAGTGTAGGGTATAGAGTGTAGGGTATAGAGTGTAGGGTGTAGAGTGGAGAGTGTAAGGTATAGAGTGTAAGGTATAGAGTGTAGGGTATAGAGTGTATGTTATAGAATGTAGGGTATAGAGTGTAGAGTGTAGGGTATAGAGTGTAGGGTATAGAGTGTAGGGTATAGAGTGTAGGGTATAAAGTGTAGAGTGTAGGGTATAGAGTGTAGGGTATAGAGTGTAGAGTGTAGGATATAGAGTGTAGAGTGTAGGGTATAGAGTGTAGGGTATATAGTGTAGGGTATAGATTGCAGGGTATAGAGTGTAGGGTATAGAGTGTAGAGTGAAGGGTATAGAGTGTAGGGTATAGAGTGTAGAGTGTAGGGTATAGAGTGTATGGTATAGAGTGTAGGGTGTAGAGTGCATGGTATAGAGTGTAGGGTATAGAGTGTAGAGTGTAGGGTATAGAGTGTAGGGTGTAGAGTGTAGGGTATAGAGTGTAGGGTGTAGGGTATAGAGTGTATGGTATAATGTGTAGGGTATAGAGTGTAGGGTGTAGAGTGTAGGGTATAGAGTGTAGGGTATAGAGTGTAGGGTATAGAGTGTAGGGTATAGAGTGTAGAGTGTAGGTTATATAGTGTAGGGTATAGAGTGTAGGGTATAGAGTGTAGGGTATAGAGTGTAGAGTGTAGAGTGTAGGGTATAGAGTGTAGAGTGTAGGGTATAGAGTGTAGGGTGTAGAGTGTATGGTATAGAGTGTAGGGTATAGAGTGTAGGGTATAGAGTGTAGAGTGTAGGGATTAGAGTGTAGGGCATAGAGTGTAGGGTGTAGAGTGTAGGGTATAGAGTGTAGAGTGTAGGGTATAGAGTGTATGGTATAATGTGTAGGGTATAGAGTGTAGGGTGTAGAGTGTAGGGTATAGAGTGTAGGGTATAGAGTGTAGGGTATAGAGTGTAGGGTATAGAGTGTAGAGTGTAGGTTATATAGTGTAGGGTATAGAGTATAGAGTGTAGGGTATAGAGTGTAGGGTATAGAGTGTAGAGTGTAGAGTGTAGGGTATAGAGTGTAGAGTGTAGGGTATAGAGTGTAGGGTATAGAGTGTATGGTTTAGAGTGTAGGGTATAGAGTGTAGGGTATAGAGTGTAGAGTGTAGGGATTAGAGTGTAGGGTATAGAGTGTATTGTATAGACTGTAGAGTGTAGGGTATAGAGTGTAGGGTATAGAGTGTACGGTATAGAGTGTTGGGCTATAGAGTGTAGGGTATAGAGTATAGGGTATAGAGTGTAGGGTATAGAGTGTAGGGTATAGAGTGTAGGGTATACAGTGTAGGGTATAAAGTGTAGAGTGTAGGGTATAGAGTGTAGGGTATAGAGTGTAGGGTATAGAGTGTAGGGTATAGAGTGTAGAGTGTATGGTATAGAGTGTAGAGTTTAGGGTATAGAGTGTAGGGTTTAGAGTGTATGGTATAGAGTGTAGGGTATAGAGTGTAGAGTGTAGGGTATAGAGTGTAGGATATAGAGTGTAGGGTATAGAGTGTATGGTATAGAGTGTACGGTATAGAGTGTACAGTGTAGGGTATAGAGTGTAGGGTATAGATTGTAGGGTATAGAGTGTATGGTATAGAGTGTAGAGTGTAGGGTATAGAGTGTAGAAAGTAGGGTATAGTGTGTAGGGTATAGAGTGTAGAGTGTAGGGTATAGAGTGTAGGGTATAGAGTGTAGATTGTATGGTATAGAGTGTAGGGTATAGAGTGTAGAGTGTAGGGTGTAGAGTGGAGAGTGTAGGGTATAGAGTGTAAGGTATAGAGTGTAGGGTATAGAGTGTATGTTATAGAGTGTAGGGTGTAGAGTGTAGGGTATAGAGTGTAGAAAGTAGGGTATAGTGTGTAGGGTATAGAGTGTAGGGTATAGAGTGTATGGTATAGAGTGTAGAGTGTAGGGTATAGAGTGTAGAAAGTAGGGTATAGTGTGTAGGGTATAGAGTGTAGAGTGTAGGGTATAGAGTGTAGGGTATAGAGTGTAGATTGTATGGTATAGAGTGTAGGGTATAGAGTGTATAGTGTAGGGTATAGAGTGTAGAGTGTAGGGTATAGAGTGTAGGGTATAGAGTGTTGGGATATAGAGGGTAGGGTATAGAGTGTAGGGTATAGAGTGTACTGTATAGATTTTAGGGTATAGAGTGTAGGGTATAGAGTGTAGGGTATAGAGTATATAGTGTAGGGTATAGAGTGTAGAGTTTAGGGTATAGAGTGTAGGGTATAGAGTGTAGGGTATAGAGTGTAGGGTATAAAGTGTAGAGTGTAGGGTATAGAGTGTAGGGTATAGAGTGTAGGGTGTAGAGTGGAGAGTGTAAGGTATAGAGTGTAAGGTATAGAGTGTAGGGTATAGAGTGTATGTTATAGAATGTAGGGTATAGAGTGTAGAGTGTAGGGTATAGAGTGTAGGGTATAGAGTGTAGGGTATAGAGTGTAGGGTATAAAGTGTAGAGTGTAGGGTATAGAGTGTATGGTATAGAGTGTAGAGTGTAGGATATAGAGTGTAGAGTGTAGGGTATAGAGTGTAGGGTATATAGTGTAGGGTATAGATTGCAGGGTATAGAGTGTAGGGTATAGAGTGTAGAGTGTAGGGTATAGAGTGTAGGGTATAGAGTGTAGAGTGTAGGGTATAGAGTGTATGGTATAGAGTGTAGGGTGTAGAGTGCATGGTATAGAGTGTAGGGTATAGAGTGTAGAGTGTAGGGTATAGAGTGTAGGGTGTAGAGTGTAGGGTATAGAGTGTAGGGTGTAGGGTATAGAGTGTATGGTATAATGTGTAGGGTATAGAGTGTAGGGTGTAGAGTGTAGGGTATAGAGTGTAGGGTATAGAGTGTAGGGTATAGAGTGTAGGGTATAGAGTGTAGAGTGTAGGTTATATAGTGTAGGGTATAGAGTATAGAGTGTAGGGTATAGAGTGTAGGGTATAGAGTGTAGAGTGTAGAGTGTAGGGTATAGAGTGTAGAGTGTAGGGTATAGAGTGTAGGGTGTAGAGTGTATGGTATAGAGTGTAGGGTATAGAGTGTAGGGTATAGAGTGTAGAGTGTAGGGATTAGAGTGTAGGGTATAGAGTGTAGGGTGTAGAGTGTAGGGTATAGAGTGTAGAGTGTAGGGGATAGAGTGTATGGTATAATGTGTAGGGTATAGAGTGTAGGGTGTAGAGTGTAGGGTATAGAGTGTAGGGTATAGAGTGTAGGGTATAGAGTGTAGGGTATAGAGTGTAGAGTGTAGGTTATATAGTGTAGGGTATAGAGTATAGAGTGTAGGGTATAGAGTGTAGGGTATAGAGTGTAGAGTGTAGAGTGTAGGGTATAGAGTGTAGAGTGTAGGGTATAGAGTGTAGGGTATAGAGTGTATGGTATAGAGTGTAGGGTATAGAGTGTAGGGTATAGAGTGTAGAGTGTAGGGATTAGAGTGTAGGGTATAGAGTGTATTGTATAGAGTGTAGAGTGTAGGGTATAGAGTGTAGGGTATAGAGTGTACGGTATAGAGTGTTGGGCTATAGAGTGTAGGGTATAGAGTATAGGGTATAGAGTGTAGGGTATAGAGTGTAGGGTATAGAGTGTAGGGTATACAGTGTAGGGTATAAAGTGTAGAGTGTAGGGTATAGAGTGTAGGGTATAGAGTGTAGGGTATAGAGTGTAGGGTATAGAGTGTAGAGTGTATGGTATAGAGTGTAGAGTTTAGGGTATAGAGTGTAGGGTATAGAGTGTAGGGTTTAGAGTGTATGGTATAGAGTGTAGGGTATAGAGTGTAGAGTGTAGGGTATAGAGTGTAGGATATAGAGTGTAGGGTATAGAGTGTATGGTATAGAGTGTACGGTATAGAGTGTACAGTGTAGGGTATAGAGTGTAGGGTATAGATTGTAGGGTATAGAGTGTATTGTATAGGGTATAGAGTGTATGGTGTAGAGTGTAGGGTATAGAGTGTATAGTGTAGGGTATAGAGTGTAGGGTATAGAGTGTATGGTATAGAGTGTAGGGTATAGAGTGTATGGTATAGAGTGTATGGTATAGAGTGTAGAGTGTAGGGTATAGAGTGTAGGGTATAGAGTGTAGAGTGTAGGGTATAGAGTTTAGGGTATAGAGTATATGGTGTAGAGTGTAGGGTATAGAGTGTAGGGTATAGAGTGTAGGGTATAGAGTGTATGGTATAGAGTGTAGGGAATAGAGTGTAGAGTGTAGGGTATAGAGTATATGGTATAGAGTGTAGGGTATAGAGTATAGAGTGTAGGGTATAGAGTGTAGGGTATAGAGTGTAGGGTATAGAGTGTATGGTATAGAGTGTGGGGAATAGAGTGTAGAGTGTAGGGTATAGAGTGTATGGTATAGAGTGTAGGGTATAGAGTGTAGAGGGTAGAGTGTAGGGTATAGAGTGTAGGGTATAGAGTGTAGGGTATAGAGTGTAGAGTGTAGGGTATAGAGTGTAGGGTATAGAGTGTAGGGTGTAGAGTGTAGGGTATAGAGTGTAGGGTATAGAGTGTAGAGTGTAGGGTATAAATTGTAGGGTATAGAGTGTAGGGTGTAGAGTGTAGGGTATAGAGTGTAGAGTGTAGGGTATAGAGTGTATGGTATAATGTGTAGGGTATAGAGTGTAGGGTGTAGAGTGTAGGGTACAGAGTGTAGGGTATAGAGTGTAGGGTATAGAGTGTAGAGTGTAGGGTATATAGTGTAGGGTATAGAGTATAGAGTGTAGGGTATAGAGTGTAGGGTATAGAGTGTAGGGTATAGAGTGTAGAGTGTAGAGTGTAGGGTATAGAGTGTAGAGTGTAGGGTATAGAGTGTAGGGTATAGACTGTATGGTATAGAGTAGGGTATAGAGTGTAGGGTATAGAGTGTAGAGTGTAGGGTATAGAGTGTAGAGTGTAGGGTATAGAGTGTAGGGTATAAAGAGTAGAGTGTAGGGTATAGAGTGTAGAGTGTAGGGTATGGAGTGTATGGTATAGAGTGTAGGGTATAGAGTGTAGAGTATAGAGTGTTGGGTATAGAGTGTAGAGTGTAGGGTATAGAGTGTAGGGTATATAGTGTAGGGTATAGAGTGTATGGTATACAGTGTAGAGTGTAGGGATTAGAGTGTAGGGTATAGAGTGTAGGGTATAGAGTGTAGGGTATAGAGTGTATGGTATATAGTGTAGGGTATAGAGTGTTGGGTATAGAGTGTATAGTGTAGGGTATAGAGTGCAGGGTATAGAGTGTATGGAATAGAGTGTATGGAATATAGTGTACGGTATAGAGTGTAGAGAGTAGGGTATAGAGTGTAGGGTATAGAGCGTAGGGTGTAGGGTATAGATTGTAGGGTATAGAGTGTAGGGTATAGAGTGTAGAGTGTAGGGTATAGAGTGCATGGTATAGAGTGTAGGGTGTAGAGTGTATGGTATAGAGTGTACAGTATAGAGTGTATGGTATAGAGTGTAGAGTGTAGGGTATAGAGTGCATGGTATAGAGTGTAGGGTGTAGAGTGTATGGTATAGAGTGTACGGTATAGAGTGTATGATATAGAGTGTATGGTATATAGTGTAGGGTATAGAGTGTTTGGTATAGAGTGTAAGGTATAGAGTGTAGAGAGTAGGGTATAGATTTTAGAGTGTAGAGTGTAGGGTATAGAGTGAAGGGTATAGAGTGTATGGAATAGAGTGTATAATATAGAGTGTAGGGTGTAGAGTGTAGGGTATAGAGTGTAGTGTGTGGGGTATAGAGTGTAGAGTGTAGGGTATAGAGTGTATGATATAGAGTGTAGGGTATAGAGTGTATGGTATAGATTGCAGGGTATAGAGTGTAGGGTGTAGAGTGTAGGGTATAGAGTGTAGGGTATAGAGTGTATGGTATAGAGTGTATGGTATAGATTGTAGGGTATAGAGTGTAGGGTATAGAGTGTAGAGTGTAGGGTATAGAGTGTAGAAAGTAGGGTATAGTGTGTAGGGTATGAAGTGTAGAGTGTAGGGTATAGAGTGTATGGTATAGAGTGTAGATTGTATGGTATAGAGTGTAGGGTATAGAGTGTATAGTGTAGGGTGTAGAGTGTAGGGTATAGAGTGTAGGGTATAGAGTGTTGGGATATAGAGTGTAGGGTATAGAGTGTAGGGTATAGAGTGTAGGGTATAGATTGTAGGGTATAGAGTGTAGGGTATAGAGTGTAGGGTATAGAGTATATAGTGTAGGGTATAGAGTGTAGGGTATAGAGTGTAGAGTGTAGGGTATAGAGTGTAGGGTATAGAGTGTAGGGTATAGAGTGTAGGGTATAAAGTGTAGAGTGTAGGGTATAGAGTGTAGGGTATAGAGTGTAGGGTATAGAGTGTAGGGTATAGAGTGTAGAGTGTAGGGTGTAGAGTGTAGGGTATAGAGTGTAAGGTATAGAGTGTAGGGTATAGAGTGAATGTTATAGAGTGTAGGGTATAGAGTGTAGAGTGTAGGGTATAGAGTGTAGGGTATAGAGTGTAGGGTATAGAGTGTAGGGTATAAAGTGTAGAGTGTAGGGTATAGAGTGTAGGGTTTAGAGTGTATGTTATAGAGTGTAGGGTATAGAGTGTAGAGTGTAGGATATAGAGTGTAGAGTGTAGGGTATAAAGTGTAGGGTATATAGTGTAGGGTATAGAGTGTTAGGTATAGAGTGTAGGGTATAGAGTGTATGGTATAGGGTGTAGAGTGTAGGGTATAGAGTGTAGAAAGTAGGGTATAGTGTGTAGGGTATAGAGTGTAGAGTGTAGGGTATAGAGTGTAGGGTATAGAGTGTAGATTGTATGGTATAGAGTGTAGGGTATAGAGTGTATAGTGTAGAGTATAGAGTGTAGAGTGTAGGGTATAGAGTGTAGGGTATAGAGTGTTGGGATATAGAGTGTAGGGTATAGAGTGTCGGGTATAGAGTGTAGGGTATAGATTGTAGGGTATAGAGTGTAGGGTATAGAGTATATAGTATAGGGTATAGAGTGTAGGGTATAGAGTGTAGAGTGTAGGGTATAGAGTGTAGGGTATAGAGTGTAGGGTATAGAGTGTAGGGTATATAGTGTAGAGTGTAGGGTATAGAGTGTAGGGTATAGAGTGTAGAGTGTAGGGTGTAGAGTGTAGGGTATAGAGTGTATGGTATAGAGTGTATGGTATAGATTGTAGGGTATAGAGTGTAGGGTATAGAGTGTAGAGTGTAGGGTATAGAGTGTAGGCTATAGAGTGTAGATTGTATGGTATAGAGTGTAGGGTATAGAGTGTATAGTGTAGGGTATAGAGTGTAGAGTGTAGGGTATAGAGTGTAGGGTATAGAGTGTTGGGATATAGAGTGTAGGGTATAGAGTGTAGGGTATAGAGTGTAGGGTATAGATTGTAGGGTATAGAGTATAGGGTATAGAGTGTAGGGTATAGAGTATATAGTGTAGGGTATAGTGTGTAGGGTATAGAGTGTAGAGTGTAGGGTATAGAGTGTAGGATATAGAGTGTAGGGTATAGAGTGTAGGGTATAAAGTGTAGAGTGTAGGGTATAGAGTGTAGGGTATAGAATGTAGGGTATAGAGTGTAGGGTATAGAGTGTAGAGTGTAGGACATAGAGTGTAGAGTATAGAGTGTAGAGTGTAGGGTATAGAGTGTAGAGTGTAGGGTATAGAGTGTAGGGTATAGAGTGTATGGTATAGAGTGTAGGGTATAGAGTGTAGGGTAAAGAGTGTAGAGTGTAGGGATTAGAGTGTAGGGTATAGAGTGTAGGGTATAGAGTGTAGAGTGTAGGGTATAGAGTGTAGGGTATAGAGTGCACGGTATAGATTGTTGGGCTATAGAGTGTAGGGTATAGAGTGTAGGGTATACAGTGTAGGGTATAAAGTGTAGAGTGTAGGGTATAGAGTGTAGGGTATAGAGTGTAGGGTATAGAGTGTAGGGTATAGAGTGTAGGGTATTGAGTGTAGAGTGTAGAGTGTAGGGTATAGAGTGTAGAGTTTAGGGTTTAGAGTGTAGGGTATAGAGTGTAGGGTTTAGAGTGTATGGTATAGAGTGTAGGGTATAGAGTGTAGAGTGTAGGGTATAGAGTGTAAGGTATAGAGTGTAGGGTATAGAGTGTATGGTATAGAGTGTACGGTATAGAGTGTAGAGTGTAGGGTATAGAGTGTAGGGTATAAAGTGTAGGGTATAGATTGTAGGGTATAGAGTGTAGAATGTAGGGTATAGGGTATAGAGTGTATGGTGTAGAGTGTAGGGTATAGAGTGTATAGTGTAGGGTATAGAGTGTAGGGTTTAGAGTGTAGGGTATAGAGTGTAGAGTGTAGGGTATAGAGTGTATGGTATAGAGTGTAGGGTATAGAGTGTAGGGTATAGAGTGTAGGGTATAGAGTGTAGGGTATAGAGTGTAGAGTGTAGGGTATAGAGTTTAGGGTATAGAGTGTATGGTATAGAGTGTAGAGTGTAGGGTATAGAGTGTATAATGTAGGTTATAGAGTGTAGGGTATAGAGTGTAGGGTATAGAGCGTATGGTATAGAGTGTAGGGAATAGAGTGTAGAGTGTAGGGTATAGAGTGTATGGTATAGAGTGTAGGGTATAGAGTGTATAGTGTAGGGTATAGAGTGCAGGGTATAGAGTGTATGGAATAGAGTGTATGGAATATAGTGTACGGTATAGAGTGTAGAGTGTAGGGTATAGAGTGTAGGGTATTGAGCGTAGGGTGTAGGGTATAGATTGTAGGGTATAGAGTGTAGGGTATAGAGTGTAGAGTGTAGGGTATAGAGTGCATGATATAGAGTGTAGGGTTTAGAGTGTATGGTATAGAGTGTACAGTATAGAGTGTATGGTATAGAGTGTAGAGTGTAGGGTATAGAGTGTATGGTATAGAGTGTAGGGTGTAGAGTGTATAGTATAGAGTGTAGGGTACAGAGTGTAGAGTGTAGGGTATAGAGTGTAGGGTATAGTGTGTATGGTATAGAGTGTACGGTATAGAGTGTATGATATAGAGTGTATGGTATATAGTGTAGGGTATATAGTGTTTGGTATAGAGTGTAAGGTATAGAGTGTAGAGAGTAGGGTATAGATTTTAGAGTGTAGAGTGTAGGGTATAGAGTGTAGGGTATAGAGTGTATGGAATAGAGTGTATGGTATAGAGTGTAGGGTGTAGAGTGTAGGGTATAGAGTGTAGAGTGTGGGGTATAGAGTGTAGAGTGTAGGGTATAGAGTGTATGATATAGAGTGTAGGGTATAGAGTGTATGGTATAGATTGCAGGGTATAGAGTGTAGGGTATAGAGTGTAGGGTACAGAGTGTAGAGTGTAGGGTATAGAGTGTAGGGTATAGAGTGTAGGGTATAGAGTGTATGGTATAGAGTGTATGGTATAGATTGTAGGGTATAGAGTGTAGGGTATAGAGTGTAGAGTGTAGGGTATAGAGTGTAGAAAGTAGGGTATAGTGTGTAGGGTATAGAGTGTAGAGTGTAGGGTATAGAGTGTAGGGTATAGAGTGTAGATTGTATGGTATAGAGTGTAGGGTATAGAGTGTATAGTGTAGGGTATAGATTGTAGAGTGTAGGGTATAGAGTGTAGGGTATAGAGTGTTGGGATATAGAGTGTAGGGTATAGAGTGTAGGGTATAGAGTGTAGGGTATAGATTGTAGGGTATAGAGTGTGGGGTATAGAGTGTAGGGTATAGATTGTAGGGTATAGAGTGTATTGTATAGGGTATAGAGTGTATGGTGTAGAGTGTAGGGTATAGAGTGTATAGTGTAGGGTATAGAGTGTAGGGTATAGAGTGTAGGGTGTAGACTGTAGGGTATAGAGTGTATGATATAGAGTGTAGGTTATAGAGTTTATGGTATAGATTGCAGGGTATAGAGTGTAGGGTATAGAGTGTAGGGTATAGAGTGTAGAGTGTAAGGTATAGAGTGTAGGATATAGAGTGTAGGGTATAGAGTGTATGGTATAGAGTGTAGGGTATAGAGTGTAGGGTATAGAGTGTAGGGTATAGATTGTAGGGTATAGAGTGTATTGTATAGGGTATAGAGTGTATGGTGTAGAGTGTAGGGTATAGAGTGTATAGTGTAGGGTATAGAGTGTAGGGTATAGAGTGTAGGGTATAGAGTGTAGAGTGTAGGGTATAGAGTGTATGGTATAGAGTGTAGGGTATAGAGTTTATGGTATAGAGTGTAGGGTATAGAGTGTAGAGTGTAGGGTATAGAGTGTAGTGTATAGAGTGTAGGGTATAGAGTGTAAAGTGTAGGATATAGAGTTTAGGGTATATAGTGTATGGTATAGAGTGTAGAGTGTAGGGTATAGAGTGTATAGTGTAGGGTATAGAGTGTAGGGTATAGAGTGTAGGGTATAGAGTGTATGGTATATAGTGTAGGGAATAGAGTGTAGAGTGTAGGGTATAGAGTGTATGGTATAGAGTGTAGGGTATAGAGTGTAGAGTATAGAGTGTAGGGTATAGAGTGTAGGGTATAGAGTGTAGGGTATAGAGTGTATGGAATAGAGTTTAGGGAATAGAGTGTAGAGTGTAGGGTATAGAGTGTATGGTATAGAGTGCAGGGTATAGAGTGTAGAGGGTAGAGTGTAGGGTATAGAGTGTAGGGTATAGAGTGTAGAGTGTAGGGTATAGAGTGTAGGGTATAGAGTGTAGGGTGTAGAGTGTAGGGTATAGAGTGTAGGGTATAGAGTGTAGAGTGTAGGGTATAAAGTGTAGGGTATAGAGTGTAGGGTGTAGAGTGTAGGGTATAGAGTGTAGAGTGTAGGGTATTATTATTATTATTATTATTATTTATTATTATAGTGCCATTTATTCCATGGCGCTTTACATGTGAGGAGGGGTATACATAATAAAACAAGTACAATAATCTTGAAAAATACAAGTCACAACTGGTACAGGAGGAGAGAGGACCCTGCCCGCGAGGGCTCACAATCTACAAGGGATGGGTGAGGGTGAGGATACAGTAGGTGAGGGTATAGAGTTTAGGGTATAGAGTGTATGGTATAGAGTGTAGAGTGTAGGGTATAGAGTGTATAGTGTAGGGTATAGAGTGTAGGGTATAGAGTGTAGGGTATAGAGTGTAGGGTATAGAGTGTAGGGTATAGAGTGTAGAGTGTAGGGTATAGAGTTTAGGGTATAGAGTGTATGGTATAGAGTGTAGAGTGTAGGGTATAGAGTGTATAGTGTAGGGTATAGAGTGTAGTGTATAGAGTGTAGGGTATAGAGTGTATGGTATAGAGTGTAGGGAATAGAGTGTAGAGTGTAGGGTATAGAGTGTATGGTATAGAGTGTAGGGTATAGAGTGTAGAGTATAGAGTGTAGGGTATAGAGTGTAGGGTATAGAGTGTAGGGTATAGAATGTATGGTATAGAGTGTAGGGAATAGAGTGTAGAGTGTAGGGTATAGAGTGTATGGTATAGAGTGTAGGGTATAGAGTGTAGAGGATAGAGTGTAGGGTATAGAGTGTAGGGTATAGAGTGTAGGGTATAGAGTGTAGAGTGTAGGGTATAGAGTGTAGGGTATAGAGTGTAGGGTATAGAGTGTAGAGTGTAGGGATTAGAGTGTAGGGTATAGAGTGTAGGGTATAGAGTGTAGAGTGTAGGGTATAGAGTGTAGAGTATAGAGTATAGAGTGTAGGGTATAGAGTGTAGGGTATAGAGTGTAAAGTGTAGAGTGTAGAGTATAGAGTGTAGAGTGTAGGGTATAGAGTGTAGGGTATAGAACGTAGGGTGTAGGGTATAGAGTGTAGGGCATAGAGTGTAGGGTATAGAGTGTAGAGTGTAGAGTATAGAGTGTATGGTATAGAGTGTAGGGTGTAGAGTGTAGGGTATAGGGTATAGAGTGCAGGGTATAGAGTGTAGGGTATATAGTGTAGAGTATAGAGTGTAGGGTATAGAGTGTAGAGTGTAGGGTATAGAGTGTAGGGTATATAGTGTATGGTATAGAGTGTAGAGTGTAGAGTGTAGGTATAGAGTGTATATTGTAGGGTATAGAGTGTAGGGTACAGAGTGTATGGTATAGAGTGTAGGGTATAGAGTGTAGAGTGTAGGGTATAGAGTGTAGGGTATAGTGTATAGGATATAGAGTGTAGGGTATAGGGTGTAGGTTATAGAGTGTAGGGTATAGGGTGTAGGGTATAGAGTATAGAGTGCAGGGTATAGAGTGTAGGGTATATAGTGTAGAGTATAGAGTGTAGGGTATAGAGTGTAGGGTGTAGATTGTAGAGTGTAGGGTATAGAGTGTAGGGTATAGAGTGTAGGGTATAGAGTGTAGGGTATAGAGTGTAGAGTGTAGGGTATAGAGTGTAGAGTGTAGGGTATAGAGTGTAGGGTATAGAGTGTAGGGTATAGAGTGTAGAGTGTAGGGTATAGAGTGTAGGGTATAGAGTGTAGGGTATATAGTGTAGGGTATAGAGTGTAGGGTATAGAGTGTAGGGTATAGAGTGTAGGGTATAGAGTGTATGGAATAGAGTTTAGAGTGTAGGGTATAGAGTGTAGGGTATAGAGTGTATGGAATAGAGTTTAGAGTGTAGAGTGTAGGGTATAGAGTGTAGGGTATAGAGTGTATGGTATAGAGTGTAGGGTATAGAGGGTGGGGTATAGAGTGTAGGGTATAGAGTGTAGAGTGTAGGGATTAGAGTGTAGGGTATAGAGTGTAGGATATAGAGTGTATGGAATAGAGTGTAGGGTATAGAGTGAAGAGTGTAGGGTATAGAGTGTAGGGTATAGAGCGTAGGGTGTAGGGTATAGAGTGTAGGGTATAGAGTGTAGGGTATAGAGTGTATGGTATAGAGTGTAGGGTGTACAGTGTAGGGTATAGAGTGTAGGTTATAGAGTGTAAAGTATAGGGCATAGAGTGTATGGTATAGAGTGTAGGGTGTAGAGTGTATAGTATAGAGTGTAGGGTATAGATTGTATGGTATAGAGTTTAGAGTGTAGGGTATAGAGTGTAGAATATAGAGTGTAGAGTGTAGGGTATAGAGTGTAGGGTATAGAGTGTAGGGTATAGAGTGTACGGTATAGAGCGTATGATATAGAGTGTATGGTATATAGTGTAGGGTATAGAGTGTTTGGTATAGAGTGTAAGGTATAGAGTGTAGAGAGTAGGGTATATATTTTAGAGTGTAGAGTGTAGGGTATAGAGTGTAGGGTATAGAGTGTATGGAATAGAGTGTATGGTATAGAGTGTAGGGTGTAGAGTGTAGGATATAGAGTGTAGAGTGTGGGGTATAGAGTGTAGAGTGTAGGGTATAGAGTGTATGATATAGAGTGTAGGGTATAGAGTGTATGGTATAGATTGCAGGGTATAAAGTGTAGGGTATAGAGTGTAGGGTATAGAGTGTAGAGTGTAGGGTATAGAGTGTAGGGTATAGAGTGTATGGTATAGAGTGTAGGGTATAGAGTGTATGGTATAGATTGCAGGGTATAAAGTGTAGGGTATAGAGTGTAGGGTATAGAGTGTAGAATGTAGGGTATAGAGTGTAGAAAGTAGGGTATAGTGTGTAGGGCATAGAGTGTAGAGTGTAGGGTATAGAGTGTAGGGTATAGAGTGTAGATTGTATGGTATAGAGTGTAGGGTATAGAGTGTATAGTGTAGAGTATAGAGTGTAGAGTGTAGGGTATAGAGTGTAGGGTATAGAGTGTTGGGATATAGAGTGTAGGGTATAGAGTGTAGAGTATAGAGTGTAGGGTATAGAGTGTAGGGTATAGCGTGTAGGGTATAGAGTGTAGGGTATAGAGTATATATAGTGTAGGGTATAGAGTGTAGGGTATAGAGTGTAGGGTATAGAGTGTAGGGTATAGAGTGTAGGGTATAGAGTGTACGGTATAGAGCGTATGATATAGAGTGTATGGTATATAGTGTAGGGTATAGAGTGTTTGGTATAGAGTGTAAGGTATAGAGTGTAGAGAGTAGGGTATATATTTTAGAGTGTAGAGTGTAGGGTATAGAGTGTAGGGTATAGAGTGTATGGAATAGAGTGTATGGTATAGAGTGTAGGGTGTAGAGTGTAGGATATAGAGTGTAGAGTGTGGGGTATAGAGTGTAGAGTGTAGGGTATAGAGTGTATGATATAGAGTGTAGGGTATAGAGTGTATGGTATAGATTGCAGGGTATAAAGTGTAGGGTATAGAGTGTAGGGTATAGAGTGTAGAGTGTAGGGTATAGAGTGTAGGGTATAGAGTGTATGGTATAGAGTGTAGGGTATAGAGTGTATGGTATAGATTGCAGGGTATAAAGTGTAGGGTATAAGTATATAAGGGGACAATACAAATATCTCGCTGAGGATCTGTTTATACCAAGGAAGGTGACGGGCACAAGGGGGCATTCTTTGCGTCTGGAGGAGAGAAGGTTTTTCCACCAACATAGAAGAGGATTCTTTACTGTTAGGGCAGTGAGAATCTGGAATTGCTTGCCTGAGGAGGTGGTGATGGCGAACTCAGTCGAGGGGTTCAAGAGAGGCCTGGATGTCTTCCTGGAGCAGAACAATATTGTATCATACAATTATTAGGTTCTGTAGAAGGACGTAGATCTGGGTATTTATTATGATGGAATATAGGCTGAACTGGATGGACAAATGTCTTTTTTCGGCCTTACTAACTATGTTACTATGTTACTATGTTACTATGTATAGAGTGTAGGGTATAGAGTGTAGAATGTAGGGTATAGAGTGTAGAAAGTAGGGTATAGTGTGTAGGGCATAGAGTGTAGAGTGTAGGGTATAGAGTGTAGGGTATAGAGTGTAGATTGTATGGTATAGAGTGTAGGGTATAGAGTGTATAGTGTAGAGTATAGAGTGTAGAGTGTAGGGTATAGAGTGTAGGGTATAGAGTGTTGGGATATAGAGTGTAGGGTATAGAGTGTAGAGTATAGAGTGTAGGGTATAGAGTGTAGGGTATAGCGTGTAGGGTATAGAGTGTAGGGTATAGAGTATATAGTGTAGGGTATAGAGTGTAGGGTATAGAGTGTAGAGTGTAGGGTATAGAGTGTAGGGTATAGAGTGTAGGGTATAGAGTGTAGGATATAAAGTGTAGAGTGTATGGTATAGAGTGTAGGGTATAGAGTGTAGAGTGTAGGGTGTAGAGTGTAGAGTGTAGGGTATAGAGTGTAAGGTATAGAGTGTAGGGTATAGAGTATATGTTATAGAGTGTAGGGTATAGAGTGTAGAGTGTAGGGTATAGAGTGTAGGGTATAGAGTGTAGGGTATAGAGTGTAGGGTATAGAGTGTAGGGTATAAAGTGTAGAGTGTAGGGTATAGAGTGTAGGGTATAGAGTGTAGGGTATAGAGTGTATGGTATAGATTGTATGGTGTAGAGTGTAGGGTATAGAGTGTAGGGTATAGAGTGTGGGGTATATATTATAGAGTGTAGAGTGTAGGGTATAGAGTGTAGGGTATAGAGTGTATGGTGTAGAGTGTAGGGTATAGAGTGTATAGTGTAGGGTATAGAGTGTAGGGTATAGAGTGTAGGGTATATAGTGTATGGTATAGAGTGTACAGTATAGAGTGTATGGTATAGAGTGTAGAGTGTAGGGTATAGAGTGTATGGTATAGAGTGTAGTGTGTAGAGTGTATGGTATAGTGTGTAGGGTACAGAGTGTAGAGTGTAGGGTATAGAGTGTAGGGTATAGAGTGTAGGGTATAGAGTGTACGGTATAGAGTGTATGTTATAGAGTGTATGGTATATAGTGTAGGGTATAGAGTGTTTGGTATAGAGTGTAAGGTATAGAGTGTAGAGAGTAGGGTATAGATTTTAGAATGTAGAGTGTATGGTATAGAGTGTAGGGTATAGAGTGTATGGAATAGAGTGTATGGTATAGAGTGTAGGGTGTAGAGTGTAGGGTATAGAGTGTAGAGTGTGGTTTATAGAGTGTAGAGTGTAGGGTATAGAGTGTATGGTATAGATTGCAGGGTATAGAACGTAGGGTTTATAGTGTAGGGTATAGAGTATAGAGTGTAGGGTATAGAGTGTAGGGTAAAGAGTTTAGAGTGTAGAGTGTAGGGTATAGAGTGTAGAGTGTAGGGTATAGAGTGTAGGGTATAGAGTGTATGGTATAGAGTGTAGGGTATAGAGTGTAGGGTATAGAGTGTAGGGTATATATTGTAGGGTATAGAGTGTAGAGTGTAGGGTATAGAGTGTAGGGTATAGAGTGTAGGGTATAGAGTGTAGAGTGTAGGGTATAGAGTTTAGGGTATAGAGTGTATGGTATAGAGTGTAGAGTGTAGGGTATAGAGTGTATAGTGTGGGGTATAGAGTGTAGTGTATAGAGTGTAGGGTATAGAGTGTATGGTATAGAGTGTAGGGAATAGAGTGTAGAGTGTAGGGTATAGAGTGTATGGTATAGAGTGTAGGGTATAGAGTGTAGAGTATAGAGTGTAAGGTATAGAGTGTAGGGTATAGAGTGTAGGGTATAGAATGTATGGTATAGAGTGTAGGGAATAGAGTGTAGAGTGTAGGGTATAGAGTGTATGGTATAGAGTGTAGGGTATAGAGTGTAGAGGATAGAGTGTAGGGTATAGAGTGTAGGGTATAGAGTGTAGAGTGTAGGGTATAGAGTGTAGGGTATAGAGTGTAGGGTATAGAGTGTAGAGTGTAGGGATTAGAGTGTAGGGTATAGAGTGTAGGGTATAGAGTGTAGAGTGTAGGGTATAGAGTGTAGAGTATAGAGTATAGAGTGTAGGGTATAGAGTGTAGGGTATAGAGTGTAAAGTGTAGAGTGTAGAGTATAGAGTGTAGAGTGTAGGGTATAGAGTGTAGGGTATAGAACTTAGGGTGTAGGGTATAGAGTGTAGGGTATAGAGTGTAGGGTATAGAGTGTAGAGTGTAGAGTATTGAGTGTATGGTATAGAGTGTAGGGTGTAGAGTGTAGGGTATAGAGTGTAGGGTATAGGGTGTAGGTTATAGAGTGTAGGGTATAGAGTGTAGGGTATAGGGCATAGAGTGCAGGGTATAGAGTGTAGGGTATATAGTGTAGAGTATAGAGTGTAGGGTATAGAGTGTAGAGTGTAGGGTATAGAGTGTAGGGTATATAGTGTATGGTATACAGTGTAGAGTGTAGAGTGTAGGGTATAGAGTGTATATTGTAGGGTATAGAGTGTAGGGTATAGAGTGTATGGTATAGAGTGTAGGGTATAGAGTGTAGAGTGTAGGGTATAGAGTGTAGGGTATAGTGTGTAGGGTATAGAGTGTAGGGTATAGGGTGTAGGTTATAGAGTGTAGGGTATAGGGTGTAGGGTATAGAGTATAGAGTGCAGGGTATAGAGTGTAGGGTATATAGTGTAGAGTATAGAGTGTAGGGTATAGAGTGTAGGGTGTAGAGTGTAGAGTGTAGGGTATAGAGTGTAGGGTATAGAGTGTAGGGTATAGAGTGTAGAGTGTAGGGTATAGAGTGTAGAGTGTAGGGTATAGAGTGTAGGGTATAGAGTGTAGAGTGTAGGGTATAGAGTGT
The DNA here is from genome assembly GCF_032444005.1 of Ranitomeya imitator. Taxonomy (NCBI): domain Eukaryota; kingdom Metazoa; phylum Chordata; class Amphibia; order Anura; family Dendrobatidae; genus Ranitomeya; species Ranitomeya imitator. The sequence goes on along the minus strand of NW_027193338.1, from coordinate 985,925 downwards.
AGGGTATAGAGTGTAGGGTATATAGTGTAGGGTATAGAGTGTAGGGTATAGAGTGTAGGGTATAGAGTGTATGGAATAGAGTTTAGAGTGTAGGGTATAGAGTGTAGGGTATAGAGTGTATGGAATAGAGTTTAGAGTGTAGAGTGTAGGGTATAGAGTGTAGGGTATAGAGTGTATGGTATAGAGTGTAGGGTATAGAGGGTGGGGTATAGAGTGTAGGGTATAGAGTGTAGAGTGTAGGGATTAGAGTGTAGGGTATAGAGTGTAGGATATAGAGTGTATGGAATAGAGTGTAGGGTATAGAGTGAAGAGTGTTGGGTATAGAGTGTAGGGTATAGAGCGTAGGGTGTAGGGTATAGAGTGTAGGGTATAGAGTGTAGGGTATAGAGTGTATGGTATAGAGTGTAGGGTGTACAGTGTAGGGTATAGAGTGTAGGTTATAGAGTGTAGAGTGTAGGGCATAGAGTGTATGGTATAGAGTGTAGGGTGTAGAGTGTATAGTATAGAGTGTAGGGTATAGATTGTATGGTATAGAGTTTAGAGTGTAGAGTATAGAGTGTAGAATATAGAGTGTAGAGTGTAGGGTATAGAGTGTAGGGTATAGAGTGTAGGGTATAGAGTGTACGGTATAGAGCGTATGATATAGAGTGTATGGTATATAGTGTAGGGTATAGAGTGTTTGGTATAGAGTGTAAGGTATAGAGTGTAGAGAGTAGGGTATAGATTTTAGAGTGTAGAGTGTAGGGTATAGAGTGTAGGGTATAGAGTGTATGGAATAGAGTGTATGGTATAGAGTGTAGGGTGTAGAGTGTAGGATATAGAGTGTAGAGTGTGGGGTATAGAGTGTAGAGTGTAGGGTATAGAGTGTATGATATAGAGTGTAGGGTATAGAGTGTATGGTATAGATTGCAGGGTATAAAGTGTAGGGTATAGAGTGTAGGGTATAGAGTGTAGAGTGTAGGGTATAGAGTGTAGGGTATAGAGTGTATGGTATAGATTGTAGGGTATAGAGTGTAGGGTATAGAGTGTAGAATGTAGGGTATAGAGTGTAGAAAGTAGGGTATAGTGTGTAGGGCATAGAGTGTAGAGTGTAGGGTATAGAGTGTAGGGTATAGAGTGTAGATTGTATGGTATAGAGTGTAGGGTATAGAGTGTATAGTGTAGAGTATAGAGTGTAGAGTGTAGGGTATAGAGTGTAGGGTATAGAGTGTTGGGATATAGAGTGTAGGGTATAGAGTGTAGAGTATAGAGTGTAGGGTATAGAGTGTAGGGTATAGAGTGTAGGGTATAGAGTATATAGTGTAGGGTATAGAGTGTAGGGTATAGAGTGTAGAGTGTAGGGTATAGAGTGTAGGGTATAGAGTGTAGGGTATAGAGTGTAGGATATAAAGTGTAGAGTGTATGGTATAGAGTGTAGGGTATAGAGTGTAGAGTGTAGGGTGTAGAGTGTAGAGTGTAGGGTATAGAGTGTAAGGTATAGAGTGTAGGGTATAAAGTATATGTTATAGAGTGTAGGGTATAGAGTGTAGAGTGTAGGGTATAGAGTGTAGGGTATAGAGTGTAGGGTATAGAGTGTAGGGTATAGAGTGTAGGGTATAAAGTGTAGAGTGTAGGGTATAGAGTGTAGGGTATAGAGTGTAGGGTATAGAGTGTATGGTATAGATTGTATGGTATAGAGTGTAGAGTGTAGGGTATAGAGTGTAGGGTATAGGGTGTAGGGTATATATTATAGAGTGTAGAGTGTAGGGTATAGAGTGTAGGGTATAGAGTGTATGGTGTAGAGTGTAGGGTATAGAGTGTATAGTGTAGGGTATAGAGTGTAGGGTATAGAGTGTAGGGTATAGAGTGTATGGTATAGAGTGTACAGTATAGAGTGTATGGTATAGAGTGTAGAGTGTAGGGTATAGAGTGTATGGTATAGAGTGTAGTGTGTAGAGTGTATGGTATAGTGTGTAGGGTACAGAGTGTAGAGTGTAGGGTATAGAGTGTAGGTTATAGAGTGTAGGGTATAGAGTGTATGGTATAGATTGTATGATATAGAGTGTATGGTATATAGTGTAGGGTATAGAGTGTTTGGTATAGAGTGTAAGGTATAGAGTGTAGAGAGTAGGGTATAGATTTTAGAATGTAGAGTGTATGGTATAGAGTGTAGGGTATAGAGTGTATGGAATAGAGTGTATGGTATAGAGTGTAGGGTGTAGAGTGTAGGGTATAGAGTGTAGGGTATACAGTGTAGGGTATAAAGTGTAGAGTGTAGGGTATAGAGTATATGGTATAGATTGCAGGGTATAGAACGTAGGGTTTATAGTGTAGGGTATAGAGTATAGAGTGTAGGGTATAGAGTGTAGGGTATAGAGTGTAGAGTGTAGAGTGTAGGGTATAGAGTGTAGAGTGTAGGGTATAGAGTGTAGGGTATAGAGTGTATGGTATAGAGTGTAGGGTATAGAGTGTAGGGTATAGAGTGTAGGGTATATATTGTAGGGTATAGAGTGTAGAGTGTAGGGTATAGAGTGTAGGGTATAGAGTGTAGGGTATAGAGTGTAGAGTGTAGGGTATAGAGTTTAGGGTATAGAGTGTATGGTATAGAGTGTAAAGTGTAGGGTATAGAGTGTATAGTGTAGGATATAGAGTGTAGTGTATAGAGTGTAGGGTATAGAGTGTATGGTATAGAGTGTAGGGAATAGAGTGTAGAGTGTAGGGTATAGAGTGTATGGTATAGAGTGTAGGGTATAGAGTGTAGAGTATAGAGTGTAGGGTATAGAGTGTAGGGTATAGAGTGTAGGGTATAGAATGTATGGTATAGAGTGTAGGGAATAGAGTGTAGAGTGTAGGGTATAGAGTGTATGGTATAGAGTGTAGGGTATAGAGTGTAGAGGATAGAGTGTAGGGTATAGAGTGTAGGGTATAGAGTGTAGGGTATAGAGTGTAGAGTGTAGGGTATAGAGTGTAGGGTATAGAGTGTAGGGTATAGAGTGTAGAGTGTAGGGATTAGAGTGTAGGGTATAGAGTGTAGGGTATAGAGTGTAGAGTGTAGGGTATAGAGTGTAGAGTATAGAGTATAGAGTGTAGGGTATAGAGTGTAGGGTATAGAGTGTAAAGTGTAGAGTGTAGAGTATAGAGTGTAGAGTGTAGGGTATAGAGTGTAGGGAATAGAACGTAGGGTGTAGGGTATAGAGTGTAGGGTATAGAGTGTAGGGTATAGAGTGTAGAGTGTAGAGTATAGAGTGTATGGTATAGAGTGTAGGGTGTAGAGTGTAGGGTATAGAGTGTAGGGTATAGGGTGTAGGTTATAGAGTGTAGGGTATAGAGTGTAGGGTATAGGGTATAGAGTGCAGGGTATAGAGTGTAGGGTATATAGTGTAGAGTATAGAGTGTAGGGTATAGAGTGTAGAGTGTAGGGTATAGAGTGTAGGGTATATAGTGTATGGTATACAGTGTAGAGTGTAGGGTATAGAGTGTATATTGTAGGGTATAGAGTGTAGGGTATAGAGTGTATGGTATAGAGTGTAGGGTATAGAGTGTAGAGTGTAGGGTATAGAGTGTAGGGTATAGTGTGTAGGGTATAGAGTGTAGGGTATAGGGTGTAGGTTATAGAGTGTAGGGTATAGGGTGTATGGTATAGAGTATAGAGTGCAGGGTATAGAGTGTAGGGTATATAGTGTAGAGTATAGAGTGTAGGGTATAGAGTGTAGGGTTTAGAGTGTAGAGTGTAGGGTATAGAGTGTAGGGTATAGAGTGTAGGGTATAGAGTGTAGGGTATAGAGTGTAGGGTATAGAGTGTAGAGTGTAGGGTATAGAGTGTAGAGTGTAGGGTATAGAGTGTAGGGTATAGAGTGTAGGGTATAGAGTGTAGAGTGTAGGGTATAGAGTGTAGGGTATAGAGTGTAGGGTATATAGTGTAGGGTGTAGGGTATAGAGTGTAGGGTATAGAGTGTAGGGTATAGAGTGTATGGAATAGAGTTTAGAGTGTAGGGTATAGAGTGTAGGGTATAGAGTGTATGGAATAGAGTTTAGACTGTAGAGTGTAGGGTATAGAGTGTAGGGTATAGAGTGTATGGTATAGAGTGTAGGGTATAGAGGGTGGGGTATAGAGTGTAGGGTATAGAGTGTAGAGTGTAGGGATTAGAGTGTAGGGTATAGAGTGTAGGATATAGAGTGTATGGAATAGAGTGTAGGGTATAGAGTGAAGAGTGTAGGGTATAGAGTGTAGGGTATAGAGCGTAGGGTGTAGGGTATAGAGTGTAGGGTATAGAGTGTAGGGTATAGAGTGTATGGTATAGAGTGTAGGGTGTACAGTGTAGGGTATAGAGTGTAGGTTATAGAGTGTAGAGTGTAGGGCATAGAGTGTATGGTATAGAGTGTAGGGTGTAGAGTGTATAGTATAGAGTGTAGGGTATAGATTGTATGGTATAGAGTTTAGAGTGTAGGGTATAGAGTGTAGAATATAGAGTGTAGAGTGTAGGGTATAGAGTGTAGGGTATAGAGTGTAGGGTATAGAGTGTACGGTATAGAGCGTATGATATAGAGTGTATGGTATATAGTGTAGGGTATAGAGTGTTTGGTATAGATTGTAAGGTATAGAGTGTAGAGAGTAGAGTATAGATTTTAGAGTGTAGAGTGTAGGGTATAGAGTGTAGGGTATAGAGTGTATGGAATAGAGTGTATGGTATAGAGTGTAGGGTGTAGAGTGTAGGATATAGAGTGTAGAGTGTGGGGTATAGAGTGTAGAGTGTAGGGTATAGAGTGTATGATATAGAGTGTAGGGTATAGAGTGTATGGTATAGATTGCAGGGTATAAAGTGTAGGGTATAGAGTGTAGGGTATAGAGTGTAGAGTGTAGGGTATAGAGTGTAGGGTATAGAGTGTATGGTATAGATTGTAGGGTATAGAGTGTAGGGTATAGAGTGTAGAATGTAGATTATAGAGTGTAGAAAGTAGGGTATAGTGTGTAGGGCATAGAGTGTAGAGTGTAGGGTATAGAGTGTAGGGTATAGAGTGTAGATTGTATGGTATAGAGTGTAGGGTATAGAGTGTATAGTGTAGAGTATAGAGTGTAGAGTGTAGGGTATAGAGTGTAGGGTATAGAGTGTTGGGATATAGAGTGTAGGGTATAGAGTGTAGAGTATAGAGTGTAGGGTATAGAGTGTAGGGTATAGCGTGTAGGGTATAGAGTGTAGGGTATAGAGTATATAGTTTAGGGTATAGAGTGTAGGGTATAGAGTGTAGAGTGTAGGGTATAGAGTGTAGGGTATAGAGTGTAGGGTATAGAGTGTAGGATATAAAGTGTAGAGTGTATGGTATAGAGTGTAGGGTATAAACTGTAGGGTGTAGAGTGTAGAGTGTAGGGTATAGAGTGTAAGGTATAGAGTGTAGGGTATAGAGTATATGTTATAGAGTGTAGGGTATAGAGTGTAGAGTGTAGGGTATAGAGTGTAGGGTATAGAGTGTAGGGTATAGAGTGTAGGGTATAAAGTGTAGAGTGTAGGGTATAGAGTGTAGGGTATAGAGTGTAAGGTATAGAGTGTATGGTATAGATTGTATGGTATAGAGTGTAGAGTGTAGGGTATAGAGTGTAGGGTATAGAGTGTAGGGTATATATTATAGAGTGTAGAGTGTAGGGTATAGAGTGTAGGGTATAGAGTGTATGGTGTAGAGTGTAGGGTATAGAGTGTATAGTGTAGGGTATAGAGTGTAGGGTATAGAGTGTAGGGTATAGAGTGTATGGTATAGAGTGTACAGTATAGAGTGTATGGTATAGAGTGTAGAGTGTAGGGTATAGAGTGTATGGTATAGAGTGTAGTGTGTAGAGTGTATGGTATAGTGTGTAGGGTACAGAGTGTAGAGTGTAGGGTATAGAGTGTAGGGTATAGAGTGTAGGGTATAGAGTGTACGGTATAGAGTGTATGATATAGAGTGTATGGTATATAGTGTAGGGTATAGAGTGTTTGGTATAGAGTGTAAGGTATAGAGTGTAGAGAGTAGGGTATAGATTTTAGAATGTACAGTGTATGGTATAGAGTGTAGGGTATAGAGTGTATGGAATAGAGTGTATGGTATAGAGTGTAGGGTGTAGAGTGTAGGGTATAGAGTGTAGAGTGTGGTTTATAGAGTGTAGAGTGTAGGGTATAGAGTGTATGGTATAGATTGCAGGGTATAGAACGTAGGGTATATAGTGTAGGGTATAGAGTATAGAGTGTAGGGTATAGAGTGTAGAGTGTAGAGTGTAGGGTATAGAGTGTAGAGTGTAGGGTATAGAGTGTAGGGTATAGAGTGTATGGTATAGAGTGTAGGGTATAGAGTGTAGGGTATAGAGTGTAGGGTATATATTGTAGGGTATAGAGTGTAGAGTGTAGGGTATAGAGTGTAGGGTATAGAGTGTATGGTGTAGAGTGTAGGGTATAGAGTGTATAGTGTAGGGTATAGAGTGTAGGGCATAGAGTGTAGGGTATAGAGTGTATGGTATAGAGTGTACAGTATAGAGTGTATGGTATAGAGTGTAGAGTGTAGGGTATAGAGTGTATGGTATAGAGTGTAGTGTGTAGAGTGTATGGTATAGTGTGTAGGGTACAGAGTGTAGAGTGTAGGGTATAGAGTGTAGGGTATAGAGTGTAGGGTGTAGAGTGTACGGTATAGAGTGTATGATATAGAGTGTATGGTATATAGTGTAGGGTATAGAGTGTTTGGTATAGAGTGTAAGGTATAGAGTGTAGAGAGTAGGGTATAAATTTTAGAGTGTAAGTGTATGGTATAGAGTGTAGGGTATAGAGTGTATGGAATAGAGTGTATGGTATAGAGTGTAGGGTGTAGAGTGTAGGGTATAGAGTGTAGAGTGTGGTTTATAGAGTGTAGAGTGTAGGGTATAGAGTGTATGGTATAGATTGCAGGGTATAGAGTGTAGGGTATATAGTGTAGGGTATAGAGTATAGAGTGTAGGATATAGAGTGTAGAGTATAGAGTGTAGAGTGTAGAGTGTAGGGTATAGAGTGTAGAGTGTAGGGTATAGAGTGTAGGGAATAGAGTGTATGGTATAGAGTGTAGGGTATAGAGTGTAGGCTATAGAGTGTAGAGTGTAGGGATTAGAGTGTAGGGTATAGAGTGTAGGGTATAGAGTGTAGAGTGTAGGGTATAGAGTGTAGGGTATAGAGTGTACGGTATAGAGTGTTGGGCTATAGAGTGTTGGGTATAGAGTGTAGGGTATAGAGTGTAGGGTATAGAGTGTAGGGTATACAGTGTAGGGTATAAGGTGTAGAGTGTAGGGTATAGAGTGTAGGGTATAGAGTGTAGGGTATAGAGTGTAGGGTATAGAGTGTAGAGTGTAGGGTATAGAGTGTAGAGTTTAGGGTATAGAGTGTAGAGTTTAGAGTGTATGGTATAGAGTGTAGGGTATAGAGTGTAGAGTGTAGGGTATAGAGTGTAGGGTATAGAGTGTAGGGTATAGATTGTAGGGTATAGAGTGTATTGTATAGGGTATAGAGTGTATGGTGTAGATTGTAGGGTATAGAGTGTATAGTGTACGGTATAGAGTGTAGGGTATAGAGTGTAGGGTATAGAGTGTAGGGTATAGAGTGTATTGTATAGGGTATAGAGTGTATGGTGTAGATTGTAGGGTATAGAGTGTATAGTGTAGGGTATAGAGTGTATGGTATAGAGTGTAGGGTATAGAGTGTATGGTATAGAGTGTAGGGTATAGAGTGTAGAGTGTAGGGTATAGAGTGTAGGGTATAGAGTGTAGGGTATAGAGTGTAGAGTGTAGGGTATAGAGTGTAGGGTATAGAGTGTATGGTATAGAGTGTAGAGTGTAGGGTATAGAGTGTATAGTGTAGGGTATAGAGTGTAGGGTATAGAGTGTAGGGTATAGAGTGTATGGTATAGAGTGTAGGGAATAGAGTGTAGAGTGTAGGGTATAGAGTGTATGGTATAGAGTGTAGGGTATAGAGTGTAGAGGGTAGAGTGTAGGGTATAGAGTGTAGGGTATAGAGTGTAGGGTATAGAGTGTAGAGTGTAGGGTATAGAGTGTAGGCTGTAGAGTGTAGGGTATAGAGAGTAGGGTATATAGTGTAGAGTGTAGGGTATAAAGTGTAGGGTATAGAGTGTAGGATGTAGAGTCTAGGGTATAGAGTGTAGAGTGTAGGGTATAGAGTGTATGGTATAATGTGTAGGGTATAGAGTGTAGAGTGTAGGGTATAGAGTGTAGGGTATAGAGTATAGAGTGTAGGGTATAGAGTGTAGAGTGTAGGGTATAGAGTGTAGGGTATAGAGTGTAGGGTATAGAGTGTATAGTGTAGGGTATAGAGTGTAGGGTATAGAGTGTAGAGTGTAGGGTATAGAGTGTAGGGTATAGAGTGTAGGGTATAAAGTGTAGTGTAGGGTATAGAGTGTAGAGTGTAGGGATTAGAGTGTAGGGTATAGAGTGTAGGGTATAGAGTGTAGAGTGTAGGGTATAGAGTGTAGAGTATAGAGTATAGAGTGTAGGGTATAGAGTGTAGGGTATAGAGTGTAAAGTGTAGAGTGTAGAGTATAGAGTGTAGAGTGTAGGGTATAGAGTGTAGGGTATAGAACGTAGGGTGTAGGGTATAGAGTGTAGGGTATAGAGTGTAGGGTATAGAGTGTAGAGTGTAGAGTATAGAGTGTATGGTATAGAGTGTAGGGTGTAGAGTGTAGGGTATAGAGTGTAGGGTATAGGGTGTAGGTTATAGAGTGTAGGGTATAGAGTGTAGGGTATAGGTTATAGAGTGCAGGGTATAGAGTGTAGGGTATATAGTGTAGAGTATAGAGTGTAGGGTATAGAGTGTAGAGTGTAGGGTATAGAGTGTAGGGTATATAGTGTATGGTATACAGTGTAGAGTGTAGAGTGTAGGGTATAGAGTGTATATTGTAGGGTATAGAGTGTAGGGTATAGAGTGTATGGTATAGAGTGTAGGGTATAGAGTGTAGAGTGTAAGGTATAGAGTGTAGGGTATAGTGTGTAGGGTATAGAGTGTAGGGTATAGGGTGTAGGTTATAGAGTGTAGGGTATAGGGTGTAGGGTATAGAGTATAGAGTGCAGGGTATAGAGTGTAGGGTATATAGTGTAGAGTATAGAGTGTAGGGTATAGAGTGTAGGGTGTAGAGTGTAGAGTGTAGGGTATAGAGTGTAGGGTATAGAGTGTAGGGTATAGAGTGTAGGGTATAGAGTGTAGAGTGTAGGGTATAGAGTGTAGAGTGTAGGGTATAGAGTGTAGGGTATAGAGTGTAGGGTATAGAGTGTAGAGTGTAGGGTATAGAGTGTAGGGTATAGAGTGTAGGGTATATAGTGTAGGGTATAGAGTGTAGGGTATAGAGTGTAGGGTATAGAGTGTAGGGTATAGAGTGTATGGAATAGAGTTTAGAGTGTAGGGTATAGAGTGTAGGGTATAGAGTGTATGTAATAGAGTTTAGAGTGTAGAGTGTAGGGTATAGAGTGTAGGGTGTAGAGTGTATGGTATAGAGTGTAGGGTATAGAGGGTGGGGTATAGAGTGTAGGGTATAGAGTGTAGGGTATAGAGTGTATGGTATAGAGTGTAGGGAATAGAGTGTAGAGTGTAGGGTATAGAGTGTATGGTATAGAGTGTAGGGTATAGAGTGTAGAGGGTAGAGTGTAGGGTATAGAGTGTAGGGTATAGAGTGTAGGGTATAGAGTGTAGAGTGTAGGGTATAGAGTGTAGGCTGTAGAGTGTAGGGTATAGAGAGTAGGGTATATAGTGTAGAGTGTAGGGTATAAAGTGTAGGATATAGAGTGTAGGATGTAGAGTCTAGGGTATAGAGTGTAGAGTGTAGGGTATAGAGTGTATGGTATAATGTGTAGGGTATAGAGTGTAGAGTGTAGGGTATAGAGTGTAGGGTATAGAGTATAGAGTGTAGGGTATAGAGTGTAGAGTGTAGGGTATAGAGTGTAGGGTATAGAGTGTAGGGTATAGAGTGTATAGTGTAGGGTATAGAGTGTAGGGTATAGAGTGTAGAGTGTAGGGTATAGAGTGTAGGGTATAGAGTGTAGGGTATAAAGTGTAGTGTAGGGTATAGAGTGTAGAGTGTAGGGATTAGAGTGTAGGGTATAGAGTGTAGGGTATTGAGTGTAGAGTGTAGGGTATAGAGTGTAGAGTATAGAGTATAGAGTGTAGGGTATAGAGTGTAGGGTATAGAGTGTAAAGTGTAGAGTGTAGAGTATAGAGTGTAGAGTGTAGGGTATAGAGTGTAGGGTATAGAACGTAGGGTGTAGGGTATAGAGTGTAGGGTATAGAGTGTAGGGTATAGAGTGTAGAGTGTAGAGTATAGAGTGTATGGTATAGAGTGTAGGGTGTAGAGTGTAGGGTATAGAGTGTAGGGTATAGGGTGTAGGTTATAGAGTGTAGGGTATAGAGTGTAGGGTATAGGTTATAGAGTGCAGGGTATAGAGTGTAGGGTATATAGTGTAGAGTATAGAGTGTAGGGTATAGAGTGTAGAGTGTAGGGTATAGAGTGTAGGGTATATAGTGTATGGTATACAGTGTAGAGTGTAGAGTGTAGGGTATAGAGTGTATATTGTAGGGTATAGAGTGTAGGGTATAGAGTGTATGGTATAGAGTGTAGGGTATAGAGTGTAGAGTGTAGGGTATAGAGTGTAGGGTATAGTGTGTAGGGTATAGAGTGTAGGGTATAGGGTGTAGGTTATAGAGTGTAGGGTATAGGGTGTAGGGTATAGAGTATAGAGTGCAGGGTATAGAGTGTAGGGTATATAGTGTAGAGTATAGAGTGTAGGGTATAGAGTGTAGGGTGTAGAGTGTAGAGTGTAGGGTATAGAGTGTAGGGTATAGAGTGTAGGGTATAGAGTGTAGGGTATAGAGTGTAGAGTGTAGGGTATAGAGTGTAGAGTGTAGGGTATAGAGTGTAGGGTATAGAGTGTAGGGTATAGAGTGTAGAGTGTAGGGTATAGAGTGTAGGGTATAGAGTGTAGGGTATATAGTGTAGGGTATAGAGTGTAGGGTATAGAGTGTAGGGTATAGAGTGTAGGGTATAGAGTGTATGGAATAGAGTTTAGAGTGTAGGGTATAGAGTGTAGGGTATAGAGTGTATGTAATAGAGTTTAGAGTGTAGAGTGTAGGGTATAGAGTGTAGGGTGTAGAGTGTATGGTATAGAGTGTAGGGTATAGAGGGTGGGGTATAGAGTGTAGGGTATAGAGTGTAGAGTGTAGGGATTAGAGTGTAGGGTATAGAGTGTAGGATATAGAGTGTATGGAATAGAGGTATAGAGTGTAGGGTATAGAGTGTAGGGTATAGAGTGTACAGTGTAGGGTATAGAGTGTAGGGTATAGAGTGTAGGGTATATAGTGTAGGGTATAGAGTGTAGGGTATAGAGTGTAGGGTATAGAGTGTAGGGTATAGAGTGTATGGAATAGAGTTTAGAGTGTAGAGTGTAGGGTATAGAGTGTAGGGTATAGAGTGTATGGTATAGAGTGTAGGGTATAGAGTGTGGGGTATAGAGTGTAGGGTATAGAGTGTAGAGTGTAGGGATTAGAGTGTAGGGTATAGAGTGTAGGATATAGAGTGTATGGAATAGAGTGTAGGGTATAGAGTGAAGAGTGTAGGGTATAGAGTGTAGGGTATAGAGCTTAGGGTGTAGGGTATAGAGTTTAGGGTATAGAGTGTAGGGTATAGAGTGTATGGTATGGAGTGTAGGGTGTAGAGTGTAGGGTATAGAGTGTACGTTATAGAGTGTAGAGTGTCGGGCATAGAGTGTATGGTATAGAGTGTAGGGTGTAGAGTGTATAGTATAGAGTGTAGAGTGTAGGGTATAGAGTGTAGAGTGTGGGGTATAGAGTGTAGAGTGTAGGGTATAGAGTGTATGATATAGAGTGTAGGGTATAGAGTGTATGGTATAGATTGCAGGGTATAGAGTGTAGGGTATAGAGTGTAGAGTGTAGGGTACAGAGTGTAGGGTATAGAGTGTATGGTATAGAATGTATGGTATAGATTGTAGGGTATAGAGTGTAGGGTATAGAGTGTAGAGTGTAGGGTATAGAGTGTAGAAAGTAGGGTATAGTGTGTAGGGTATAGAGTGTAGAGTGTAGGGTATAGAGTGTAGGGTTTAGAGTGTAGGGTATAGAGTGTAGGGTATAGAGTGTAGAGTGTAGGGTATAGAGTGTATGGTATAGGGTGTAGGGTATAGAGTGTAGGGTATAGAGTGTAGGGTATAGAGTGTAGGGTATAGAGTGTAGAGTGTAGGGTATAGAGTTTAGGGTATAGAGTGTATGGTATAGAGTGTAGAGTGTAGGGTATAGAGTGTATAGTGTAGGGTATAGAGTGTAGGGTATAGAGTGTAGGGTATATAGCGTATGGTATAGAGTGTAGGGAATAGAGTGTAGATTGTAGGGTATAGAGTGTATGGTATAGAGTGTAGGGTATAGAGTGTAGAGTATAGAGTGTAGGGTATAGAGTGTAGGGTATAGAGTGTAGGGTATAGAATGTATGGTATAGAGTGTAGGGAATAGAGTGTAGAGTGTAGGGTATAGAGTGTATGGTGTAGAGTGTAGGGTATAGAGTGTATAGTGTAGGGTATAGAGTGCAGGGTATAGAGTGTATGGAATAGAGTGTATGGAATATAGTGTACGGTATAGAGTGTAGAGTGTAGGGTATAGAGTGTAGGGTATAGAGCGTATGGTGTAGGGTATAGATTGTAGGGTATAGAGTGTAGGGTATAGAGTGTAGAGTGTAGGGTATAGAGTGCATGATATAGAGGGTAGGGTGTAGAGTGTATGGTATAGAGTGTACAGTATAGAGTGTATGGTATAGAGTGTAGAATGTAGGATATAGAGTGTATGGTATAGAGTGTAGGGTGTAGAGTGTATAGTATAGAGTGTAGGGTACAGAGTGTAGAGTGTAGGGTATAGAGTGTAGGGTATAGTGTGTATGGTATAGAGTGTACGGTATAGAGTGTATGATATAGAGTGTATGGTATATAGTGTAGGGTATAGAGTGTTTGGTATAGAGTGTAAGGTATAGAGTGTAGAGAGTAGGGTATAGATTTTAGAGTGTAGAGTGTAGAGTATAGAGTGTAGGGTATAGAGTGTATGGAATAGAGTGTATGGTATAGAGTGTAGGGTGTAGAGTGTAGGGTATAGTGTGTAGAGTGTAGGGTATAGAGTGTAGGGTATAGAGTGTAGGGTATAGAGTGTATGGTATAGAGTGTAGGGTATAGAGTGTAGAGTGTAGGGTATAGAGTGTAGAGTGTAGGGTATAGAGTGTAGGGTATAGAGTGTAGGGTGTAGAGTGTAGGGTGTAGAGTGTAGAGTGTAGGGTATAGAGTGTAGGGTATAGAGTGTAGGGTATAGAGTGTAGGGTATAGAGTGTAGAGTGTAGGGTATAGAGTGTAGAGTGTAGGGTATAGAGTGTAGGGTATAGAGTGTAGGGTATAGAGTGTAGAGTGTAGGGTATAGAGTGTAGGGTATAGAGTGTAGGGTATATAGTGTAGGGTATAGAGTGTAGGGTATAGAGTGTAGGGTATAGAGTGTAGGGTATAGAGTGTATGGAATAGAGTTTAGAGTGTAGGGTATAGAGTGTAGGGTATAGAGTGTATGTAATAGAGTTTAGAGTGTAGAGTGTAGGGTATAGAGTGTAGGGTGTAGAGTGTATGGTATAGAGTGTAGGGTATAGAGGGTGGGGTATAGAGTGTAGGGTATAGAGTGTAGAGTGTAGGGATTAGAGTGTAGGGTATAGAGTGTAGGATATAGAGTGTATGGAATAGAGGTATAGAGTGTAGGGTATAGAGTGTAGGGTATAGAGTGTACAGTGTAGGGTATAGAGTGTAGGGTATAGAGTGTAGGGTATATAGTGTAGGGTATAGAGTGTAGGGTATAGAGTGTAGGGTATAGAGTGTAGGGTATAGAGTGTATGGAATAGAGTTTAGAGTGTAGAGTGTAGGGTATAGAGTGTAGGGTATAGAGTGTATGGTATAGAGTGTAGGGTATAGAGTGTGGGGTATAGAGTGTAGGGTATAGAGTGTAGAGTGTAGGGATTAGAGTGTAGGGTATAGAGTGTAGGATATAGAGTGTATGGAATAGAGTGTAGGGTATAGAGTGAAGAGTGTAGGGTATAGAGTGTAGGGTATAGAGCTTAGGGTGTAGGGTATAGAGTTTAGGGTATAGAGTGTAGGGTATAGAGTGTATGGTATGGAGTGTAGGGTGTAGAGTGTAGGGTATAGAGTGTACGTTATAGAGTGTAGAGTGTCGGGCATAGAGTGTATGGTATAGAGTGTAGGGTGTAGAGTGTATAGTATAGAGTGTAGAGTGTAGGGTATAGAGTGTAGAGTGTGGGGTATAGAGTGTAGAGTGTAGGGTATAGAGTGTATGATATAGAGTGTAGGGTATAGAGTGTATGGTATAGATTGCAGGGTATAGAGTGTAGGGTATAGAGTGTAGAGTGTAGGGTACAGAGTGTAGGGTATAGAGTGTATGGTATAGAATGTATGGTATAGATTGTAGGGTATAGAGTGTAGGGTATAGAGTGTAGAGTGTAGGGTATAGAGTGTAGAAAGTAGGGTATAGTGTGTAGGGTATAGAGTGTAGAGTGTAGGGTATAGAGTGTAGGGTTTAGAGTGTAGGGTATAGAGTGTAGGGTATAGAGTGTAGAGTGTAGGGTATAGAGTGTATGGTATAGGGTGTAGGGTATAGAGTGTAGGGTATAGAGTGTAGGGTATAGAGTGTAGGGTATAGAGTGTAGAGTGTAGGGTATAGAGTTTAGGGTATAGAGTGTATGGTATAGAGTGTAGAGTGTAGGGTATAGAGTGTATAGTGTAGGGTATAGAGTGTAGGGTATAGAGTGTAGGGTATATAGCGTATGGTATAGAGTGTAGGGAATAGAGTGTAGATTGTAGGGTATAGAGTGTATGGTATAGAGTGTAGGGTATAGAGTGTAGAGTATAGAGTGTAGGGTATAGAGTGTAGGGTATAGAGTGTAGGGTATAGAATGTATGGTATAGAGTGTAGGGAATAGAGTGTAGAGTGTAGGGTATAGAGTGTATGGTGTAGAGTGTAGGGTATAGAGTGTATAGTGTAGGGTATAGAGTGCAGGGTATAGAGTGTATGGAATAGAGTGTATGGAATATAGTGTACGGTATAGAGTGTAGAGTGTAGGGTATAGAGTGTAGGGTATAGAGCGTATGGTGTAGGGTATAGATTGTAGGGTATAGAGTGTAGGGTATAGAGTGTAGAGTGTAGGGTATAGAGTGCATGATATAGAGGGTAGGGTGTAGAGTGTATGGTATAGAGTGTACAGTATAGAGTGTATGGTATAGAGTGTAGAATGTAGGATATAGAGTGTATGGTATAGAGTGTAGGGTGTAGAGTGTATAGTATAGAGTGTAGGGTACAGAGTGTAGAGTGTAGGGTATAGAGTGTAGGGTATAGTGTGTATGGTATAGAGTGTACGGTATAGAGTGTATGATATAGAGTGTATGGTATATAGTGTAGGGTATAGAGTGTTTGGTATAGAGTGTAAGGTATAGAGTGTAGAGAGTAGGGTATAGATTTTAGAGTGTAGAGTGTAGAGTATAGAGTGTAGGGTATAGAGTGTATGGAATAGAGTGTATGGTATAGAGTGTAGGGTGTAGAGTGTAGGGTATAGTGTGTAGAGTGTAGGGTATAGAGTGTAGGGTATAGAGTGTAGGGTATAGAGTGTATGGTATAGAGTGTAGGGTATAGAGTGTAGGGTATAGTGTGTAGAGTGTAGGGTATAGAGTGTAGGGTATAGAGTGTAGGGTATAGAGTGTATGGAATAGAGTGTATGGTATAGAGTGTAGGGTGTAGAGTGTAGGGTATAGTGTGTAGAGTGTAGGGTATAGAGTGTAGGGTATAGAGTGTAGGGTATAGAGTGTATGGTATAGAGTGTAGGGTATAGAGTGTAGGGTATAGTGTGTAGAGTGTAGGGTATAGAGTGTAGGGTATAGAGTGTAGGGTATAGAGTGTATGGTATAGAGTGTATGGTATAGATTGTAGGGTATAGAGTGTAGGGTATAGAGTGTAGAGTGTAGGGTATAGAGTGTAGAAAGTAGGGTATAGTGTGTAGGGTATAGAGTGTAGAGTGTAGGGTATAGAGTGTAGGGTATAGAGTGTAGATTGTATGGTATAGAGTGTAGGGTATAGAGTGTATAGTGTAGGGTATAGAGTGTAGAGTGTAGGGTATAGAGTGTAGGGTATAGAGTGTTGGGATATAGAGTATAGGGTATAGAGTGTAGGGTATAGAGTGTAGGGTATAGATTGTAGGGTATAGAGTGTAGGGTATAGAGTGTAGGGTATAGAGTGTAGGGTATAAAGTGTAGAGTGTAAGTTATAGAGTGTAGGGTATAGAGTGTAGGGTATAGAGTGTAGGGTATAGAGTGTAGAGTGTAGGGTGTAGAGTGTAGAGTGTAGGGTATAGAGTGTAAGGTATAGAGTGTTGGGTATAGAGTGTAGGGTATAGAGTGTAGGGTATAGAGTGTAGGGTATAGAGTGTGGGGTATAGAGTGTAGGGTATAAAGTGTAGAGTGTAGGGTATAGAGTGTAGGGTTTAGAGTGTATGTTATAGAGTGTAGGGTATAGAGTGTAGAGTGTAGGGTATAGAGTGTAGGGTATATAGTGTAGGGTATAGAGTGTAGGGTATAGAGTGTAGGGTATAGAGTGTAGGGTATAGAGTGTAGAGTGTAGGGTATAGAGTGTAGAAAGTAGGGTATAGTGTGTAGGGTATAGAGTGTAGAGTGTAGGGTATAGAGTGTAGGGTATAGAGTGTAGATTGTATGGTATAGAGTGTACGGTATAGAGTGTATAGTGTAGGGTATAGAGTGTAGAGTGTAGGGTATAGAGTGTAGGGTATAGAGTGTTGGGATATAGAGTGTAGGGTATAGAGTGTCGGGTATAGAGTGTAGGGTATAGAATGTAGGTTAAAGAGTGTAGGGTATAGAGTGTAGGGTATAGAGTATATAGTGTAGGGTATAGAGTGTAGGGTATAGAGTGTAGAGTGTAGGGTATAGAGTGTAGGGTATAGAGTGTAGGGTATAGAGTGTAGGGTATAAAGTGTAGAGTGTAGGGTATAGAGTGTAGGGTATAGAGTGTAGAGTGTAGGGTGTAGAGTGGAGAGTGTAGGGTATAGAGTGTAAGGTATAGAGTGTAGGGTATAGAGTGTATGTTATAGAGTGTAGGTATAGAGTGTAGAGTGTAGGGTATAGAGTGTAGGGTATAGAGTGTAGAAAGTAGGGTATAATGTGTAGGGTATAGAGTGTAGGGTATAGAGTGTATGGTATAGAGTGTAGAGTGTAGGGTATAGAGTGTAGAAAGTAGGGTATAGTGTGTAGGGTATAGAGTGTAGAGTGTAGGGTATAGAGTGTAGGGTATAGAGTGTAGATTGTATGGTATAGAGTGTAGGGTATAGAGTGTATAGTGTAGGGTATATAGTGTAGAGTGTAGGGTATAGAGTGTAGGGTATAGAGTGTTGGGATATAGAGTGTAGGGTATAGAGTGTAGGGTATAGAGTGTAGGGTATAGATTGTAGGGTATAGAGTGTAGGGTATAGAGTGTAGGGTATAGAGTATATAGTGTAGGGTATAGAGTGTAGGTTATAGAGTGTAGAGTGTAGGGTATAGAGTGTAGGGTATAGAGTGTAGGGTATAGAGTGTAGGGTATAAAGTGTAGAGTGTAGGGTATAGAGTGTAGGGTATAGAGTGTAGAGTGTAGGGTGTAGAGTGGAGAGTGTAGGGTATAGAGTGTAAGTTATAGAGTGTAGGGTATAGAGTGTATGTTATAGAGTCTAGGGTATAGAGTGTAGAGTGTAGGGTATAGAGTGTAGGGTATAGAGTGTAGGGTATAGAGTGTAGGGTATAAAGTGTAGAGTGTAGGGTATAGAGTGTAGGGTTTAGAGTGTATGTTATAGAGTGTAGGGTATAGAGTGTAGAGTGTAGGATATAGAGTGTAGAGTGTAGGGTATAGAGTGTAGGGTATATAGTGTAGGGTATAGAGTGTAGGGTATAGAGTGTAGAGTGTAGGGTATAGAGTGTAGGGTATAGAGTGTAGAGTGTAGGGTATAGAGTGTATGGTATAGAGTGTAGGGTGTAGAGTGTATGGTATAGAGTGTAGGGTATAGAGTGTAGAGTGTAGGGTATAGAGTGTAGGGTGTAGAGTGTAGGGTATAGAGTGTAGGGTATAGAGTGTAGAGTGTAGGGTATAAAGTGTAGGGTATAGAGTGTAGGGTGTAGGGTATAGAGTGTAGAGTGTAGGGTATAGAGTGTATGGTATAATGTGTAGGGTATAGAGTGTAGGGTGTAGAGTGTAGGGTATAGAGTGTAGGGTATAGAGTGTAGGGTATAGAGTGTAGAGTGTAGGGTATATAGTGTAGGGTATAGAGTATAGAGTGTAGGGTATAGAGTGTAGGGTATAGAGTGTAGAGTGTAGAGTGTAAGGTATAGAGTGTAGAGTGTAGGGTATAGAGTGTAGGGTATAGAGTGTATGGTATAGAGTGTAGGGTATAGAGTGTAGGGTATAGAGTGTAGAGTGTAGGGATTAGAGTGTAGGGTATTGAGTGTAGGGTATAGAGTGTAGAGTGTAGGGTATAGAGTGTAGGGTATAGAGTGTACGGTATAGAGTGTTGGGCTATAGAGTGTAGGGTATAGAGTGTAGGGTATACAGTGTAGGGTATAAAGTGTAGAGTGTAGGGTATAGAGTGTAGGGTATAGAGTGTAGGGTATAGAGTGTAGGGTATAGAGTGTAGAGTGTAGGGTATAGAGTGTAGAGTTTAGGTTATAGAGTGTAGGGTATAGAGTGTAGGGTTTAGAGTGTATGGTATAGAGTGTAGGGTATAGAGTGTAGAGTGTAGGGTATAGAGTGTAGGATATAGAGTGTAGGGTATAGAGTGTATGGTATAGAGTGTACGGTATAGAGTGTTGAGTGTAGGGTATAGAGTGTAGGGTATAGATTGTAGGGTATAGAGTGTATTGTATAGGGTATAGAGTGTATGGTGTAGAGTGTAGGGTATAGAGTGTATAGTGTAGGGTATAGAGTGTAGGGTATAGAGTGTAGAGTATAGAGTGTTTGGTATAGAGTGTAGAGTGTAGGGTATAGAGTGTAGGGTATATAGTGTAGGGTATAGAGTGTAGGGTATACAGTGTAGAGTGTAGGGATTAGAGTGTAGGGTATAGAGTGTAGGGTGTAGAGTGTAGGGTATAGAGTGTAGGGTATAGAGTGTATGGTATAGAGTGTAGGGTATAGAGTGTTGGGTATAGATTGTAGGGTATAGAATGTAGAGTGTAGTGTATAGAGTATAGGGTATAGAGTGTATGGTGTAGAGTGTAGGGTATAGAGTGTATAGTGTAGGGTATAGAGTGCAGGGTATAGAGTGTATGCAATAGAGGGTATGGAATATAGTGTACGGTATAGAGTGTAGGGTATAGAGTGTAGGATATAGAGCGTAGGGTGTAGGGTATAGATTGTAGGGTATAGAGTGTAGGGTATAGAGTGTAGGGTGTAGAGTGTATGGTAAAGAGTGTACAGTATAGAGTGTATGGTATAGAGTGTAGAGTGTAGGGTATAGAGTGTATGGTATAGAGTGTAGGGTGTAGAGTGTATAGTATAGAGTGTAGGGTACAGAGTGTAGAGTGTAGGGTATAGAGTGTAGGGTATAGAGTGTAGGGTATAGAGTGTAGGGTATAGAGTGTAGGGTATAAAGTGTAGAGTGTAGGGTATAGAGTGTAGGGTATGGAGTGTAGGGTATAGAGTGTAGGGTATAGAGTGTAGAGTGTAGGGTGTAGAGTGTAGGGTGTAGAGTGTAAGGTATAGAGTGTAGGGTATAGAGTGTATGTTATAGAGTGTAGGGTGTAGAGTGTAGAGTGTAGGGTATAGAGTGTAGGGTATAGAGTGTAGGGTATAGAGTGTAGGGTATAGAGTGTATGGTATAGAGTGTAGGGTATAGAGTGTAGAAAGTAGGGTATAGTGTGTAGGGTATAGAGTGTAGGGTATAGAGTGTAGGGTATATAGTGTAGGGTATAGAGTGTAGGGTATAGAGTGTAGGGTATAGAGTGTATGGTATAGAGTTTAGAGTGTAGGGTATAGAGTGTAGAAAGTAGGGTATAGTGTGTAGGGTATAGAGTGTAGAGTGTAGGGTATAGAGTGTAGGGTATAGAGTGTAGATTGTATGGTATAGAGTGTAGGGTATAGAGTGTATAGTGTAGGGTATAGAGTGTAGAGTGTAGGGTATAGAGTGTAGGGTATAGAGTGTTGGGATATAGAGTGTAGGGTATAGAGTGTCGGGTATAGAGTGTAGGGTATAGATTGTAGGGTTTAGAGTGTAGGGTATAGAGTGTAGGGTATAGAGTATATAGTGTAGGGTATAGAGTGTAGGGTATAGAGTGTAGAGTGTAGGGTATAGAGTGTAGGGTATAGAGTGTAGGGTATAGAGTGTAGGGTATAAAGTGTAGAGTGTAGGGTATAGAGTGTAGGGTGTAGAGTGGAGAGTGTAGGGTATAGAGTGTAAGGTATAGAGTGTAGGGTATAGAGTGTATGTTATAGAGTGTAGGGTATAGAGTGTAGAGTGTAGGGTATAGAGTGTAGAAAGTAGGGTGTAGTGTGTAGGGTATAGAGTGTAGGGTATAGAGTGTATGGTATAGAGTGTAGGGTATAGAGTGTAGAAAGTAGGGTATAGTGTGTAGGGTATAGAGTGTAGGGTATAGAGTGTAGGGTATAGAGTGTAGGGTATGGAGTGTAGGGTATAGAGTGTAGGGTATAGAGTGTACGGTATAGAGTGTATGATATATTGTGTATGGTATATAGTGTTTGGTATAGAGTGTAAGGTATAGAGTGTAGAGAGTAGGATATAGATTGTAGAGTGTAGAGTGTAGGGTATAGAGTGTATGGTAAAGACTGTATGGAATAGAGAGTATGGTATAGAGTGTAGGGTGTAGAGTGTAGGGTATAGAGTGTAGAGTGTGGGGTATAGAGTGTAGAGTGTAGGGTATAGAGTGTAGGGTATAGAGTGTTGGGATATAGAGTGTAGGGTATAGAGTGTCGGGTATAGAGTGTAGGGTATAGATTGTAGGGTATAGAGTGTAGGGTATAGAGTGTAGGGTATAGAGTATATAGTGTAGGGTATAGAGTGTAGGGTATAGAGTGTAGAGTGTAGGGTATAGAGTATATAGTGTAGGGTATAGAGTGTAGGGTATAGAGTGTAGAGTGTAGGGTATAGAGTGTAGGGTATAGAGTGTAGGGTATAGAGTGTAGGATATAAAGTGTAGAGTGTAGGGTATAGAGTGTAGAGTGTAGGGTGTAGAGTGGAGAATGTAGGGTATAGAGTGTAAGGTATAGAGTGTAGGGTATAGAGTGTATGTTATAGAGTGTAGGGTATAGAGTGTAGAGTGTAGGGTATAGAGTGTAGAAAGTAGGGTGTAGTGTGTAGGGTATAGAGTGTAGGGTATAGAGTGTATGGTATAGAGTGTAGGGTATAGAGTGTAGAAAGTAGGGTATAGTGTGTAGGGTATAGAGTGTAGGGTATAGAGTGTAGGGTATAGAGTGTAGGGTATAGAGTGTAGGGTATAGAGTGTACGGTATAGAGTGTATGATATATTGTGTATGGTATATAGTGTTTTGTATAGAGTGTAAGGTATAGAGTGTAGAGAGTAGGATATAGATTGTAGAGTGTAGAGTGTAGGGTATAGAGTGTATGGTAAAGAGTGTATGGAATAGAGAGTATGGTATAGAGTGTAGGGTGTAGAGTGTAGGGTATAGAGTGTAGAGTGTAGGATATAGAGTGTAGTGTATAGAGTGTAGGGTATAGAGTGTATGGTAGAGAGTGTAGGGAATAGAGTGTAGAGTGTAGGGTATAGAGTGTATGGTATAGAGTGTAGGGTATAGAGTGTAGAGTATAGAGTGTAGGGTATAGAGTGTAGGGTATAGAGTGTAGGGTATAGAATGTATGGTATAGAGTGTAGGGAATAGAGTGTAGAGTGTAGGGTATAGAGTGTATGGTATAGAGTGTAGGGTATAGAGTGTAGAGGATAGAGTGTAGGGTACAGAGTGTAGGGTATAGAGTGTAGGGTATAGAGTGTAGAGTGTAGGGTATAGAGTGTAGGGTATAGAGTGTAGGGTATAGAGTGTAGAGTGTAGGGATTAGAGTGTAGGGTATAGAGTGTAGGGTATAGAGTGTAGAGTGTAGGGTATAGAGTGTAGAGTATAGAGTATAGAGTGTAGGGTATAGAGTGTAGGGTATAGAGTGTAAAGTGTAGAGTGTAGAGTATAGAGTGTAGAGTGTAGGGTATAGAGTGTAGGGAATAGAACGTAGGGTGTAGGGTATAGAGTGTAGGGTATAGAGTGTAGGGTATAGAGTGTAGAGTGTAGAGTATAGAGTGTATGGTATAGAGTGTAGGGTGTAGAGTGTAGGGTATAGAGTGTAGGGTATAGGGTGTAGGTTATAGAGTGTAGGGTATAGAGTGTAGGGTATAGGTTATAGAGTGCAGGGTATAGAGTGTAGGGTATATAGTGTAGAGTATAGAGTGTAGGGTATAGAGTGTAGAGTGTAGGGTATAGAGTGTAGGGTATATAGTGTATGGTATACAGTGTAGAGTGTAGGGTATAGAGTGTATATTGTAGGGTATAGAGTGTAGGGTATAGAGTGTATGGTATAGAGTGTAGGGTATAGAGTGTAGAGTGTAGGGTATAGAGTGTAGGGTATAGTGTGTAGGGTATAGAGTGTAGGGTATAGGGTGTAGGTTATAGAGTGTAGGGTATAGGGTGTATGGTATAGAGTATAGAGTGCAGGGTATAGAGTGTAGGGTATATAGTGTAGAGTATAGAGTGTAGGGTATAGAGTGTAGGGTTTAGAGTGTAGAGTGTAGGGTATAGAGTGTAGGGTATAGAGTGTAGGGTATAGAGTGTAGGGTATAGAGTGTAGGGTATAGAGTGTAGAGTGTAGGGTATAGAGTGTAGAGTGTAGGGTATAGAGTGTAGGGTATAGAGTGTAGGGTATAGAGTGTAGAGTGTAGGGTATAGAGTGTAGGGTATAGAGTGTAGGGTATATAGTGTAGGGTGTAGGGTATAGAGTGTAGGGTATAGAGTGTAGGGTATAGAGTGTATGGAATAGAGTTTAGAGTGTAGGGTATAGAGTGTAGGGTATAGAGTGTATGGAATAGAGTTTAGACTGTAGAGTGTAGGGTATAGAGTGTAGGGTATAGAGTGTATGGTATAGAGTGTAGGGTATAGAGGGTGGGGTATAGAGTGTAGGGTATAGAGTGTAGAGTGTAGGGATTAGAGTGTAGGGTATAGAGTGTAGGATATAGAGTGTATGGAATAGAGTGTAGGGTATAGAGTGAAGAGTGTAGGGTATAGAGTGTAGGGTATAGAGCGTAGGGTGTAGGGTATAGAGTGTAGGGTATAGAGTGTAGGGTATAGAGTGTATGGTATAGAGTGTAGGGTGTACAGTGTAGGGTATAGAGTGTAGGTTATAGAGTGTAGAGTGTAGGGCATAGAGTGTATGGTATAGAGTGTAGGGTGTAGAGTGTATAGTATAGAGTGTAGGGTATAGATTGTATGGTATAGAGTTTAGAGTGTAGGGTATAGAGTGTAGAATATAGAGTGTAGAGTGTAGGGTATAGAGTGTAGGGTATAGAGTGTAGGGTATAGAGTGTACGGTATAGAGCGTATGATATAGAGTGTATGGTATATAGTGTAGGGTATAGAGTGTTTGGTATAGATTGTAAGGTATAGAGTGTAGAGAGTAGAGTATAGATTTTAGAGTGTAGAGTGTAGGGTATAGAGTGTAGGGTATAGAGTGTATGGAATAGAGTGTATGGTATAGAGTGTAGGGTGTAGAGTGTAGGATATAGAGTGTAGAGTGTGGGGTATAGAGTGTAGAGTGTAGGGTATAGAGTGTATGATATAGAGTGTAGGGTATAGAGTGTATGGTATAGATTGCAGGGTATAAAGTGTAGGGTATAGAGTGTAGGGTATAGAGTGTAGAGTGTAGGGTATAGAGTGTAGGGTATAGAGTGTATGGTATAGATTGTAGGGTATAGAGTGTAGGGTATAGAGTGTAGAATGTAGATTATAGAGTGTAGAAAGTAGGGTATAGTGTGTAGGGCATAGAGTGTAGAGTGTAGGGTATAGAGTGTAGGGTATAGAGTGTAGATTGTATGGTATAGAGTGTAGGGTATAGAGTGTATAGTGTAGAGTATAGAGTGTAGAGTGTAGGGTATAGAGTGTAGGGTATAGAGTGTTGGGATATAGAGTGTAGGGTATAGAGTGTAGAGTATAGAGTGTAGGGTATAGAGTGTAGGGTATAGTGTGTAGGGTATAGAGTGTAGGGTATAGAGTATATAGTTTAGGGTATAGAGTGTAGGGTATAGAGTGTAGAGTGTAGGGTATAGAGTGTAGGGTATAGAGTGTAGGATATAAAGTGTAGAGTGTATGGTATAGAGTGTAGGGTATAAACTGTAGGGTGTAGAGTGTAGAGTGTAGGGTATAGAGTGTAAGGTATAGAGTGTAGGGTATAGAGTATATGTTATAGAGTGTAGGGTATAGAGTGTAGAGTGTAGGGTATAGAGTGTAGGGTATAGAGTGTAGGGTATAGAGTGTAGGGTATAAAGTGTAGAGTGTGAGGTATAGAGTGTAGGGTATAGAGTGTAATGTATAGAGTGTATGGTATAGATTGTATGGTAGAGTGTAGAGTGTAGGGATTAGAGTGTAGGGTATAGAGTGTAGGATATAGAGTGTATGGAATAGAGTGTAGGGTATAGAGTGAAGAGTGTAGGGTATAGAGTGTAGGGTATAGAGCTTAGGGTGTAGGGTATAGAGTGTAGGGTATAGAGTGTAGGGTATAGAGTGTATGGTATAGAGTGTAGGGTGTACAGTGTAGGGTATAGAGTGTAGGTTATAGAGTGTAGAGTGTAGGGCATAGAGTGTATGGTATAGAGTGTAGGGTGTAGAGTGTATAGTATAGAGTGTAGGGTATAGATTGTATGGTATAGAGTTTAGAGTGTAGGGTATAGAGTGTAGAATATAGAGTGTAGAGTGTAGGGTATAGAGTGTAGGGTATAGAGTGTAGGGTATAGAGTGTACGGTATAGAGCGTATGATATAGAGTGTATGGTATATAGTGTAGGGTATAGAGTGTTTGGTATAGATTGTAAGGTATAGAGTGTAGAGAGTAGAGTATAGATTTTAGAGTGTAGAGTGTAGGGTATAGAGTGTAGGGTATAGAGTGTATGGAATAGAGTGTATGGTATAGAGTGTAGGGTGTAGAGTGTAGGATATAGAGTGTAGAGTGTGGGGTATAGAGTGTAGAGTGTAGGGTATAGAGTGTATGATATAGAGTGTAGGGTATAGAGTGTATGGTATAGATTGCAGGGTATAAAGTGTAGGGTATAGAGTGTAGGGTATAGAGTGTAGAGTGTAGGGTATAGAGTGTAGGGTATAGAGTGTATGGTATAGATTGTAGGGTATAGAGTGTAGGGTATAGAGTGTAGAATGTAGATTATAGAGTGTAGAAAGTAGGGTATAGTGTGTAGGGCATAGAGTGTAGAGTGTAGGGTATAGAGTGTAGGGTATAGAGTGTAGATTGTATGGTATAGAGTGTAGGGTATAGAGTGTATAGTGTAGAGTATAGAGTGTAGAGTGTAGGGTATAGAGTGTAGGGTATAGAGTGTTGGGATATAGAGTGTAGGGTATAGAGTGTAGAGTATAGAGTGTAGGTTATAGAGTGTAGGGTATAGCGTGTAGGGTATAGAGTGTAGGGTATAGAGTATATAGTTTAGGGTATAGAGTGTAGGGTATAGAGTGTAGAGAGTAGGGTATAGAGTGTAGGGTATAGAGTGTAGGGTATAGAGTGTAGGATATAAAGTGTAGAGTGTATGGTATAGAGTGTAGGGTATAAACTGTAGGGTGTAGAGTGTAGAGTGTAGGGTATAGAGTGTAAGGTATAGAGTGTAGGGTATAGAGTATATGTTATAGAGTGTAGGGTATAGAGTGTAGAGTGTAGGGTATAGAGTGTAGGGTATAGAGTGTAGGGTATAGAGTGTAGGGTATAAAGTGTAGAGTGTGAGGTATAGAGTGTAGGGTATAGAGTGTAAGGTATAGAGTGTATGGTATAGATTGTATGGTATAGAGTGTAGAGTGTAGGGTATAGAGTGTAGGGTATAGAGTGTAGGGTATATATTATAGAGTGTAGAGTGTAGGGTATAGAGTGTAGGGTATAGAGTGTATGGTGTAGAGTGTAGGGTATAGAGTGTATAGTGTAGGGTATAGAGTGTAGGGTATAGAGTGTAGGGTATAGAGTGTATGGTATAGAGTGTACAGTATAGAGTGTATGGTATAGAGTGTAGAGTGTAGGGTATAGAGTGTATGGTATAGAGTGTAGTGTGTAGAGTGTATGGTATAGTGTGTAGGGTACAGAGTGTAGAGTGTAGGGTATAGAGTGTAGGGTATAGAGTGTAGGGTATAGAGTGTACGGTATAGAGTGTATGATATAGAGTGTATGGTATATAGTGTAGGGTATAGAGTGTTTGGTATAGAGTGTAAGGTATAGAGTGTAGAGAGTAGGGTATAGATTTTAGAATGTACAGTGTATGGTATAGAGTGTAGGGTATAGAGTGTATGGAATAGAGTGTATGGTATAGAGTGTAGGGTGTAGAGTGTAGGGTATAGAGTGTAGAGTGTGGTTTATAGAGTGTAGAGTGTAGGGTATAGAGTGTATGGTATAGATTGCAGGGTATAGAACGTAGGGTATATAGTGTAGGGTATAGAGTATAGAGTGTAGGGTATAGAGTGTAGGGTATAGAGTGTAGAGTGTAGAGTGTAGGGTATAGAGTGTAGAGTGTAGGGTATAGAGTGTAGGGTATAGAGTGTATGGTATAGAGTGTAGGGTATAGAGTGTAGGGTATAGAGTGTAGGGTATATATTGTAGGGTATAGAGTGTAGAGTGTAGGGTATAGAGTGTAGGGTATAGAGTGTATGGTGTAGAGTGTAGGGTATAGAGTGTATAGTGTAGGGTATAGAGTGTAGGGCATAGAGTGTAGGGTATAGAGTGTATGGTATAGAGTGTACAGTATAGAGTGTATGGTATAGAGTGTAGAGTGTAGGGTATAGAGTGTATGGTATAGAGTGTAGTGTGTAGAGTGTATGGTATAGTGTGTAGGGTACAGAGTGTAGAGTGTAGGGTATAGAGTGTAGGGTATAGAGTGTAGGGTGTAGAGTGTACGGTATAGAGTGTATGATATAGAGTGTATGGTATATAGTGTAGGGTATAGAGTGTTTGGTATAGAGTGTAAGGTATAGAGTGTAGAGAGTAGGGTATAAATTTTAGAGTGTAAGTGTTTGGTATAGAGTGTAGGGTATAGAGTGTATGGAATAGAGTGTATGGTATAGAGTGTAGGGTGTAGAGTGTAGGGTATAGAGTGTAGAGTGTGGTTTATAGAGTGTAGAGTGTAGGGTATAGAGTGTATGGTATAGATTGCAGGGTATAGAGTGTAGGGTATATAGTGTAGGGTATAGAGTATAGAGTGTAGGATATAGAGTGTAGAGTATAGAGTGTAGAGTGTAGAGTGTAGGGTATAGAGTGTAGAGTGTAGGGTATAGAGTGTAGGGAATAGAGTGTATGGTATAGAGTGTAGGGTATAGAGTGTAGGCTATAGAGTGTAGAGTGTAGGGATTAGAGTGTAGGGTATAGAGTGTAGGGTATAGAGTGTAGAGTGTAGGGCATAGAGTGTAGGGTATAGAGTGTACGGTATAGAGTGTTGGGCTATAGAGTGTTGGGTATAGAGTGTAGGGTATAGAGTGTAGGGTATAGAGTGTAGGGTATACAGTGTAGGGTATAAGGTGTAGAGTGTAGGGTATAGAGTGTAGGGTATAGAGTGTAGGGTATAGAGTGTAGGGTATAGAGTGTAGAGTGTAGGGTATAGAGTGTAGAGTTTAGGGTATAGAGTGTAGAGTTTAGAGTGTATGGTATAGAGTGTAGGGTATAGAGTGTAGAGTGTAGGGTATAGAGTGTAGGGTATAGAGTGTAGGGTATAGATTGTAGGGTATAGAGTGTATTGTATAGGGTATAGAGTGTATGGTGTAGATTGTAGGATATAGAGTGTATAGTGTACGGTATAGAGTGTAGGGTATAGAGTGTAGGGTATAGAGTGTAGGGTATAGAGTGTATTGTATAGGGTATAGAGTGTATGGTGTAGATTGTAGGGTATAGAGTGTATAGTGTAGGGTATAGAGTGTATGGTATAGAGTGTAGGGTATAGAGTGTATGGTATAGAGTGTAGGGTATAGAGTGTAGAGTGTAGGGTATAGAGTGTAGGGTATAGAGTGTAGGGTATAGAGTGTAGAGTGTAGGGTATAGAGTGTAGGGTATAGAGTGTATGGTATAGAGTGTAGAGTGTAGGGTATAGAGTGTATAGTGTAGGGTATAGAGTGTAGGGTATAGAGTGTAGGGTATAGAGTGTATGGTATAGAGTGTAGGGAATAGAGTGTAGAGTGTAGGGTATAGAGTGTATGGTATAGAGTGTAGGGTATAGAGTGTAGAGGGTAGAGTGTAGGGTATAGAGTGTAGGGTATAGAGTGTAGGGTATAGAGTGTAGAGTGTAGGGTATAGAGTGTAGGCTGTAGAGTGTAGGGTATAGAGAGTAGGGTATATAGTGTAGAGTGTAGGGTATAAAGTGTAGGGTATAGAGTGTAGGATGTAGAGTCTAGGGTATAGAGTGTAGAGTGTAGGGTATAGAGTGTATGGTATAATGTGTAGGGTATAGAGTGTAGAGTGTAGGGTATAGAGTGTAGGGTATAGAGTATAGAGTGTAGGGTATAGAGTGTAGAGTGTAGGGTATAGAGTGTAGGGTATAGAGTGTAGGGTATAGAGTGTATAGTGTAGGGTATAGAGTGTAGGGTATAGAGTGTAGAGTGTAGGGTATAGAGTGTAGGGTATAGAGTGTAGGGTATAAAGTGTAGTGTAGGGTATAGAGTGTAGAGTGTAGGGATTAGAGTGTAGGGTATAGAGTGTAGGGTATAGAGTGTAGAGTGTAGGGTATAGAGTGTAGAGTATAGAGTATAGAGTGTAGGGTATAGAGTGTAGGGTATAGAGTGTAAAGTGTAGAGTGTAGAGTATAGAGTGTAGAGTGTAGGGTATAGAGTGTAGGGTATAGAACGTAGGGTGTAGGGTATAGAGTGTAGGGTATAGAGTGTAGGGTATAGAGTGTAGAGTGTAGAGTATAGAGTGTATGGTATAGAGTGTAGGGTGTAGAGTGTAGGGTATAGAGTGTAGGGTATAGGGTGTAGGTTATAGAGTGTAGGTTATAGAGTGTAGGGTATAGGTTATAGAGTGCAGGGTATAGAGTGTAGGGTATATAGTGTAGAGTATAGAGTGTAGGGTATAGAGTGTAGAGTGTAGGGTATAGAGTGTAGGGTATATAGTGTATGGTATACAGTGTAGAGTGTAGAGTGTAGGGTATAGAGTGTATATTGTAGGGTATAGAGTGTAGGGTATAGAGTGTATGGTATAGAGTGTAGGGTATAGAGTGTAGAGTGTAGGGTATAGAGTGTAGGGTATAGTGTGTAGGGTATAGAGTGTAGGGTATAGGGTGTAGGTTATAGAGTGTAGGGTATAGGGTGTAGGGTATAGAGTATAGAGTGCAGGGTATAGAGTGTAAGGTATATAGTGTAGAGTATAGAGTGTAGGGTATAGAGTGTAGGGTGTAGAGTGTAGAGTGTAGGGTATAGAGTGTAGGGTATAGAGTGTAGGGTATAGAGTGTAGGGTATAGAGTGTAGAGTGTAGGGTATAGAGTGTAGAGTGTAGGGTATAGAGTGTAGGGTATAGAGTGTAGGGTATAGAGTGTAGAGTGTAGGGTATAGAGTGTAGGGTATAGAGTGTAGGGTATATAGTGTAGGGTATAGAGTGTAGGGTATAGAGTGTAGGGTATAGAGTGTAGGGTATAGAGTGTATGGAATAGAGTTTAGAGTGTAGGGTATAGAGTGTAGGGTATAGAGTGTATGTAATAGAGTTTAGAGTGTAGAGTGTAGGGTATAGAGTGTAGGGTGTAGAGTGTATGGTATAGAGTGTAGGGTATAGAGGGTGGGGTATAGAGTGTAGGGTATAGAGTGTAGAGTGTAGGGATTAGAGTGTAGGGTATAGAGTGTAGGATATAGAGTGTATGGAATAGAGGTATAGAGTGTAGGGTATAGAGTGTAGGGTATAGAGTGTACAGTGTAGGGTATAGAGTGTAGGGTATAGAGTGTAGGGTATATAGTGTAGGGTATAGAGTGTAGGGTATAGAGTGTAGGGTATAGAGTGTAGGGTATAGAGTGTATGGAATAGAGTTTAGAGTGTAGAGTGTAGGGTATAGAGTGTAGGGTATAGAGTGTATGGTATAGAGTGTAGGGTATAGAGTGTGGGGTATAGAGTGTAGGGTATAGAGTGTAGAGTGTAGGGATTAGAGTGTAGGGTATAGAGTGTAGGATATAGAGTGTATGGAATAGAGTGTAGGGTATAGAGTGAAGAGTGTAGGGTATAGAGTGTAGGGTATAGAGCTTAGGGTGTAGGGTATAGAGTTTAGGGTATAGAGTGTAGGGTATAGAGTGTATGGTATGGAGTGTAGGGTGTAGAGTGTAGGGTATAGAGTGTACGTTATAGAGTGTAGAGTGTCGGGCATAGAGTGTATGGTATAGAGTGTAGGGTGTAGAGTGTATAGTATAGAGTGTAGAGTGTAGGGTATAGAGTGTAGAGTGTGGGGTATAGAGTGTAGAGTGTAGGGTATAGAGTGTATGATATAGAGTGTAGGGTATAGAGTGTATGGTATAGATTGCAGGGTATAGAGTGTAGGGTATAGAGTGTAGAGTGTAGGGTACAGAGTGTAGGGTATAGAGTGTATGGTATAGAATGTATTGTATAGATTGTAGGGTATAGAGTGTAGGGTATAGAGTGTAGAGTGTAGGGTATAGAGTGTAGAAAGTAGGGTATAGTGTGTAGGGTATAGAGTGTAGAGTGTAGGGTATAGAGTGTAGGGTTTAGAGTGTAGGGTATAGAGTGTAGGGTATAGAGTGTAGAGTGTAGGGTATAGAGTGTATGGTATAGGGTGTAGGGTATAGAGTGTAGGGTATAGAGTGTAGGGTATAGAGTGTAGGGTATAGAGTGTAGAGTGTAGGGTATAGAGTTTAGGGTATAGAGTGTATGGTATAGAGTGTAGAGTGTAGGGTATAGAGTGTATAGTGTAGGGTATAGAGTGTAGGGTATAGAGTGTAAGGTATATAGCGTATGGTATAGAGTGTAGGGAATAGAGTGTAGATTGTGGGGTATAGAGTGTATGGTATAGAGTGTAGGGTATAGAGTGTAGAGTATAGAGTGTATTGTATAGAGTGTAGGGTATAGAGTGTAGGGTATAGAATGTATGGTATAGAGTGTAGGGAATAGAGTGTAGAGTGTAGGGTATAGAGTGTATGGTGTAGAGTGTAGGGTATAGAGTGTATAGTGTAGGGTATAGAGTGCAGGGTATAGAGTGTATGGAATAGAGTGTATGGAATATAGTGTACGGTATAGAGTGTAGAGTGTAGGGTATAGAGTGTAGGGTATAGAGCGTATGGTGTAGGGTATAGATTGTAGGGTATAGAGTGTAGGGTATAGAGTGTAGAGTGTAGGGTATAGAGTGCATGATATAGAGGGTAGGGTGTAGAGTGTATGGTATAGAGTGTACAGTATAGAGTGTATGGTATAGAGTGTAGAATGTAGGATATAGAGTGTATGGTATAGAGTGTAGGGTGTAGAGTGTATAGTATAGAGTGTAGGGTACAGAGTGTAGAGTGTAGGGTATAGAGTGTAGGGTATAGTGTGTATGGTATAGAGTGTACGGTATAGAGTGTATGATATAGAGTGTATGGTATATAGTGTAGGGTATAGAGTGTTTGGTATAGAGTGTAAGGTATAGAGTGTAGAGAGTAGGGTATAGATTTTAGAGTGTAGAGTGTAGAGTATAGAGTGTAGGGTATAGAGTGTATGGAATAGAGTGTATGGTATAGAGTGTAGGGTGTAGAGTGTAGGGTATAGTGTGTAGAGTGTAGGGTATAGAGTGTAGGGTATAGAGTGTAGGGTATAGAGTGTATGGTATAGAGTGTAGGGTATAGAGTGTAGGGTATAGTGTGTAGAGTGTAGGGTATAGAGTGTAGGGTATAGAGTGTAGGGTATAGAGTGTATGGAATAGAGTGTATGGTATAGAGTGTAGGGTGTAGAGTGTAGGGTATAGTGTGTAGAGTGTAGGGTATAGAGTGTAGGGTATAGAGTGTAGGGTATAGAGTGTATGGTATAGAGTGTAGGGTATAGAGTGTAGGGTATAGTGTGTAGAGTGTAGGGTATAGAGTGTAGGGTATAGAGTGTAGGGTATAGAGTGTATGGTATAGAGTGTATGGTATAGATTGTAGGGTATAGAGTGTAGGGTATAGAGTGTAGAGTGTAGGGTATAGAGTGTAGAAAGTAGGGTATAGTGTGTAGGGTATAGAGTGTAGAGTGTAGGGTATAGAGTGTAGGGTATAGAGTGTAGATTGTATGGTATAGAGTGTAGGGTATAGAGTGTATAGTGTAGGGTATAGAGTGTAGAGTGTAGGGTATAGAGTGTAGGGTATAGAGTGTTGGGATATAGAGTGTAGGGTATAGAGTGTAGGGTATAGAGTGTAGGGTATAGATTGTAGGGTATAGAGTGTAGGGTATAGAGTGTAGGGTATAGAGTGTAGGGTATAAAGTGTAGAGTGTAAGTTATAGAGTGTAGGGTATAGAGTGTAGGGTATAGAGTGTAGGGTATAGAGTGTAGAGTGTAGGGTGTAGAGTGTAGAGTGTAGGGTATAGAGTGTAAGGTATAGAGTGTTGGGTATAGAGTGTAGGGTATAGAGTGTAGGGTATAGAGTGTAGGGTATAGAGTGTGGGGTATAGAGTGTAGGGTATAAAGTGTAGAGTGTAGGGTATAGAGTGTAGGGTTTAGAGTGTATGTTATAGAGTGTAGGGTATAGAGTGTAGAGTGTAGGGTATAGAGTGTAGGGTATATAGTGTAGGGTATAGAGTGTAGGGTATAGAGTGTAGGGTATAGAGTGTAGGGTATAGAGTGTAGAGTGTAGGGTATAGAGTGTAGAAAGTAGGGTATAGTGTGTAGGGTATAGAGTGTAGAGTGTAGGGTATAGAGTGTAGGGTATAGAGTGTAGATTGTATGGTATAGAGTGTACGGTATAGAGTGTATAGTGTAGGGTATAGAGTGTAGAGTGTAGGGTATAGAGTGTAGGGTATAGAGTGTTGGGATATAGAGTGTAGGGTATAGAGTGTCGGGTATAGAGTGTAGGGTATAGAATGTAGGTTAAAGAGTGTAGGGTATAGAGTGTAGGGTATAGAGTATATAGTGTAGGGTATAGAGTGTAGGGTATAGAGTGTAGAGTGTAGGGTATAGAGTGTAGGGTATAGAGTGTAGGGTATAGAGTGTAGGGTATAAAGTGTAGAGTGTAGGGTATAGAGTGTAGGGTATAGAGTGTAGAGTGTAGGGTGTAGAGTGGAGAGTGTAGGGTATAGAGTGTAAGGTATAGAGTGTAGGGTATAGAGTGTATGTTATAGAGTGTAGGTATAGAGTGTAGAGTGTAGGGTATAGAGTGTAGGGTATAGAGTGTAGAAAGTAGGGTATAGTGTGTAGGGTATAGAGTGTAGGGTATAGAGTGTATGGTATAGAGTGTAGAGTGTAGGGTATAGAGTGTAGAAAGAAGGGTATAGTGTGTAGGGTATAGAGTGTAGAGTGTAGGGTATAGAGTGTAGGGTATAGAGTGTAGATTGTATGGTATAGAGTGTAGGGTATAGAGTGTATAGTGTAGGGTATATAGTGTAGAGTGTAGGGTATAGAGTGTAGGGTATAGAGTGTTGGGATATAGAGTGTAGGGTATAGAGTGTAGGGTATAGAGTGTAGGGTATAGATTGTAGGGTATAGAGTGTAGGGTATAGAGTGTAGGGTATAGAGTATATAGTGTAGGGTATAGAGTGTAGGTTATAGAGTGTAGAGTGTAGGGTATAGAGTGTAGGGTATAGAGTGTAGGGTATAGAGTGTAGGGTATAA
Source organism: Ranitomeya imitator (assembly GCF_032444005.1). Lineage (NCBI taxonomy): Eukaryota > Metazoa > Chordata > Amphibia > Anura > Dendrobatidae > Ranitomeya > Ranitomeya imitator. The sequence continues at coordinate 951,883 of NW_027193338.1, read as the reverse complement.
AGTGTAGAGTGTAGGGTATAGAGTGTAGGGTATAGAGTGTAGAGTGTAGGGTGTAGAGTGGAGAGTGTAGGGTATAGAGTGTAAGTTATAGAGTGTAGGGTATAGAGTGTATGTTATAGAGTCTAGGGTATAGAGTGTAGAGTGTAGGGTATAGAGTGTAGGGTATAGAGTGTAGGGTATAGAGTGTAGGGTATAAAGTGTAGAGTGTAGGGTATAGAGTGTAGGGTTTAGAGTGTATGTTATAGAGTGTAGGGTATAGAGTGTAGAGTGTAGGATATAGAGTGTAGAGTGTAGAGTATAGAGTGTAGGGTATATAGTGTAGGGTATAGAGTGTAGGGTATAGAGTGTAGAGTGTAGGGTATAGAGTGTAGGGTATAGAGTGTAGAGTGTAGGGTATAGAGTGTATGGTATAGAGTGTAGGGTGTAGAGTGTATGGTATAGAGTGTAGGGTATAGAGTGTAGAGTGTAGGGTATAGAGTGTAGGGTGTAGAGTGTAGGGTATAGAGTGTAGGGTATAGAGTGTAGAGTGTAGGGTATAAAGTGTAGGGTATAGAGTGTAGGGTGTAGGGTATAGAGTGTAGAGTGTAGGGTATAGAGTGTATGGTATAATGTGTAGGGTATAGAGTGTAGGGTGTAGAGTGTAGGGTATAGAGTGTAGGGTATAGAGTGTAGGGTATAGAGTGTAGAGTGTAGGGTATATAGTGTAGGGTATAGAGTATAGAGTGTAGGGTATAGAGTGTAGGGTATAGAGTGTAGAGTGTAGAGTGTAAGGTATAGAGTGTAGAGTGTAGGGTATAGAGTGTAGGGTATAGAGTGTATGGTATAGAGTGTAGGGTATAGAGTGTAGGGTATAGAGTGTAGAGTGTAGGGATTAGAGTGTAGGGTATTGAGTGTAGGGTATAGAGTGTAGAGTGTAGGGTATAGAGTGTAGGGTATAGAGTGTACGGTATAGAGTGTTGGGCTATAGAGTGTAGGGTATAGAGTGTAGGGTATACAGTGTAGGGTATAAAGTGTAGAGTGTAGGGTATAGAGTGTAGGGTATAGAGTGTAGGGTATAGAGTGTAGGGTATAGAGTGTAGAGTGTAGGGTATAGAGTGTAGAGTTTAGGTTATAGAGTGTAGGGTATAGAGTGTAGGGTTTAGAGTGTATGGTATAGAGTGTAGGGTATAGAGTGTAGAGTGTAGGGTATAGAGTGTAGGATATAGAGTGTAGGGTATAGAGTGTATGGTATAGAGTGTACGGTATAGAGTGTTGAGTGTAGGGTATAGAGTGTAGGGTATAGATTGTAGGGTATAGAGTGTATTGTATAGGGTATAGAGTGTATGGTGTAGAGTGTAGGGTATAGAGTGTATAGTGTAGGGTATAGAGTGTAGGGTATAGAGTGTAGAGTATAGAGTGTTTGGTATAGAGTGTAGAGTGTAGGGTATAGAGTGTAGGGTATATAGTGTAGGGTATAGAGTGTAGGGTATACAGTGTAGAGTGTAGGGATTAGAGTGTAGGGTATAGAGTGTAGGGTGTAGAGTGTAGGGTATAGAGTGTAGGGTATAGAGTGTATGGTATAGAGTGTAGGGTATAGAGTGTTGGGTATAGATTGTAGGGTATAGAATGTAGAGTGTAGTGTATAGAGTATAGGGTATAGAGTGTATGGTGTAGAGTGTAGGGTATAGAGTGTATAGTGTAGGGTATAGAGTGCAGGGTATAGAGTGTATGCAATAGAGGGTATGGAATATAGTGTACGGTATAGAGTGTAGGGTATAGAGTGTAGGATATAGAGCGTAGGGTGTAGGGTATAGATTGTAGGGTATAGAGTGTAGGGTATAGAGTGTAGGGTGTAGAGTGTATGGTAAAGAGTGTACAGTATAGAGTGTATGGTATAGAGTGTAGAGTGTAGGGTATAGAGTGTATGGTATAGAGTGTAGGGTGTAGAGTGTATAGTATAGAGTGTAGGGTACAGAGTGTAGAGTGTAGGGTATAGAGTGTAGGGTATAGAGTGTAGGGTATAGAGTGTAGGGTATAGAGTGTAGGGTATAAAGTGTAGAGTGTAGGGTATAGAGTGTAGGGTATGGAGTGTAGGGTATAGAGTGTAGGGTATAGAGTGTAGAGTGTAGGGTGTAGAGTGTAGGGTGTAGAGTGTAAGGTATAGAGTGTAGGGTATAGAGTGTATGTTATAGAGTGTAGGGTGTAGAGTGTAGAGTGTAGGGTATAGAGTGTAGGGTATAGAGTGTAGGGTATAGAGTGTAGGGTATAGAGTGTATGGTATAGAGTGTAGGGTATAGAGTGTAGAAAGTAGGGTATAGTGTGTAGGGTATAGAGTGTAGGGTATAGAGTGTAGGGTATATAGTGTAGGGTATAGAGTGTAGGGTATAGAGTGTAGGGTATAGAGTGTATGGTATAGAGTTTAGAGTGTAGGGTATAGAGTGTAGAAAGTAGGGTATAGTGTGTAGGGTATAGAGTGTAGAGTATAGGGTATAGAGTGTAGGGTATAGAGTGTAGATTGTATGGTATAGAGTGTAGGGTATAGAGTGTATAGTGTAGGGTATAGAGTGTAGAGTGTAGGGTATAGAGTGTAGGGTAAAGAGTGTTGGGATATAGAGTGTAGGGTATAGAGTGTCGGGTATAGAGTGTAGGGTATAGATTGTAGGGTTTAGAGTGTAGGGTATAGAGTGTAGGGTATAGAGTATATAGTGTAGGGTATAGAGTGTAGGGTATAGAGTGTAGAGTGTAGGGTATAGAGTGTAGGGTATAGAGTGTAGGGTATAGAGTGTAGGGTATAAAGTGTAGAGTGTAGGGTATAGAGTGTAGGGTGTAGAGTGGAGAGTGTAGGGTATAGAGTGTAAGGTATAGAGTGTAGGGTATAGAGTGTATGTTATAGAGTGTAGGGTATAGAGTGTAGAGTGTAGGGTATAGAGTGTAGAAAGTAGGGTGTAGTGTGTAGGGTATAGAGTGTAGGGTATAGAGTGTATGGTATAGAGTGTAGGGTATAGAGTGTAGAAAGTAGGGTATAGTGTGTAGGGTATAGAGTGTAGGGTATAGAGTGTAGGGTATAGAGTGTAGGGTATGGAGTGTAGGGTATAGAGTGTAGGGTATAGAGTGTACGGTATAGAGTGTATGATATATTGTGTATGGTATATAGTGTTTGGTATAGAGTGTAAGGTATAGAGTGTAGAGAGTAGGATATAGATTGTAGAGTGTAAAGTGTAGGGTATAGAGTGTATGGTAAAGACTGTATGGAATAGAGAGTATGGTATAGAGTGTAGGGTGTAGAGTGTAGGGTATAGAGTGTAGAGTGTGGGGTATAGAGTGTAGAGTGTAGGGTATAGAGTGTAGGGTATAGAGTGTTGGGATATAGAGTGTAGGGTATAGAGTGTCGGGTATAGAGTGTAGGGTATAGATTGTAGGGTATAGAGTGTAGGGTATAGAGTGTAGGGTATAGAGTATATAGTGTAGGGTATAGAGTGTAGGGTATAGAGTGTAGAGTGTAGGATATAGATTGTAGAGTGTAAAGTGTAGGGTATAGAGTGTATGGTATAGAGTTTAGAGTGTAGGGTATAGAGTGTAGAAAGTAGGGTATAGTGTGTAGGGTATAGAGTGTAGAGTATAGGGTATAGAGTGTAGGGTATAGAGTGTAGATTGTATGGTATAGAGTGTAGGGTATAGAGTGTATGATATATTGTGTATGGTATATAGTGTTTGGTATAGAGTGTAAGGTATAGAGTGTAGAGAGTAGGATATAGATTGTAGAGTGTAAAGTGTAGGGTATAGAGTGTATGGTATAGAGTTTAGAGTGTAGGGTATAGAGTGTAGAAAGTAGGGTATAGTGTGTAGGGTATAGAGTGTAGAGTATAGGGTATAGAGTGTAGGGTATAGAGTGTAGATTGTATGGTATAGAGTGTAGGGTATAGAGTGTATAGTGTAGGGTATAGAGTGTAGAGTGTAGGGTATAGAGTGTAGGGTAAAGAGTGTTGGGATATAGAGTGTAGGGTATAGAGTGTCGGGTATAGAGTGTAGGGTATAGATTGTAGGGTTTAGAGTGTAGGGTATAGAGTGTAGGGTATAGAGTATATAGTGTAGGGTATAGAGTGTAGGGTATAGAGTGTAGAGTGTAGGGTATAGAGTGTAGGGTATAGAGTGTAGGGTATAGAGTGTAGGGTATAAAGTGTAGAGTGTAGGGTATAGAGTGTAGGGTGTAGAGTGGAGAGTGTAGGGTATAGAGTGTAAGGTATAGAGTGTAGGGTATAGAGTGTATGTTATAGAGTGTAGGGTATAGAGTGTAGAGTGTAGGGTATAGAGTGTAGAAAGTAGGGTGTAGTGTGTAGGGTATAGAGTGTAGGGTATAGAGTGTATGGTATAGAGTGTAGGGTATAGAGTGTAGAAAGTAGGGTATAGTGTGTAGGGTATAGAGTGTAGGGTATAGAGTGTAGGGTATAGAGTGTAGGGTATGGAGTGTAGGGTATAGAGTGTAGGGTATAGAGTGTACGGTATAGAGTGTATGATATATTGTGTATGGTATATAGTGTTTGGTATAGAGTGTAAGGTATAGAGTGTAGAGAGTAGGATATAGATTGTAGAGTGTAAAGTGTAGGGTATAGAGTGTATGGTAAAGACTGTATGGAATAGAGAGTATGGTATAGAGTGTAGGGTGTAGAGTGTAGGGTATAGAGTGTAGAGTGTGGGGTATAGAGTGTAGAGTGTAGGGTATAGAGTGTAGGGTATAGAGTGTTGGGATATAGAGTGTAGGGTATAGAGTGTCGGGTATAGAGTGTAGGGTATAGATTGTAGGGTATAGAGTGTAGGGTATAGAGTGTAGGGTATAGAGTATATAGTGTAGGGTATAGAGTGTAGGGTATAGAGTGTAGAGTGTAGGGTATAGAGTATATAGTGTAGGGTATAGAGTGTAGGGTATAGAGTGTAGAGTGTAGGGTATAGAGTGTAGGGTATAGAGTGTAGGGTATAGAGTGTAGGATATAAAGTGTAGAGTGTAGGGTATAGAGTGTAGAGTGTAGGGTGTAGAGTGGAGAATGTAGGGTATAGAGTGTAAGGTATAGAGTGTAGGGTATAGAGTGTATGTTATAGAGTGTAGGGTATAGAGTGTAGAGTGTAGGGTATAGAGTGTAGAAAGTAGGGTGTAGTGTGTAGGGTATAGAGTGTAGGGTATAGAGTGTATGGTATAGAGTGTAGGGTATAGAGTGTAGAAAGTAGGGTATAGTGTGTAGGGTATAGAGTGTAGGGTATAGAGTGTAGGGTATAGAGTGTAGGGTATAGAGTGTACGGTATAGAGTGTATGATATATTGTGTATGGTATGTAGTGTTTTGTATAGAGTGTAAGGTATAGAGTGTAGAGAGTAGGATATAGATTGTAGAGTGTAGAGTGTAGGGTATAGAGTGTATGGTAAAGAGTGTATGGAATAGAGAGTATGGTATAGAGTGTAGGGTGTAGAGTGTAGGGTATAGAGTGTAGAGTGTGGGGTATAGAGTGTAGAGTGTAGGGTATATAGTGTATGATATAGAGTGTAGGGTATAGAGTGTAGATTGTATGGTATAGAGTGTAGGGTATAGAGTGTATAGTGTAGGGTATAGAGTGTAGAGTGTAGGGTATAGAGTGTAGGGTATAGAGTGTTGGGATATAGAGTGTAGGGTATAGAGTGTAGGGTATAGAGTGTAGGGTATAGATTGTAGGGTATAGAGTGTAGGGTATAGAGTATATAGTGTAGGGTATAGAGTGTAGGGTATAGAGTGTAGAGTTTAGGGTATAGAGTGTAGGGTATAGAGTGTAGGGTATAGAGTGTAGGGTATAAAGTGTAGAGTGTAGGGTATAGAGTGTAGGGTATAGAGTGTAGAGTGTAGGGTGTAGAGTGGAGAGTGTAAGGTATAGAGTGTAGGGTATAGAGTGTATGTTATATAGAGTGTAGGGTATAGAGTGTAGGGTATAAAGTGTAGAGTGTAGGGTATAGAGTGTAGGGTATAGAGTGTAGAGTGTAGGGTGTAGAGTGGAGAGTGTAAGGTATAGAGTGTAAAGTATAGAGTGTATGTTATAGAGTGTAGGGTATAGAGTGTAGAGTGTAGGGTATAGAGTGTAGGGTATAGAGTGTAGGGTATAAAGTGTAGAGTGTAGGGTATAGAGTGTAGGGTTTAGAGTGTATGTTATAGAGTGTAGGGTATAGAGTGTAGAGTGTAGGATATAGAGTGTAGAGTGTAGGGTATAGAGTGTAGGGTATAGAGTGTAGGGTGTAGAGTGTAGGGTATATAGTGTAGGGTATAGAGTGTAGGGTATAGAGTGTAGGTTATAGAGTGTAGAGTGTAGGGTATAGAGTGTAGGGTATAGAGTGTAGAGTGTAGGGTGTAGAGTGTAGGGTATAGAGTGTAGGGTGTAGAGTGTAGGGTATAGAGTGTAGGGTATAGAGTGTAGAGTGTAGGGTATAAAGTGTAGGGTATAGAGTGTAGGGTGTAGAGTGTAGGGTATAGAGTGTAGAGTGTAGGGTATAGAGTGTATGGTATAATGTGTAGGGCATAGAGTGTAGGGTGTAGAGTGTAGGGTACAGAGTGTAGGGTATAGAGTGTAGGGTATAGAGTGTAGAGTGTACGGTATATAGTGTAGGGTATAGAGTATAGAGTGTAGGGTATAGAGTGTAGGGTGTAGAGTGTAGAGTGTAGAGTGTAGGGTATAGAGTGTAGAGTGTAGGGTATAGAGTGTAGGGTATAGAGTGTATGGTATAGAGTAGGGTATAGAGTGTAGGGTATAGAGTGTAGAGTGTAGGGTATAGAGTGTAGAGTGTAGGGTATAGAGTGTAGGGTATAAAGAGTAGAGTGTAGGGTATAGAGTGTAGAGTGTAGGGTATGGAGTGTATGGTATAGAGTGTATGGTATAGAGTGTAGAGTGTAGGGTATAGAGTGTAGGGTATATAGTGTAGGGTATAGAGTGTATGGTATACAGTGTAGAGTGTAGGGATTACAGTGTAGGGTATAGAGTGTAGGGTGTAGAGTGTAGGGTATAGAGTGTAGGGTATAGAGTGTATGGTATAGAGTGTAGGGTATAGAGTGTTGGGTATAGATTGTAGGGTATAGAATGTAGAGTGTAGTGTATAGAGTATGGGGTATAGAGTGTATGGTGTAGAGTGTAGGGTATAGAGTGTATAGTGTAGGGTATAGAGTGCAGGGTATAGAGTGTATGGAATAGAGTGTATGGAATATAGTGTACGGTATAGAGTGTAGAGTGTAGGGTATAGAGTGTAGAAAGTAGGGTATAGTGTGTAGGGTATGAAGTGTAGAGTGTAGGGTATAGAGTGTAGGGTATAGAGTGTAGATTGTATGGTATAGAGTGTAGGGTATAGAGTGTATAGTGTAGGGTGTAGAGTGTAGGGTATAGAGTGTAGGGTATAGAGTGTTGGGATATAGAGTGTAGGGTATAGAGTGTAGGGTATAGAGTGTAGGGTATAGATTGTAGGGTATAGAGTGTAGGGTATAGAGTGTAGGGTATAGAGTATATAGTGTAGGGTATAGAGTGTAGGGTATAGAGTGTAGAGTGTAGGGTATAGAGTGTAGGGTATAGAGTGTAGGGTATAAAGTGTATTGTGTATGGTATAGAGTGTAGGGTATAGAGTGTAGGGTATAGAGTGTAGGGTATAGAGTGTATGGTGTAGAGTGTAGGGTATAGAGTGTATAGTGTAGGGTATAGAGTGCAGGGTATAGAGTGTATGGAATAGAGTGTATGGAATATAGTGTACGGTATGGAGTGTAGAGTGTAGGGTATAGAGTGTAGAAAGTAGGGTATAGTGTGTAGGGTATGAAGTGTAGAGTGTAGGGTATAGAGTGTAGGGTATAGAGTGTAGATTGTATGGTATAGAGTGTAGGGTATAGAGTGTATAGTGTAGGGTGTAGAGTGTAGGGTATAGAGTGTAGGGTATAGAGTGTTGGGATATAGAGTGTAGGGTATAGAGTGTAGGGTATAGAGTGTAGGGTATAGATTGTAGGGTATAGAGTGTAGGGTATAGAGTGTAGGGTATAGAGTATATAGTGTAGGGTATAGAGTGTAGGGTATAGAGTGTAGAGTGTAGGGTATAGAGTGTAGGGTATAGAGTGTAGGTTATAAAGTGTAGAGTGTAGGGTATAGAGTGTAGGGTATAGAGTGTAGGGTATAGAGTGTAGAGTGTAGGGTGTAGAGTGTAGGGTATAGAGTGTAAGATATAGAGTGTAGGGTATAGAGTGTATGTTATAGAGTGTAGGGTATAGAGTGTAGAGTGTAGGGTATAGAGTGTAGGGTATAGAGTGTAGGGTATAGAGTGTAGGGTATAAAGTGTAGAGTGTAGGGTATAGAGTGTAGGGTTTAGAGTGTATGTTATAGAGTGTAGGGTATAGAGTGTAGAGTGTAGGATATAGAGTGTAGAGTGTAGGGTATAAAGTGTAGGGTATAGAGTGTAGGGTATAGAGTGTAGGGTATAGAGTGTAGGGTATAGAGTGTAGAGTGTAGGGTATAGAGTGTAGAGTTTAGGTTATAGAGTGTAGGGTATAGAGTGTAGGGTTTAGAGTGTATGGTATAGAGTGTAGGGTATAGAGTGTAGAGTGTAGGGTATAGAGTGTAGGATATAGAGTGTAGGGTATAGAGTGTATGGTATAGAGTGTACGGTATAGAGTGTTGAGTGTAGGGTATAGAGTGTAGGGTATAGATTGTAGGGTATAGAGTGTATTGTATAGGGTATAGAGTGTATGGTGTAGAGTGTAGGGTATAGAGTGTATAGTGTAGGGTATAGAGTGTAGGGTATAGAGTGTAGAGTATAGAGTGTTTGGTATAGAGTGTAGAGTGTAGGGTATAGAGTGTAGGGTATATAGTGTAGGGTATAGAGTGTAGGGTATACAGTGTAGAGTGTAGGGATTAGAGTGTAGGGTATAGAGTGTAGGGTGTAGAGTGTAGGGTATAGAGTGTAGGGTATAGAGTGTATGGTATAGAGTGTAGGGTATAGAGTGTTGGGTATAGATTGTAGGGTATAGAATGTAGAGTGTAGTGTATAGAGTATAGGGTATAGAGTGTATGGTGTAGAGTGTAGGGTATAGAGTGTATAGTGTAGGGTATAGAGTGCAGGGTATAGAGTGTATGCAATAGAGGGTATGGAATATAGTGTACGGTATAGAGTGTAGGGTATAGAGTGTAGGATATAGAGCGTAGGGTGTAGGGTATAGATTGTAGGGTATAGAGTGTAGGGTATAGAGTGTAGGGTGTAGAGTGTATGGTAAAGAGTGTACAGTATAGAGTGTATGGTATAGAGTGTAGAGTGTAGGGTATAGAGTGTATGGTATAGAGTGTAGGGTGTAGAGTGTATAGTATAGAGTGTAGGGTACAGAGTGTAGAGTGTAGGGTATAGAGTGTAGGGTATAGAGTGTAGGGTATAGAGTGTAGGGTATAGAGTGTAGGGTATAAAGTGTAGAGTGTAGGGTATAGAGTGTAGGGTATGGAGTGTAGGGTATAGAGTGTAGGGTATAGAGTGTAGAGTGTAGGGTGTAGAGTGTAGGGTGTAGAGTGTAAGGTATAGAGTGTAGGGTATAGAGTGTATGTTATAGAGTGTAGGGTGTAGAGTGTAGAGTGTAGGGTATAGAGTGTAGGGTATAGAGTGTAGGGTATAGAGTGTAGGGTATAGAGTGTATGGTATAGAGTGTAGGGTATAGAGTGTAGAAAGTAGGGTATAGTGTGTAGGGTATAGAGTGTAGGGTATAGAGTGTAGGGTATATAGTGTAGGGTATAGAGTGTAGGGTATAGAGTGTAGGGTATAGAGTGTATGGTATAGAGTTTAGAGTGTAGGGTATAGAGTGTAGAAAGTAGGGTATAGTGTGTAGGGTATAGAGTGTAGAGTGTAGGGTATAGAGTGTAGGGTAAAGAGTGTTGGGATATAGAGTGTAGGGTATAGAGTGTCGGGTATAGAGTGTAGGGTATAGATTGTAGGGTTTAGAGTGTAGGGTATAGAGTGTAGGGTATAGAGTATATAGTGTAGGGTATAGAGTGTAGGGTATAGAGTGTAGAGTGTAGGGTATAGAGTGTAGGGTATAGAGTGTAGGGTATAGAGTGTAGGGTATAAAGTGTAGAGTGTAGGGTATAGAGTGTAGGGTGTAGAGTGGAGAGTGTAGGGTATAGAGTGTAAGGTATAGAGTGTAGGGTATAGAGTGTATGTTATAGAGTGTAGGGTATAGAGTGTAGAGTGTAGGGTATAGAGTGTAGAAAGTAGGGTGTAGTGTGTAGGGTATAGAGTGTAGGGTATAGAGTGTATGGTATAGAGTGTAGGGTATAGAGTGTAGAAAGTAGGGTATAGTGTGTAGGGTATAGAGTGTAGGGTATAGAGTGTAGGGTATAGAGTGTAGGGTATGGAGTGTAGGGTATAGAGTGTAGGGTATAGAGTGTACGGTATAGAGTGTATGATATATTGTGTATGGTATATAGTGTTTGGTATAGAGTGTAAGGTATAGAGTGTAGAGAGTAGGATATAGATTGTAGAGTGTAGAGTGTAGGGTATAGAGTGTATGGTAAAGACTGTATGGAATAGAGAGTATGGTATAGAGTGTAGGGTGTAGAGTGTAGGGTATAGAGTGTAGAGTGTGGGGTATAGAGTGTAGAGTGTAGGGTATAGAGTGTAGGGTATAGAGTGTTGGGATATAGAGTGTAGGGTATAGAGTGTCGGGTATAGAGTGTAGGGTATAGATTGTAGGGTATAGAGTGTAGGGTATAGAGTGTAGGTTATAGAGTATATAGTGTAGGGTATAGAGTGTAGGGTATAGAGTGTAGAGTGTAGGGTATAGAGTATATAGTGTAGGGTATAGAGTGTAGGGTATAGAGTGTAGAGTGTAGGGTATAGAGTGTAGGGTATAGAGTGTAGGGTATAGAGTGTAGGATATAAAGTGTAGAGTGTAGGGTATAGAGTGTAGAGTGTAGGGTGTAGAGTGGAGAATGTAGGGTATAGAGTGTAAGGTATAGAGTGTAGGGTATAGAGTGTATGTTATAGAGTGTAGGGTATAGAGTTTAGAGTGTAGGGTATAGAGTGTAGAAAGTAGGGTGTAGTGTGTAGGGTATAGAGTGTAGGGTATAGAGTGTATGGTATAGAGTGTAGGGTATAGAGTGTAGAAAGTAGGGTATAGTGTGTAGGGTATAGAGTGTAGGGTATAGAGTGTAGGGTATAGAGTGTAGGGTATAGAGTGTACGGTATAGAGTGTATGATATATTGTGTATGGTATATAGTGTTTTGTATAGAGTGTAAGGTATAGAGTGTAGAGAGTAGGATATAGATTGTAGAGTGTAGAGTGTAGGGTATAGAGTGTATGGTAAAGAGTGTATGGAATAGAGAGTATGGTATAGAGTGTAGGGTGTAGAGTGTAGGGTATAGAGTGTAGAGTGTGGGGTATAGAGTGTAGAGTGTAGGGTATATAGTGTATGATATAGAGTGTAGGGTATAGAGTGTAGATTGTATGGTATAGAGTGTAGGGTATAGAGTGTATAGTGTAGGGTATAGAGTGTAGAGTGTAGGGTATAGAGTGTAGGGTATAGAGTGTTGGGATATAGAGTGTAGGGTATAGAGTGTAGGGTATAGAGTGTAGGGTATAGATTGTAGGGTATAGAGTGTAGGGTATAGAGTATATAGTGTAGGGTATAGAGTGTAGGGTATAGAGTGTAGAGTTTAGGGTATAGAGTGTAGGGTATAGAGTGTAGGGTATAGAGTGTAGGGTATAAAGTGTAGAGTGTAGGGTATAGAGTGTAGGGTATAGAGTGTAGAGTGTAGGGTGTAGAGTGGAGAGTGTAAGGTATAGAGTGTAGGGTATAGAGTGTATGTTATATAGAGTGTAGGGTATAGAGTGTAGGGTATAAAGTGTAGAGTGTAGGGTATAGAGTGTAGGGTATAGAGTGTAGAGTGTAGGGTGTAGAGTGGAGAGTGTAAGGTATAGAGTGTAAAGTATAGAGTGTATGTTATAGAGTGTAGGGTATAGAGTGTAGAGTGTAGGGTATAGAGTGTAGGGTATAGAGTGTAGGGTATAAAGTGTAGAGTGTAGGGTATAGAGTGTAGGGTTTAGAGTGTATGTTATAGAGTGTAGGGTATAGAGTGTAGAGTGTAGGATATAGAGTGTAGAGTGTAGGGTATAGAGTGTAGGGTATAGAGTGTAGGGTGTAGAGTGTAGGGTATATAGTGTAGGGTATAGAGTGTAGGGTATAGAGTGTAGGTTATAGAGTGTAGAGTGTAGGGTATAGAGTGTAGGGTATAGAGTGTAGAGTGTAGGGTATAGAGTGTAGGGTATAGAGTGTAGGGTGTAGAGTGTAGGGTATAGAGTGTAGGGTATAGAGTGTAGAGTGTAGGGTATAAAGTGTAGGGTATAGAGTGTAGGGTGTAGAGTGTAGGGTATAGAGTGTAGAGTGTAGGGTATAGAGTGTATGGTATAATGTGTAGGGCATAGAGTGTAGGGTGTAGAGTGTAGGGTACAGAGTGTAGGGTATAGAGTGTAGGGTATAGAGTGTAGAGTGTACGGTATATAGTGTAGGGTATAGAGTATAGAGTGTAGGGTATAGAGTGTAGGGTGTAGAGTGTAGAGTGTAGAGTGTAGGGTATAGAGTGTAGAGTGTAGGGTATAGAGTGTAGGGTATAGAGTGTATGGTATAGAGTAGGGTATAGAGTGTAGGGTATAGAGTGTAGAGTGTAGGGTATAGAGTGTAGAGTGTAGGGTATAGAGTGTAGGGTATAAAGAGTAGAGTGTAGGGTATAGAGTGTAGAGTGTAGGGTATGGAGTGTATGGTATAGAGTGTATGGTATAGAGTGTAGAGTGTAGGGTATAGAGTGTAGGGTATATAGTGTAGGGTATAGAGTGTATGGTATACAGTGTAGAGTGTAGGGATTACAGTGTAGGGTATAGAGTGTAGGGTGTAGAGTGTAGGGTATAGAGTGTAGGGTATAGAGTGTATGGTATAGAGTGTAGGGTATAGAGTGTTGGGTATAGATTGTAGGGTATAGAATGTAGAGTGTAGTGTATAGAGTATGGGGTATAGAGTGTATGGTGTAGAGTGTAGGGTATAGAGTGTATAGTGTAGGGTATAGAGTGCAGGGTATAGAGTGTATGAAATAGAGTGTATGGAATATAGTGTACGGTATAGAGTGTAGAGTGTAGGGTATAGAGTGTAGAAAGTAGGGTATAGTGTGTAGGGTATGAAGTGTAGAGTGTAGGGTATAGAGTGTAGGGTATAGAGTGTAGATTGTATGGTATAGAGTGTAGGGTATAGAGTGTATAGTGTAGGGTGTAGAGTGTAGGGTATAGAGTGTAGGGTATAGAGTGTTGGGATATAGAGTGTAGGGTATAGAGTGTAGGGTATAGAGTGTAGGGTATAGATTGTAGGGTATAGAGTGTAGGGTATAGAGTGTAGGGTATAGAGTATATAGTGTAGGGTATAGAGTGTAGGGTATAGAGTGTAGAGTGTAGGGTATAGAGTGTAGGGTATAGAGTGTAGGGTATAAAGTGTAGAGTGTATGGTATAGAGTGTAGGGTATAGAGTGTAGGGTATAGAGTGTAGGGTATAGAGTGTATGGTGTAGAGTGTAGGGTATAGAGTGTATAGTGTAGGGTATAGAGTGCAGGGTATAGAGTGTATGGAATAGAGTGTATGGAATATAGTGTACGGTATGGAGTGTAGAGTGTAGGGTATAGAGTGTAGAAAGTAGGGTATAGTGTGTAGGGTATGAAGTGTAGAGTGTAGGGTATAGAGTGTAGGGTATAGAGTGTAGATTGTATGGTATAGAGTGTAGGGTATAGAGTGTATAGTGTAGGGTGTAGAGTGTAGGGTATAGAGTGTAGGGTATAGAGTGTTGGGATATAGAGTGTAGGGTATAGAGTGTAGGGTATAGAGTGTAGGGTATAGATTGTAGGGTATAGAGTGTAGGGTATAGAGTGTAGGGTATAGAGTATATAGTGTAGGGTATAGAGTGTAGGGTATAGAGTGTAGAGTGTAGGGTATAGAGTGTAGGGTATAGAGTGTAGGTTATAAAGTGTAGAGTGTAGGGTATAGAGTGTAGGGTATAGAGTGTAGGGTATAGAGTGTAGAGTGTAGGGTGTAGAGTGTAGGGTATAGAGTGTAAGATATAGAGTGTAGGGTATAGAGTGTATGTTATAGAGTGTAGGGTATAGAGTGTAGAGTGTAGGGTATAGAGTGTAGGGTATAGAGTGTAGGGTATAGAGTGTAGGGTATAAAGTGTAGAGTGTAGGGTATAGAGTGTAGGGTTTAGAGTGTATGTTATAGAGTGTAGGGTATAGAGTGTAGAGTGTAGGATATAGAGTGTAGAGTGTAGGGTATAAAGTGTAGGGTATAGAGTGTAGGGTATAGAGTGTAGGGTATAGAGTGTAGGGTATAGAGTGTATGGTATAGAGTGTAGAGTGTAGGGTATAGAGTGTAGAAAGTAGGGTATAGTGTGTAGGGTATAGAGTGTAGAGTGTAGGGTATAGAGTGTAGGGTATAGAGTGTAGATTGTACGGTATAGAGTGTAGGGTATAGAGTGTATAGTGTAGGGTATAGAGTGTAGAGTGTAGGGTATAGAGTGTAGGGTATAGAGTGTTGGGATATAGAGTGTAGGGTATAGAGTGTCGGGTATAGAGTGTAGGGTATAGATTGTAGGGTATAGAATGTAGGGTATAGAGTATATAGTATAGGGTATAGAGTGTAGGGTATAGAGTGTAGAGTGTAGGGTATAGAGTGTAGGGTAGAGAGTGTAGGGTATAGAGTGTAGGGTATATAGTGTAGAGTGTAGGGTATAGAGTGTAGGGTATAGAGTGTAGAGTGTAGGGTGTATAGTGGAGAGTGTAGGGTATAGAGTGTAAGGTATAGAGTGTAGGGTATAGAGTGTATGTTATAGAGTGTAGGGTGTAGAGTGTAGGGTATAGAGTGTAGAAAGTAGGGTATAGTGTTTAGGGTATAGAGTGTAGAGTGTAGGGTATAGAGTGTAGGGTATAGAGTGTAGATTGTATGGTATAGAGTGTAGGGTATAGAGTGTATAGTGTAGGGTATAGAGTGTAGAGTGTAGGGTATAGACTGTAGGGTATAGAGTGTTGGGATATAGAGTGTAGGGTATAGAGTGTAGGGTATAGAGTGTACTGTATAGATTTTAGGGTATAGAGTGTAGGGTATAGAGTGTAGGGTATAGAGTATATAGTGTAGGGTATAGAGTGTAGGGTATAGAGTGTAGAGTTTAGGGTATAGAGTGTAGGGTATAGAGTGTAGGGTATAGAGTGTAGGGTATAAAGTGTAGAGTGTAGGGTATAGAGTGTAGGGTATAGAGTGTAGGGTGTAGAGTGGAGAGTGTAAGGTATAGAGTGTAAGGTATAGAGTGTAGGGTATAGAGTGTATGTTATAGAATGTAGGGTATAGAGTGTAGAGTGTAGGGTATGGAGTGTAGGGTATAGAGTGTACGGTATAGAGTGTTGGGCTATAGAGTGTAGGGTATACAGTGTAGGGTATACAGTGTAGGGTATAAAGTGTAGAGTGTAGGGTATAGAGTGTAGGGTATAGAGTGTAGGGTATAGAGTGTAGGGTATAGAGTGTAGAGTGTAGAGTGTAGGGTATAGAGTGTAGAGTTTAGGTTATAGAGTGTAGGGTATAGAGTGTAGGGTTTAGAGTGTATGGTATAGAGTGTAGGGTATAGAGTGTAGAGTGTAGGGTATAGAGTGTAGGATATAGAGTGTAGGGTATAGAGTGTATGGTATAGAGTGTACGGTATAGAGTGTAGAGTGTAGGGTATAGAGTGTAGGGTATAGATTGTAGGGTATAGAGTGTATTGTATAGGGTATAGAGTGTATGGTGTAGAGTGTAGGGTATAGAGTGTATAGTGTAGGGTATAGAGTGTAGGGTATAGAGTGTAGAGTATAGAGTGTTTGGTATAGAGTGTAGAGTGTAGGGTATAGAGTGTAGGGTATATAGTGTAGGGTATAGAGTGTAGGGTACAGTGTAGAGTGTAGGGATTAGAGTGTAGGGTATAGAGTGTAGGGTGTAGAGTGTAGGGTATAGAGTGTAGGGTATAGAGTGTATGGTATAGAGTGTAGGGTATAGAGTGTTGGGTATAGATTGTAGGGTATAGAATGTAGAGTGTAGTGTATAGAGTATAGGGTATAGAGTGTATGGTGTAGAGTGTAGGGTATAGAGTGTATAGTGTAGGGTATAGAGTGCAGGGTATAGAGTGTATGCAATAGAGGGTATGGAATATAGTGTACGGTATAGAGTGTAGGGTATAGAGTGTAGGATATAGAGCGTAGGGTGTAGGGTATAGATTGTAGGGTATAGATTGTAGGGTATAGAGTGTAGGGTGTAGAGTGTATGGTAAAGAGTGTACAGTATAGAGTGTATGGTATAGAGTGTAGAGTGTAGGGTATAGAGTGTATGGTATAGAGTGTAGGGTGTAGAGTGTATAGTATAGAGTGTAGGGTACAGAGTGTAGAGTGTAGGGTATAGAGTGTAGGGTATAGAGTGTAGGGTATAGAGTGTAGGGTATAGAGTGTAGGGTATAAAGTGTAGAGCGTAGGGTATAGAGTGTAGGGTATGGAGTGTAGGGTATAGAGTGTAGGGTATAGAGTGTAGAGTGTAGGGTGTAGAGTGTAGGGTGTAGAGTGTAAGGTATAGAGTGTAGGGTATAGAGTGTATGTTATAGAGTGTAGGGTGTAGAGTGTAGAGTGTAGGGTATAGAGTGTAGGGTATA
Source organism: Ranitomeya imitator (assembly GCF_032444005.1). Lineage (NCBI taxonomy): Eukaryota > Metazoa > Chordata > Amphibia > Anura > Dendrobatidae > Ranitomeya > Ranitomeya imitator. The sequence continues at coordinate 935,196 of NW_027193338.1, read as the reverse complement.
GAGTGTAGGGTATAGAGTGTAGGGTATAGAGTGTATGGTATAGAGTGTAGGGTATAGAGTGTAGAAAGTAGGGTATAGTGTGTAGGGTATAGAGTGTAGGGTATAGAGTGTAGGGTATATAGTGTAGGGTATAGAGTGTAGGGTATAGAGTGTAGGGTATAGAGTGTATGGTATAGAGTTTAGAGTGTAGGGTATAGAGTGTAGAAAGTAGGGTATAGTGTGTAGGGTATAGAGTGTAGAGTGTAGGGTATAGAGTGTAGGGTATAGAGTGTAGATTGTATGGTATAGAGTGTAGGGTATAGAGTGTATAGTGTAGGGTATAGAGTGTAGAGTGTAGGGTATAGAGTGTAGGGTATAGAGTGTTGGGATATAGAGTGTAGGGTATAGAGTGTCGGGTATAGAGTGTAGGGTATAGATTGTAGGGTTTAGAGTGTAGGGTATAGAGTGTAGGGTATAGAGTATATAGTGTAGGGTATAGAGTGTAGGGTATAGAGTGTAGAGTGTAGGGTATAGAGTGTAGGGTATAGAGTGTAGGGTATAGAGTGTAGGGTATAAAGTGTAGAGTTTAGGGTATAGAGTGTAGGGTGTAGAGTGGAGAGTGTAGGGTATAGAGTGTAAGGTATAGAGTGTAGGGTATAGAGTGTATGTTATAGAGTGTAGGGTATAGAGTGTAGAGTGTAGGGTATAGAGTGTAGAAAGTAGGGTGTAGTGTGTAGGGTATAGAGTGTAGGGTATAGAGTGTATGGTATAGAGTGTAGGGTATAGAGTGTAGAAAGTAGGGTATAGTGTGTAGGGTATAGAGTGTAAGGTATAGAGTGTAGGGTATAGAGTGTAGGGTATGGAGTGTAGGGTATAGAGTGTAGGGTATAGAGTGTACGGTATAGAGTGTATGATATATTGTGTATGGTATATAGTGTTTGGTATAGAGTGTAAGGTATAGAGTGTAGAGAGTAGGATATAGATTGTAGAGTGTAGAGTGTAGGGTATAGAGTGTATGGTAAAGACTGTATGGAATAGAGAGTATGGTATAGAGTGTAGGGTGTAGAGTGTAGGGTATAGAGTGTAGAGTGTGGGGTATAGAGTGTAGAGTGTAGGGTATAGAGTGTAGGGTATAGAGTGTTGGGATATAGAGTGTAGGGTATAGAGTGTCGGGTATAGAGTGTAGGGTATAGATTGTAGGGTATAGAGTGTAGGGTATAGAGTGTAGGGTATAGAGTATATAGTGTAGGGTATAGAGTGTAGGGTATAGAGTGTAGAGTGTAGGGTATAGAGTGTAGGGTATAGAGTGTAGGGTATAGAGTGTAGGATATAAAGTGTAGAGTGTAGGGTATAGAGTGTAGAGTGTAGGGTGTAGAGTGGAGAATGTAGGGTATAGAGTGTAAGGTATAGAGTGTAGGGTATAGAGTGTATGTTATAGAGTGTAGGGTATAGAGTGTAGAGTGTAGGGTATAGAGTGTAGAAAGTAGGGTGTAGTGTGTAGGGTATAGAGTGTAGGGTATAGAGTGTATGGTATAGAGTGTAGGGTATAGAGTGTAGAAAGTAGGGTATAGTGTGTAGGGTATAGAGTGTAGGGTATAGAGTGTAGGGTATAGAGTGTAGGGTATAGAGTGTAGGGTATAGAGTGTAGGGTATAGAGTGTACGGTATAGAGTGTATGATATATTGTGTATGGTATATAGTGTTTGGTATAGAGTGTAAGGTATAGAGTGTAGAGAGTAGGATATAGATTGTAGAGTGTAGAGTGTAGGGTATAGAGTGTATGGTAAAGAGTGTATGGAATAGAGAGTATGGTATAGAGTGTAGGGTGTAGATTGTAGGGTATAGAGTGTAGAGTGTGGGGTATAGAGTGTAGAGTGTAGGGTATATAGTGTATGATATAGAGTGTAGGGTATAGAGTGTAGATTGTATGGTATAGAGTGTAGGGTATAGAGTGTATAGTGTAGGGTATAGAGTGTAGAGTGTAGGGTATAGAGTGTAGGGTATAGAGTGTTGGGATATAGAGTGTAGGGTATAGAGTGTAGGGTATAGAGTGTAGGGTATAGATTGTAGGGTATAGAGTGTAGGGTATAGAGTATATAGTGTAGGGTATAGAGTGTAGGGTTTAGAGTGTAGAGTTTAGGGTATAGAGTGTAGGGTATAGAGTGTAGGGTATAAAGTGTAGAGTGTAGGGTATAGAGTGTAGGGTATAGAGTGTAGAGTGTAGGGTGTAGAGTGGAGAGTGTAAGGTATAGAGTGTAGGGTATAGAGTGTATGTTATATAGAGTGTAGGGTATAGAGTGTAGGGTATAAAGTGTAGAGTGTAGGGTATAGAGTGTAGGGTATAGAGTGTAGAGTGTAGGGTGTAGAGTGGAGAGTGTAAGGTATAGAGTGTAAAGTATAGAGTGTATGTTATAGAGTGTAGGGTATAGAGTGTAGAGTGTAGGGTATAGAGTGTAGGGTATAGAGTGTAGGGTATAAAGTGTAGAGTGTAGGGTATAGAGTGTAGGGTTTAGAGTGTATGTTATAGAGTGTAGGGTATAGAGTGTAGAGTGTAGGATATAGAGTGTAGAGTGTAGGGTATAGAGTGTAGGGTATATAGTGTAGGGTATAGAGTGTAGGGTATAGAGTGTAGGGTATAGAGTGTAGGTTATAGAGTGTAGAGTGTAGGGTATAGAGTGTAGGGTATAGAGTGTAGAGTGTAGGGTATAGAGTGTAGGGTATAGAGTGTAGGGTGTAGAGTGTAGGGTATAGAGTGTAGGGTATAGAGTGTAGAGTGTAGGGTATAAAGTGTAGGGTATAGAGTGTAGGGTGTAGAGTGTAGGGTATAGAGTGTAGAGTGTAGGGTATAGAGTGTATGGTATAATGTGTAGGGCATAGAGTGTAGGGTGTAGAGTGTAGGGTACAGAGTGTAGGGTATAGAGTGTAGGGTATAGAGTGTAGAGTGTACGGTATATAGTGTAGGGTATAGAGTATAGAGTGTAGGGTATAGAGTGTAGGGTGTAGAGTGTAGAGTGTAGAGTGTAGGGTATAGAGTGTAGAGTGTAGGGTATAGAGTGTAGGGTATAGAGTGTATGGTATAGAGTAGGGTATAGAGTGTAGGGTATAGAGTGTAGAGTGTAGGGTATAGAGTGTAGAGTGTAGGGTATAGAGTGTAGGGTATAAAGAGTAGAGTGTAGGGTATAGAGTGTAGAGTGTAGGGTATGGAGTGTATGGTATAGAGTGTATGGTATAGAGTGTAGAGTATAGAGTGTTGGGTATAGAGTGTAGAGTGTAGGGTATAGAGTGTAGGGTATATAGTGTAGGGTATAGAGTGTATGGTATACAGTGTAGAGTGTAGGGATTAGAGTGTAGGGTATAGAGTGTAGGGTGTAGAGTGTAGGGTATAGAGTGTAGGGTATAGAGTGTATGGTATAGAGTGTAGGGTATAGAGTGTTGGGTATAGATTGTAGGGTATAGAATGTAGAGTGTAGTGTATAGAGTATAGGGTATAGAGTGTATGGTGTAGAGTGTAGGGTATAGAGTGTATAGTGTAGGGTATAGAGTGCAGGGTATAGAGTGTATGGAATAGAGTGTATGGAATATAGTGTACGGTATAGAGTGTAGAGTGTAGGGTATAGAGTGTAGAAAGTAGGGTATAGTGTGTAGGGTATGAAGTGTAGAGTGTAGGGTATAGAGTGTAGGGTATAGAGTGTAGATTGTATGGTATAGAGTGTAGGGTATAGAGTGTATAGTGTAGGGTGTAGAGTGTAGGGTATAGAGTGTAGGGTATAGAGTGTTGGGATATAGAGTGTAGGGTATAGAGTGTAGGGTATAGAGTGTAGGGTATAGATTGTAGGGTATAGAGTGTAGGGTATAGAGTGTAGGGTATAGAGTATATAGTGTAGGGTATAGAGTGTAGGGTATAGAGTGTAGAGTGTAGGGTATAGAGTGTAGGGTATAGAGTGTAGGGTATAAAGTGTAGAGTGTATGGTATAGAGTGTAGGGTATAGAGTGTAGGGTATAGAGTGTAGGGTATAGAGTGTATGGTGTAGAGTGTAGGGTATAGAGTGTATAGTGTAGGGTATAGAGTGCAGGGTATAGAGTGTATGGAATAGAGTGTATGGAATATAGTGTACGGTATGGAGTGTAGAGTGTAGGGTATAGAGTGTAGAAAGTAGGGTATAGTGTGTAGGGTATGAAGTGTAGAGTGTAGGGTATAGAGTGTAGGGTATAGAGTGTAGATTGTATGGTATAGAGTGTAGGGTATAGAGTGTATAGTGTAGGGTGTAAAGTGTAGGGTATAGAGTGTAGGGTATAGAGTGTTGGGATATAGAGTGTAGGGTATAGAGTGTAGGGTATAGAGTGTAGGGTATAGATTGTAGGGTATAGAGTGTAGGGTATAGAGTGTAGGGTATAGAGTATATAGTGTAGGGTATAGAGTGTAGGGTATAGAGTGTAGAGTGTAGGGTATAGAGTGTAGGGTATAGAGTGTAGGGTATAAAGTGTAGAGTGTAGGGTATAGAGTGTAGGGTATAGAGTGTAGGGTATAGAGTGTAGGGTATAGAGTGTAGAGTGTAGGGTGTAGAGTGTAGGGTATAGAGTGTAAGATATAGAGTGTAGGGTATAGAGTGTATGTTATAGAGTGTAGGGTATAGAGTGTAGAGTGTAGGGTATAGAGTGTAGGGTATAGAGTGTAGGGTATAGAGTGTAGGGTATAAAGTGTAGAGTGTAGGGTATAGAGTGTAGGGTTTAGAGTGTATGTTATAGAGTGTAGGGTATAGAGTGTAGAGTGTAGGATATAGAGTGTAGAGTGTAGGGTATAAAGTGTAGGGTATAGAGTGTAGGGTATAGAGTGTAGGGTATAGAGTGTAGGGTATAGAGTGTATGGTATAGAGTGTAGAGTGTAGGGTATAGAGTGTAGAAAGTAGGGTATAGTGTGTAGGGTATAGAGTGTAGAGTGTAGGGTATAGAGTGTAGGGTATAGAGTGTAGATTGTATGGTATAGAGTGTAGGGTATAGAGTGTATAGTGTAGGGTATAGAGTGTAGAGTGTAGGGTATAGAGTGTAGGGTATAGAGTGTTGTGATATATAGTGTAGGGTATAGAGTGTCGGGTATAGAGTGTAGGGTATAGATTGTAGGGTATAGAGTGTAGGGTATAGAGTATATAGTATAGGGTATAGAGTGTAGGGTATAGAGTGTAGAGTGTAGGGTATAGAGTGTAGGGTATAGAGTGTAGGGTATAGAGTGTAGGGTATATAGTGTAGAGTGTAGGGTATAGAGTGTAGGGTATAGAGTGTAGAGTGTAGGGTGTAGAGTGGAGAGTGTAGGGTATAGAGTGTAAGGTATAGAGTGTAGGGTACAGAGTGTATGTTATAGAGTGTAGGGTGTAGAGTGTAGGGTATAGAGTGTAGAAAGTAGGGTATAGTGTGTAGGGTATAGAGTGTAGAGTGTAGGGTATAGAGTGTAGGGTATAGAGTGTAGATTGTATGGTATAGAGTGTAGGGTATAGAGTGTATAGTGTAGGGTATAGAGTGTAGAGTGTAGGGTATAGAGTGTAGGGTATAGAGTGTTGGGATATAGAGTGTAGGGTATAGAGTGTAGGGTATAGAGTGTACTGTATAGATTTTAGGGTATAGAGTGTAGGGTATAGAGTGTAGGGTATTGAGTATATAGTGTAGGGTATAGAGTGCAGGGTATAGAGTGTAGAGTTTAGGGTATAGAGTGTAGGGTATAGAGTGTAGGGTATAGAGTGTAGGGTATAAAGTGTAGAGTGTAGGGTATAGAGTGTAGGGTATAGAGTGTAGGGTGTAGAGTGGAGAGTGTAAGGTATAGAGTGTAAGGTATAGAGTGTAAGGTATAGAGTGTATGTTATAGAATGTAGGGTATAGAGTGTAGAGTGTAGGGTATAGAGTGTAGGGTATAGAGTGTAGGGTATAGAGTGTAGGGTATAAAGTGTAGAGTGTAGGGTATAGAGTGTAGGGTATAGAGTGTAGAGTGTAGGATATAGAGTGTAGAGTGTAGGGTATAGAGTGTAGGGTATATAGTGTAGGGTATAGATTGCAGGGTATAGAGTGTAGGGTATAGAGTGTAGAGTGTAGGGTATAGAGTGTAGGGTATAGAGTGTAGAGTGTAGGGTATAGAGTGTATGGTATAGAGTGTAGGGTGTAGAGTGCATGGTATAGAGTGTAGGGTATAGAGTGTAGAGTGTAGGGTATAGAGTGTAGGGTGTAGAGTGTAGGGTATAGAGTGTAGGGTGTAGGGTATAGAGTGTATGGTATAATGCGTAGGGTATAGAGTGTAGGGTGTAGAGTGTAGGGTATAGAGTGTAGGGTATAGAGTGTAGGGTATAGAGTGTAGGGTATAGAGTGTAGAGTGTAGGTTATATAGTGTAGGGTATAGAGTATAGAGTGTAGGGTATAGAGTGTAGGGTATAGAGTGTAGAGTGTAGAGTGTAGGGTATAGAGTGTAGAGTGTAGGGTATAGAGTGTAGGGTGTAGAGTGTATGGTATAGAGTGTAGGGTATAGAGTGTAGGGTATAGAGTGTAGAGTGTAGGGATTAGAGTGTAGGGCATAGAGTGTAGGGTGTAGAGTGTAGGGTATAGAGTGTAGAGTGTAGGGTATAGAGTGTATGGTATAATGTGTAGGGTATAGAGTGTAGGGTGTAGAGTGTAGGGTATAGAGTGTAGGGTATAGAGTGTAGGGTATAGAGTGTAGGGTATAGAGTGTAGAGTGTAGGTTATATAGTGTAGGGTATAGAGTATAGAGTGTAGGGTATAGAGTGTAGAGTGTATGGTATAGAGTGTAGAGTTTAGGGTATAGAGTGTAGGGTATAGAGTGTAGGGTTTAGAGTGTATGGTATAGAGTGTAGGGTATAGAGTGTAGAGTGTAGGGTATAGAGTGTAGGATATAGAGTGTAGGGTATAGAGTGTATGGTATAGAGTGTACGGTATAGAGTGTACAGTGTAGGGTATAGAGTGTAGGGTATAGATTGTAGGGTATAGAGTGTATGGTATAGAGTGTAGAGTGTAGGGTATAGAGTGTAGAAAGTAGGGTATAGTGTGTAGGGTATAGAGTGTAGAGTGTAGGGTATAGAGTGTAGGGTATAGAGTGTAGATTGTATGGTATAGAGTGTAGGGTATAGAGTGTAGAGTGTAGGGTGTAGAGTGGAGAGTGTAGGGTATAGAGTGTAAGGTATAGAGTGTAGGGTATAGAGTGTATGTTATAGAGTGTAGGGTGTAGAATGTAGGGTATAGAGTGTAGAAAGTAGGGTATAGTGTGTAGGGTATAGAGTGTAGGGTATAGAGTGTATGGTATAGAGTGTAGAGTGTAGGGTATAGAGTGTAGAAAGTAGGGTATAGTGTGTAGGGTATAGAGTGTAGAGTGTAGGGTATAGAGTGTAGGGTATAGAGTGTAGATTGTATGGTATAGAGTGTAGGGTATAGAGTGTATAGTGTAGGGTATAGAGTGTAGAGTGTAGGGTATAGAGTGTAGGGTATAGAGTGTTGGGATATAGAGTGTAGGGTATAGAGTGTAGGGTATAGAGTGTACTGTATAGATTTTAGGGTATAGAGTGTAGGGTATAGAGTGTAGAGTGTAGAGTATAGAGTGTATGGTATAGAGTGTAGGGTGTAGAGTGTAGGGTATAGGGTATAGAGTGCAGGGTATAGAGTGTAGGGTATATAGTGTAGAGTATAGAGTGTAGGGTATAGAGTGTAGAGTGTAGGGTATAGAGTGTAGGGTATATAGTGTATGGTATAGAGTGTAGAGTGTAGAGTGTAGGGTATAGAGTGTATATTGTAGGGTATAGAGTGTAGGGTACAGAGTGTATGGTATAGAGTGTAGGGTATAGAGTGTAGGGTATAGAGTGTAGGGTATAAAGTGTAGAGTGTAGGGTATAGAGTGTAGGGTATAGAGTGTAGAGTGTAGGATATAGAGTGTAGAGTGTAGGGTATAGAGTGTAGGGTATATAGTGTAGGGTATAGATTGCAGGGTATAGAGTGTAGGGTATAGAGTGTAGAGTGTAGGGTATAGAGTGTAGAGTGTAGGGTATAGAGTGTATGGTATAGAGTGTAGGGTGTAGAGTGCATGGTATAGAGTGTAGGGTATAGAGTGTAGAGTGTAGGGTATAGAGTGTAGGGTGTAGAGTGTAGGGTATAGAGTGTAGGGTGTAGGGTATAGAGTGTATGGTATAATGTGTAGGGTATAGAGTGTAGGGTGTAGAGTGTAGGGTATAGAGTGTAGGGTATAGAGTGTAGGGTATAGAGTGTAGGGTATAGAGTGTAGAGTGTAGGTTATATAGTGTAGGGTATAGAGTATAGAGTGTAGGGTATAGAGTGTAGGGTATAGAGTGTAGAGTGTAGAGTGTAGGGTATAGAGTGTAGAGTGTAGGGTATAGAGTGTAGGGTGTAGAGTGTATGGTATAGAGTGTAGGGTATAGAGTGTAGGGTATAGAGTGTATAGTGTAGGGATTAGAGTGTAGGGTATAGAGTGTAGGGTGTAGAGTGTAGGGTATAGAGTGTAGAGTGTAGGGTATAGAGTGTATGGTATAATGTGTAGGGTATAGAGTGTAGGGTGTAGAGTGTAGGGTATAGAGTGTAGGGTATAGAGTGTAGGGTATAGAGTGTAGGGTATAGAGTGTAGAGTGTAGGTTATATAGTGTAGGGTATAGAGTATAGAGTGTAGGGTATAGAGTGTAGGGTATAGAGTGTAGAGTGTAGAGTGTAGGGTATAGAGTGTAGAGTGTAGGGTATAGAGTGTAGGGTATAGAGTGTATGGTATAGAGTGTAGGGTATAGAGTGTAGGGTATAGAGTGTAGAGTGTAGGGATTAGAGTGTAGGGTATAGAGTGTATTGTATAGAGTGTAGAGTGTAGGGTATAGAGTGTAGGGTATAGAGTGTACGGTATAGAGTGTTGTGCTATAGAGTGTAGGGTATAGAGTATAGGGTATAGAGTGTAGGGTATAGAGTGTAGGGTATAGAGTGTAGGGTATACAGTGTAGGGTATAAAATGTAGAGTGTAGGGTATAGAGTGTAGGGTATAGAGTGTAGGGTATAGAGTGTAGGGTATAGAGTGTAGAGTGTATGGTATAGAGTGTAGAGTTTAGGGTATAGAGTGTAGGGTATAGAGTGTAGGGTTTAGAGTGTATGGTATAGAGTGTAGGGTATAGAGTGTAGAGTGTAGGGTATAGAGTGTAGGATATAGAGTGTAGGGTATAGAGTGTATGGTATAGAGTGTACGGTATAGAGTGTACAGTGTAGGGTATAGAGTGTAGGGTATAGATTGTAGGGTATAGAGTGTATTGTATAGGGTATAGAGTGTATGGTGTAGAGTGTAGGGTATAGAGTGTATAGTGTAGGGTATAGAGTGTAGGGTATAGAGTGTATGGTATAGAGTGTAGGGTATAGAGTGTATGGTATAGAGTGTATGGTATAGAGTGTAGAGTGTAGGGTATACAGTGTAGGGTATAGAGTGTAGAGTGTAGGGTATAGAGTTTAGGGTATAGAGTATATGGTGTAGAGTGTAGGGTATAGAGTGTAGGGTATAGAGTGTAGGGTATAGAGTGTATGGTATAGAGTGTAGGGAATAGAGTGTGGAGTGTAGGGTATAGAGTATATGGTATAGAGTGTAGGGTATAGAGTATAGAGTGTAGGGTATAGAGTGTAGGGTATAGAGTGTAGGGTATAGAGTGTATGGTATAGAGTGTAGGGAATAGAGTGTAGAGTGTAGGGTATAGAGTGTATGGTATAGAGTGTAGGGTATAGAGTGTAGAGGGTAGAGTGTAGGGTATAGAGTGTAGGGTATAGAGTGTAGGGTATAGAGTGTAGAGTGTAGGGTATAGAGTGTAGGGTATAGAGTGTAGGGTGTAGAGTGTAGGGTATAGAGTGTAGGGTATAGAGTGTAGAGTGTAGGGTATAAATTGTAGGGTATAGAGTGTAGGGTGTAGAGTGTAGGGTATAGAGTGTAGAGTGTAGGGTATAGAGTGTATGGTATAATGTGTAGGGTATAGAGTGTAGGGTGTAGAGTGTAGGGTACAGAGTGTAGGGTATAGAGTGTAGGGTATAGAGTGTAGAGTGTAGGGTATATAGTGTAGGGTATAGAGTATAGAGTGTAGGGGATAGAGTGTAGGGTATAGAGTGTAGGGTATAGAGTGTAGAGTGTAGAGTGTAGGGTATAGAGTGTAGAGTGTAGGGTATAGAGTGTAGGGTATAGACTGTATGGTATAGAGTAGGGTATAGAGTGTAGGGTATAGAGTGTAGAGTGTAGGGTATAGAGTGTAGAGTGTAGGGTATAGAGTGTAGGGTATAAAGAGTAGAGTGTAGGGTATAGAGTGTAGAGTGTAGGGTATGGAGTGCATGGTATAGAGTGTAGGGTATAGAGTGTAGAGTATAGAGTGTTGGGTATAGAGTGTAGAGTGTAGGGTATAGAGTGTAGGGTATATAGTGTAGGGTATAGAGTGTATGGTATACAGTGTAGAGTGTAGGGATTAGAGTGTAGGGTATAGAGTGTAGGGTATAGAGTGTAGGGTATAGAGTGTATGGAATAGAGTGTATGGAATATAGTGTACGGTATAGAGTGTAGAGAGTAGGGTATAGAGTGTAGGGCATAGAGCGTAGGGTGTAGGGTATAGATTGTAGGGTATAGAGTGTAGGGTATAGAGTGTAGAGTGTAGGGTATAGAGTGCATGGTATAGAGTGTAGGGTGTAGAGTGTATGGTATAGAGTGTACAGTATAGAGTGTATGGTATAGAGTGTAGAGTGTAGGGTATAGAGTGCATGGTATAGAGTGTAGGGTGTAGAGTGTATGGTATAGAGTGTACGGTATAGAGTGTATGATATAGAGTGTATGGTATATAGTGTAGGGTATAGAGTGTTTGGTATAGAGTGTAAGGTATAGAGTGTAGAGAGTAGGGTATAGATTTTAGAGTGTAGAGTGTAGGGTATAGAGTGAAGGGTATAGAGTGTATGGAATAGAGTGTATAATATAGAGAGTAGGGTGTAGAGTGTAGGGTATAGAGTGTAGAGTGTGGGGTATATAGTGTAGAGTGTAGGGTATAGAGTGTATGATATAGAGTGTAGGGTATAGAGTGTATGGTATAGATTGCAGGGTATAGAGTGTAGGGTGTAGAGTGTAGGGTATAGAGTGTAGGGTATAGAGTGTATGGTATAGAGTGTACGGTATAGATTGTAGGGTATAGAGTGTAGGGTATAGAGTGTAGAGTGTAGGGTATAGAGTGTAGAAAGTAGGGTATAGTGTGTAGGGTATGAAGTGTAGAGTGTAGGGTATAGAGTGTATGGTATAGAGTGTAGATTGTATGGTATAGAGTGTAGGGTATAGAGTGTATAGTGTAGGGTGTAGAGTGTAGGGTATAGAGTGTAGGGTATAGAGTGTTGGGATATAGAGTGTAGGGTATAGAGTGTAGGGTATAGAGTGTAGGGTATAGATTGTAGGGTATAGAGTGTAGGGTATAGAGTGTAGGGTATAGAGTATATAGTGTAGGGTATAGAGTGTAGGGTATAGAGTGTAGAGTGTAGGGTATAGAGTGTAGGGTATAGAGTGTAGGGTATAGAGTGTAGGGTATAAAGTGTAGAGTGTAGGGTATAGAGTGTAGGGTATAGAGTGTAGGGTATAGAGTGTAGGGTATAGAGTGTAGAGTGTAGGGTGTAGAGTGTAGGGTATAGAGTGTAAGGTATAGAGTGTAGGGTATAGAGTGTATGTTATAGAGTGTAGGGTATAGAGTGTAGAGTGTAGGGTATAGAGTGTAGGGTATAGAGTGTAGGGTATAGAGTGTAGGGTATAGAGTGTAGGGTATAAAGTGTAGAGTGTAGGGTATAGAGTGTAGGGTTTAGAGTGTATGTTATAGAGTGTAGGGTATAGAGTGTAGAGTGTAGGATATAGAGTGTAGAGTGTAGGGTATAAAGTGTAGGGTATATAGTGTAGGGTATAGAGTGTAGGGTATAGAGTGTAGGGTATAGAGTGTATGGTATAGAGTGTAGAGTGTAGGGTATAGAGTGTAGAAAGTAGGGTATAGTGTGTAGGGTATAGAGTGTAGAGTGTAGGGTATAGAGTGTAGGGTATAGAGTGTAGATTGTATGGTATAGAGTGTAGGGTATAGAGTGTATAGTGTAGAGTATAGAGTGTAGAGTGTAGGGTATAGAGTGTAGGGTATAGAGTGTTGGGATATAGAGTGTAGGGTATAGAGTGTCGGGTATAGAGTGTAGGGTATAGATTGTAGGGTATAGAGTGTAGGGTATAGAGTGTAGAGTGTAGGGTATAGAGTATAGGGTATAGAGTGTAGGGTATAGAGTGTAGGGTATATAGTGTAGAGTGTAGGGTATAGAGTGTAGGGTATAGAGTGTAGAGTGTAGGGTGTAGAGTGTAGGGTATAGAGTGTATGGTATAGAGTGTATGGTATAGATTGTAGGGTATAGAGTGTAGGGTATAGAGTGTAGAGTGTAGGGTATAGAGTGTAGGCTATAGAGTGTAGATTGTATGGTATAGAGTGTAGGGTATAGAGTGTATAGTGTAGGGTATAGAGTGTAGAGTGTAGGGTATAGAGTGTAGGGTATAGAGTGTTGGGATATAGAGTGTAGGGTATAGAGTGTAGGGTATAGAGTGTAGGGTATAGATTGTAGGGTATAGAGTATAGGGTATAGAGTGTAGGGTATAGAGTATATAGTGTAGGGTATAGTGTGTAGGGTATAGAGTGTAGAGTGTAGGGTATAGAGTGTAGGATATAGAGTGTAGGGTATAGAGTGTAGGGGATAAAGTGTAGAGTGTAGGGTATAGAGTGTAGGGTATAGAATGTAGGGTATAGAGTGTAGGGTATAGAGTGTAGAGTGTAGGATATAGAGTGTAGAGTATAGAGTGTAGAGTGTAGGGTATAGAGTGTAGAGTGTAGGGTATAGAGTGTAGGGTATAGAGTGTATGGTATAGAGTGTAGGGTATAGAGTGTAGGGTAAAGAGTGTAGAGTGTAGGGATTAGAGTGTAGGGTATAGAGTGTAGGGTATAGAGTGTAGAGTGTAGGGTATAGAGTGTAGGGTATAGAGTGCACGGTATAGATTGTTGGGCTATAGAGTGTAGGGTATAGAGTGTAGGGTATACAGTGTAGGGTATAAAGTGTAGAGTGTAGGGTATAGAGTGTAGGGTATAGAGTGTAGGGTATAGAGTGTAGGGTATTGAGTGTAGAGTGTAGAGTGTAGGGTATAGAGTGTAGAGTTTAGGGTTTAGAGTGTAGGGTATAGAGTGTAGGGTTTAGAGTGTATGGTATAGAGTGTAGGGTATAGAGTGTAGAGTGTAGGGTATAGAGTGTAAGGTATAGAGTGTAGGGTATAGAGTGTATGGTATAGAGTGTACGGTATAGAGTGTAGAGTGTAGGGTATAGAGTGTAGGGTATAAAGTGTAGGGTATAGATTGTAGGGTATAGAGTGTAGAATGTAGGGTATAGGGTATAGAGTGTATGGTGTAGAGTGTAGGGTATAGAGTGTATAGTGTAGGGTATAGAGTGTAGGGTTTAGAGTGTAGGGTATAGAGTGTAGAGTGTAGGGTATAGAGTGTATGGTATAGAGTGTAGGGTATAGAGTGTAGGGTATAGAGTGTAGGGTATAGAGTGTAGGGTATAGAGTGTAGAGTGTAGGGTATAGAGTTTAGGGTATAGAGTGTATGGTATAGAGTGTAGAGTGTAGGGTATAGAGTGTATAATGTAGGGTATAGAGTGTAGGGTATAGAGTGTAGGGTATAGAGCGTATGGTAGAGAGTGTAGGGAATAGAGTGTAGAGTGTAGGGTATAGAGTGTATGGTATAGAGTGTAGGGTATAGAGTGTATAGTGTAGGGTATAGAGTGCAGGGTATAGAGTGTATGGAATAGAGTGTATGGAATATAGTGTACGGTATAGAGTGTAGAGTGTAGGGTATAGAGTGTAGGGTATTGAGCGTAGGGTGTAGGGTATAGATTGTAGGGTATAGAGTGTAGGGTATAGAGTGTAGAGTGTAGGGTATAGAGTGCATGATATAGAGTGTAGGGTTTAGAGTGTATGGTATAGAGTGTACAGTATAGAGTGTATGGTATAGAGTGTAGAGTGTAGGGTATAGAGTGTATGGTATAGAGTGTAGGGTGTAGAGTGTATAGTATAGAGTGTAGGGTACAGAGTGTAGAGTGTAGGGTATAGAGTGTAGGGTATAGTGTGTATGGTATAGAGTGTACGGTATAGAGTGTATGATATAGAGTGTATGGTATATAGTGTAGGGTATATAGTGTTTGGTATAGAGTGTAAGGTATAGAGTGTAGAGAGTAGGGTATAGATTTTAGAGTGTAGAGTGTAGGGTATAGAGTGTAGGGTATAGAGTGTATGGAATAGAGTGTATGGTATAGAGTGTAGGGTGTAGAGTGTAGGGTATAGAGTGTAGCGTGTGGGGTATAGAGTGTAGAGTGTAGGGTATAGAGTGTATGATATAGAGTGTAGGGTATAGAGTGTATGGTATAGATTGCAGGGTATAGAGTGTAGGGTATAGAGTGTAGGGTACAAAGTGTAGAGTGTAGGGTATAGAGTGTAGGGTATAGAGTGTAGGGTATAGAGTGTATGGTATAGAGTGTATGGTATAGATTGTAGGGTATAGAGTGTAGGGTATAGAGTGTAGAGTGTAGGGTATAGAGTGTAGAAAGTAGGGTATAGTGTGTAGGGTATAGAGTGTAGAGTGTAGGGTATAGAGTGTAGGGTATAGAGTGTAGATTGTATGGTATAGAGTGTAGGGTATAGAGTGTATAGTGTAGGGTATAGATTGTAGAGTGTAGGGTATAGAGTGTAGGGTATAGAGTGTTGGGATATAGAGTGTAGGGTATAGAGTGTAGGGTATAGAGTGTAGGGTATAGATTGTAGGGTATAGAGTGTGGGGTATAGAGTGTAGGGTATAGATTGTAGGGTATAGAGTGTATTGTATAGGGTATAGAGTGTATGGTGTAGAGTGTAGGGTATAGAGTGTATAGTGTAGGGTATAGAGTGTAGGGTATAGAGTGTAGGGTGTAGACTGTAGGGTATAGAGTGTATGATATAGAGTGTAGGGTATAGAGTGTATGGTATAGATTGCAGGGTATAGAGTGTAGGGTATAGAGTGTAGGGTATAGAGTGTAGAGTGTAAGGTATAGAGTGTAGGATATAGAGTGTAGGGTATAGAGTGTATGGTATAGAGTGTAGGGTATAGAGTGTAGGGTATAGAGTGTAGGGTATAGATTGTAGGGTATAGAGTGTATTGTATAGGGTATAGAGTGTATGGTGTAGAGTGTAGGGTATAGAGTGTAGAGTGTAGGGTATAGAGTGTAGGGTATAGTGTATAGGATATAGAGTGTAGGGTATAGGGTGTAGGTTATAGAGTGTAGGGTATAGGGTGTAGGGTATAGAGTATAGAGTGCAGGGTATAGAGTGTAGGGTATATAGTGTAGAGTATAGAGTGTAGGGTATAGAGTGTAGGGTGTAGATTGTAGAGTGTAGGGTATAGAGTGTAGGGTATAGAGTGTAGGGTATAGAGTGTAGGGTATAGAGTGTAGGGTATAGAGTGTAGAGTGTAGGGTATAGAGTGTAGAGTGTAGGGTATAGAGTGTAGGGTATAGAGTGTAGGGTATAGAGTGTAGGGTATAGAGTGTAGGGTATAGAGTGTAGGGTATATAGTGTAGGGTATAGAGTGTAGGGTATAGAGTGTAGGGTATAGAGTGTAGGGTATAGAGTGTATGGAATAGAGTTTAGAGTGTAGGGTATAGAGTGTAGGGTATAGAGTGTATGGAATAGAGTTTAGAGTGTAGAGTGTAGGGTATAGAGTGTAGGGTATAGAGTGTATGGTATAGAGTGTAGGGTATAGAGGGTGGGGTATAGAGTGTAGGGTATAGAGTGTAGAGTGTAGGGATTAGAGTGTAGGGTATAGAGTGTAGGATATAGAGTGTATGGAATAGAGTGTAGGGTATAGAGTGAAGAGTGTAGGGTATAGAGTGTAGGGTATAGAGCGTAGGGTGTAGGGTATAGAGTGTAGGGTATAGAGTGTAGGGTATAGAGTGTATGGTATAGAGTGTAGGGTGTACAGTGTAGGGTATAGAGTGTAGGTTATAGAGTGTAGAGTATAGGGCATAGAGTGTATGGTATAGAGTGTAGGGTGTAGAGTGTATAGTATAGAGTGTAGGGTATAGATTGTATGGTATAGAGTTTAGAGTGTAGGGTATAGAGTGTAGAATATAGAGTGTAGAGTGTAGGGTATAGAGTGTAGGGTATAGAGTGTAGGGTATAGAGTGTACGGTATAGAGCGTATGATATAGAGTGTATGGTATATAGTGTAGGGTATAGAGTGTTTGGTATAGAGTGTAAGGTATAGAGTGTAGAGAGTAGGGTATATATTTTAGAGTGTAGAGTGTAGGGTATAGAGTGTAGGGTATAGAGTGTATGGAATAGAGTGTATGGTATAGAGTGTAGGGTGTAGAGTGTAGGATATAGAGTGTAGAGTGTGGGGTATAGAGTGTAGAGTGTAGGGTATAGAGTGTATGATATAGAGTGTAGGGTATAGAGTGTATGGTATAGATTGCAGGGTATAAAGTGTAGGGTATAGAGTGTAGGGTATAGAGTGTAGAGTGTAGGGTATAGAGTGTAGGGTATAGAGTGTATGGTATAGAGTGTAGGGTATAGAGTGTATGGTATAGATTGCAGGGTATAAAGTGTAGGGTATAGAGTGTAGGGTATAGAGTGTAGAATGTAGGGTATAGAGTGTAGAAAGTAGGGTATAGTGTGTAGGGCATAGAGTGTAGAGTGTAGGGTATAGAGTGTAGGGTATAGAGTGTAGATTGTATGGTATAGAGTGTAGGGTATAGAGTGTATAGTGTAGAGTATAGAGTGTAGAGTGTAGGGTATAGAGTGTAGGGTATAGAGTGTTGGGATATAGAGTGTAGGGTATAGAGTGTAGAGTATAGAGTGTAGGGTATAGAGTGTAGGGTATAGCGTGTAGGGTATAGAGTGTAGGGTATAGAGTATATAGTGTAGGGTATAGAGTGTAGGGTATAGAGTATATAGTGTAGGGTATAGAGTGTAGGGTATAGAGTGTAGAGTGTAGGGTATAGAGTGTAGGGTATAGAGTGTAGGGTATAGAGTGTAGGGTATAGAGTGTAGGGTATAGAGTGTACGGTATAGAGCGTATGATATAGAGTGTATGGTATATAGTGTAGGGTATAGAGTGTTTGGTATAGAGTGTAAGGTATAGAGTGTAGAGAGTAGGGTATATATTTTAGAGTGTAGAGTGTAGGGTATAGAGTGTAGGGTATAGAGTGTATGGAATAGAGTGTATGGTATAGAGTGTAGGGTGTAGAGTGTAGGATATAGAGTGTAGAGTGTGGGGTATAGAGTGTAGAGTGTAGGGTATAGAGTGTATGATATAGAGTGTAGGGTATAGAGTGTATGGTATAGATTGCAGGGTATAAAGTGTAGGGTATAGAGTGTAGGGTATAGAGTGTAGAGTGTAGGGTATAGAGTGTAGGGTATAGAGTGTATGGTATAGAGTGTAGGGTATAGAGTGTATGGTATAGATTGCAGGGTATAAAGTGTAGGGTATAAGTATATAAGGGGACAATACAAATATCTCGCTGAGGATCTGTTTATACCAAGGAAGGTGACGGGCACAAGGGGGCATTCTTTGCGTCTGGAGGAGAGAAGGTTTTTCCACCAACATAGAAGAGGATTCTTTACTGTTAGGGCAGTGAGAATCTGGAATTGCTTGCCTGAGGAGGTGGTGATGGCGAACTCAGTCAAGGGGTTCAAGAGAGGCCTGGATGTCTTCCTGGAGCAGAACAATATTGTATCATACAATTATTAGGTTCTGTAGAAGGACGTAGATCTGGGTATTTATTATGATGGAATATAGGCTGAACTGGATGGACAAATGTCTTTTTTCGGCCTTACTAACTATGTTACTATGTTACTATGTATAGAGTGTAGGGTATAGAGTGTAGAATGTAGGGTATAGAGTGTAGAAAGTAGGGTATAGTGTGTAGGGCATAGAGTGTAGAGTGTAGGGTATAGAGTGTAGGGTATAGAGTGTAGATTGTATGGTATAGAGTGTAGGGTATAGAGTGTATAGTGTAGAGTATAGAGTGTAGAGTGTAGGGTATAGAGTGTAGGGTATAGAGTGTTGGGATATAGAGTGTAGGGTATAGAGTGTAGAGTATAGAGTGTAGGGTATAGAGTGTAGGGTATAGCGTGTAGGGTATAGAGTGTAGGGTATAGAGTATATAGTGTAGGGTATAGAGTGTAGGGTATAGAGTGTAGAGTGTAGGGTATAGAGTGTAGGGTATAGAGTGTAGGGTATAGAGTGTAGGATATAAAGTGTAGAGTGTATGGTATAGAGTGTAGGGTATAGAGTGTAGAGTGTAGGGTGTAGAGTGTAGAGTGTAGGGTATAGAGTGTAAGGTATAGAGTGTAGGGTATAGAGTATATGTTATAGAGTGTAGGGTATAGAGTGTAGAGTGTAGGGTATAGAGTGTAGGGTATAGAGTGTAGGGTATAGAGTGTAGGGTATAGAGTGTAGGGTATAAAGTGTAGAGTGTAGGGTATAGAGTGTAGGGTATAGAGTGTAGGGTATAGAGTGTATGGTATAGATTGTATGGTATAGAGTGTAGAGTGTAGGGTATAGAGTGTAGGGTATAGAGTGTAGGGTATATATTATAGAGTGTAGAGTGTAGGGTATAGAGTGTAGGGTATAGAGTGTATGGTGTAGAGTGTAGGGTATAGAGTGTATAGTGTAGGGTATAGAGTGTAGGGTATAGAGTGTAGGGTATATAGTGTATGGTATAGAGTGTACAGTATAGAGTGTATGGTATAGAGTGTAGAGTGTAGGGTATAGAGTGTATGGTATAGAGTGTAGTGTGTAGAGTGTATGGTATAGTGTGTAGGGTACAGAGTGTAGAGTGTAGGGTATAGAGTGTAGGGTATAGAGTGTAGGGTATAGAGTGCACGGTATAGAGTGTATGTTATAGAGTGTATGGTATATAGTGTAGGGTATAGAGTGTTTGGTATAGAGTGTAAGGTATAGAGTGTAGAGAGTAGGGTATAGATTTTAGAATGTAGAGTGTATGGTATAGAGTGTAGGGTATAGAGTGTATGGAATAGAGTGTATGGTATAGAGTGTAGGGTGTAGAGTGTAGGGTATAGAGTGTAGAGTGTGGTTTATAGAGTGTAGAGTGTAGGGTATAGAGTGTATGGTATAGATTGCAGGGTATAGAACGTAGGGTTTATAGTGTAGGGTATAGAGTATAGAGTGTAGGGTATAGAGTGTAGGGTATAGAGTTTAGAGTGTAGAGTGTAGGGTATAGAGTGTAGAGTGTAGGGTATAGAGTGTAGGGTATAGAGTGTATGGTATAGAGTGTAGGGTATAGAGTGTAGGGTATAGAGTGTAGGGTATATATTGTAGGGTATAGAGTGTAGAGTGTAGGGTATAGAGTGTAGGTTATAGAGTGTAGGGTATAGAGTGTAGAGTGTAGGGTATAGATTTTGGGGTATAGAGTGTATGGTATAGAGTGTAGAGTGTAGGGTATAGAGTGTATAGTGTGGGGTATAGAGTGTAGTGTATAGAGTGTAGGGTATAGAGTGTATGGTATAGAGTGTAGGGAATAGAGTGTAGAGTGTAGGGTATAGAGTGTATGGTATAGAGTGTAGGGTATAGAGTGTAGAGTATAGAGTGTAAGGTATAGAGTGTAGGGTATAGAGTGTAGGGTATAGAATGTATGGTATAGAGTGTAGGGAATAGAGTGTAGAGTGTAGGGTATAGAGTGTATGGTATAGAGTGTAGGGTATAGAGTGTAGAGGATAGAGTGTAGGGTATAGAGTGTAGGGTATAGAGTGTAGAGTGTAGGGTATAGAGTGTAGGGTATAGAGTGTAGGGTATAGAGTGTAGAGTGTAGGGATTAGAGTGTAGGGTATAGAGTGTAGGGTATAGAGTGTAGAGTGTAGGGTATAGAGTGTAGAGTATAGAGTATAGAGTGTAGGGTATAGAGTGTAGGGTATAGAGTGTAAAGTGTAGAGTGTAGAGTGTAGAGTGTAGGGTATAGAGTGTAGGGTATAGAACTTAGGGTGTAGGGTATAGAGTGTAGGGTATAGAGTGTAGGGTATAGAGTGTAGAGTGTAGAGTATAGAGTGTATGGTATAGAGTGTAGGGTGTAGAGTGTAGGGTATAGAGTGTAGGGTATAGGGTGTAGGTTATAGAGTGTAGGGTATAGAGTGTAGGGTATAGGGCATAGAGTGCAGGGTATAGAGTGTAGGGTATATAGTGTAGAGTATAGAGTGTAGGGTATAGAGTGTAGAGTGTAGGGTATAGAGTGTAGGGTATATAGTGTATGGTATACAGTGTAGAGTGTAGAGTGTAGGGTATAGAGTGTATATTGTAGGGTATAGAGTGTAGGGTATAGAGTGTATGGTATAGAGTGTAGGGTATAGAGTGTAGAGTGTAGGGTATAGAGTGTAGGGTATAGTGTGTAGGGTATAGAGTGTAGGGTATAGGGTGTAGGTTATAGAGTGTAGGGTATAGGGTGTAGGGTATAGAGTATAGAGTGCAGGGTATAGAGTGTAGGGTATATAGTGTAGAGTATAGAGTGTAGGGTATAGAGTGTAGGGTGTAGAGTGTAGGGTATAGAGTGTAGGGTATAGAGTGTAGGGTATAGAGTGTAGAGTGTAGGGTATAGAGTGTAGAGTGTAGGGTATAGAGTGTAGGGTATAGAGTGTAGAGTGTAGGGTATAGAGTGTAGGGTATAGAGTGTAGGGTATATAGTGTAGGGTATAGAGTGTAGGGTATAGAGTGTAGGGTATAGAGTGTAGGGTATAGAGTGTATGGAATAGAGTTTAGAGTGTAGGGTATAGAGTGTAGGGTATAGAGTGTATGGAATAGAGTTTAGAGTGTAGAGTGTAGGGTATAGAGTGTAGGGTATAGAGTGTATGGTATAGAGTGTAGGGTATAGAGGGTGGGGTATAGAGTGTAGGGTATAGAGTGTAGAGTGTAGGGATTAGAGTGTAGGGTATAGAGTGTAGGATATAGAGTGTATGGAATAGAGTGTAGGGTATAGAGTGAAGAGTGTTGGGTATAGAGTGTAGGGTATAGAGCGTAGGGTGTAGGGTATAGAGTGTAGAATATAGAGTGTAGGGTATAGAGTGTATGGTATAGAGTGTAGGGTGTACAGTGTAGGGTATAGAGTGTAGGTTATAGAGTGTAGAGTGTAGGGCATAGAGTGTATGGTATAGAGTGTAGGGTGTAGAGTGTATAGTATAGAGTGTAGGGTATAGATTGTATGGTATAGAGTTTAGAGTGTAGAGTATAGAGTGTAGAATATAGAGTGTAGAGTGTAGGGTATAGAGTGTAGGGTATAGAGTGTAGGGTATAGAGTGTACGATATAGAGCGTATGATATAGAGTGTATGGTATATAGTGTAGGGTATAGAGTGTTTGGTATAGAGTGTAAGGTATAGAGTGTAGAGAGTAGGGTATAGATTTTAGAGTGTAGAGTGTAGGGTATAGAGTGTAGGGTATAGAGTGTATGGAATAGAGTGTATGTTATAGAGTGTAGGGTGTAGAGTGTAGGATATAGAGTGTAGAGTGTGGGGTATAGAGTGTAGAGTGTAGGGTATAGAGTGTATGATATAGAGTGTAGGGTATAGAGTGTATGGTATAGATTGCAGGGTATAAAGTGTAGGGTATAGAGTGTAGGGTATAGAGTGTAGAGTGTAGGGTATAGAGTGTAGGGTATAGAGTGTATGGTATAGATTGTAGGGTATAGAGTGTAGGGTATAGAGTGTAGAATGTAGGGTATAGAGTGTAGAAAGTAGGGTATAGTGTGTAGGGCATAGAGTGTAGAGTGTAGGGTATAGAGTGTAGGGTATAGAGTGTAGATTGTATGGTATAGAGTGTAGGGTATAGAGTGTATAGTGTAGAGTATAGAGTGTAGAGTGTAGGGTATAGAGTGTAGGGTATAGAGTGTTGGGATATAGAGTGTAGGGTATAGAGTGTAGAGTATAGAGTGTAGGGTATAGAGTGTAGGGTATAGCGTGTAGGGTATAGAGTGTAGGGTATAGAGTATATAGTGTAGGGTATAGAGTGTAGGGTATAGAGTGTAGAGTGTAGGGTATAGAGTGTAGGGTATAGAGTGTAGGGTATAGAGTGTAGGATATAAAGTGTAGAGTGTATGGTATAGAGTGTAGGGTATAGAGTGTAGAGTGTAGGGTGTAGAGTGTAGGGTATAGAGTGTAAGGTATAGAGTGTAGGGTATAGAGTATATGTTATAGAGTGTAGGGTATAGAGTGTAGAGTGTAGGGTATAGAGTGTAGGGTATAGAGTGTAGGGTATAGAGTGTAGGGTATAGAGTGTAGGGTATAAATTGTAGAGTGTAGGGTATAGAGTGTAGGGTATAGAGTGTAGGGTATAGAGTGTATGGTATAGATTGTATGGTATAGAGTGTAGAGTGTAGGGTATAGAGTGTAGGGTATAGGGTGTAGGGTATATATTATAGAGTGTAGAGTGTAGGGTATAGAGTGTAGGGTATAGAGTGTATGGTGTAGAGTGTAGGGTATAGAGTGTATAGTGTAGGGTATAGAGTGTAGGGTATAGAGTGTAGGGTATAGAGTGTATGGTATAGAGTGTACAGTATAGAGTGTATGGTATAGAGTGTAGAGTGTAGGGTATAGAGTGTATGGTATAGAGTGTAGTGTGTAGAGTGTATGGTATAGTGTGTAGGGTACAGAGTGTAGAGTGTAGGGTATAGAGTGTAGGTTATAGAGTGTAGGGTATAGAGTGTACGGTATAGATTGTATGATATAGAGTGTATGGTATATAGTGTAGGGTATAGAGTGTTTGGTATAGAGTGTAAGGAATAGAGTGTAGAGAGTAGGGTATAGATTTTAGAATGTAGAGTGTATGGTATAGAGTGTAGGGTATAGAGTGTATGGAATAGAGTGTATGGTATAGAGTGTAGGGTGTAGAGTGTAGGGTATAGAGTGTAGAGTGTGGTTTATAGAGTGTAGAGTGTAGGGTATAGAGTGTATGGTATAGATTGCAGGTTATAGAACGTAGGGTTTATAGTGTAGGGTATAGAGTATAGAGTGTAGGGTATAGAGTGTAGGGTATAGAGTGTAGAGTGTAGAGTGTAGGGTATAGAGTGTAGAGTGTAGGGTATAGAGTGTAGGGTATAGAGTGTATGGTATAGAGTGTAGGGTATAGAGTGTAGGGTATAGAGTGTAGGGTATATATTGTAGGGTATAGAGTGTAGAGTGTAGGGTATAGAGTGTAGGGTATAGAGTGTAGGGTATAGAGTGTAGAGTGTAGGGTATAGAGTTTAGGGTATAGAGTGTATGGTATAGAGTGTAAAGTGTAGGGTATAGAGTGTATAGTGTAGGATATAGAGTGTAGTGTATAGAGTGTAGGGTATAGAGTGTATGGTATAGAGTGTACGGTATAGAGTGTTGGGCTATAGAGTGTTGGGTATAGAGTGTAGGGTATAGAGTGTAGGGTATAGAGTGTAGGGTATACAGTGTAGGGTATAAGGTGTAGAGTGTAGGGTATAGAGTGTAGGGTATAGAGTGTAGGGTATAGAGTGTAGGGTATAGAGTGTAGAGTGTAGGGTATAGAGTGTAGAGTTTAGGGTATAGAGTGTAGGGTTTAGAGTGTATGGTATAGAGTGTAGGGTATAGAGTGTAGAGTGTAGGGTATAGAGTGTAGGGTATAGAGTGTAGGGTATAGATTGTAGGGTATAGAGTGTATTGTATAGGGTATAGAGTGTATGGTGTAGATTGTAGGGTATAGAGTGTATAGTGTACGGTATAGAGTGTAGGGTATAGAGTGTAGGGTATAGAGTGTAGGGTATAGAGTGTATTGTATAGGGTATAGAGTGTATGGTGTAGATTGTAGGGTATAGAGTGTATAGTGTAGGGTATAGAGTGTATGGTATAGAGTGTAGGGTATAGAGTGTATGGTATAGAGTGTAGGGTATAGAGTGTAGAGTGTAGGGTATAGAGTGTAGGGTATAGAGTGTAGGGTATAGAGTGTAGAGTGTAGGGTATAGAGTGTAGGGTATAGAGTGTATGGTATAGAGTGTAGAGTGTAGGGTATAGAGTGTATAGTGTAGGGTATAGAGTGTAGGGTATAGAGTGTAGGGTACAGAGTGTATGGTATAGAGTGTAGGGAATAGAGTGTAGAGTGTAGGGTATAGAGTGTATGGTATAGAGTGTAGGGTATAGAGTGTAGAGGGTAGAGTGTAGGGTATAGAGTGTAGGGTATAGAGTGTAGGGTATAGAGTGTAGAGTGTAGGGTATAGAGTGTAGGCTGTAGAGTGTAGGGTATAGAGAGTAGGGTATATAGTGTAGAGTGTAGGGTATAAAGTGTAGGGTATAGAGTGTAGGATGTAGAGTCTAGGGTATAGAGTGTAGAGTGTAGGGTATAGAGTGTATGGTATAATGTGTAGGGTATAGAGTGTAGAGTGTAGGGTATAGAGTGTAGGGTATAGAGTATAGAGTGTAGGGTATAGAGTGTAGAGTGTAGGGTATAGAGTGTAGGGTATAGAGTGTAGGGTATAGAGTGTATAGTGTAGGGTATAGAGTGTAGGGTATAGAGTGTAGAGTGTAGGGTATAGAGTGTAGGGTATAGAGTGTAGGGTATAAAGTGTAGTGTAGGGTATAGAGTGTAGAGTGTAGGGATTAGAGTGTAGGGTATAGAGTGTAGGGTATAGAGTGTAGAGTGTAGGGTATAGAGTGTAGAGTATAGAGTATAGAGTGTAGGGTATAGAGTGTAGGGTATAGAGTGTAAAGTGTAGAGTGTAGAGTATAGAGTGTAGAGTGTAGGGTATAGAGTGTAGGGTATAGAACGTAGGGTGTAGGGTATAGAGTGTAGGGTATAGAGTGTAGGGTATAGAGTGTAGAGTGTAGAGTATAGAGTGTATGGTATAGAGTGTAGGGTGTAGAGTGTAGGGTATAGAGTGTAGGGTATAGGGTGTAGGTTATAGAGTGTAGGGTATAGAGTGTAGGGTATAGGTTATAGAGTGCAGGGTATAGAGTGTAGGGTATATAGTGTAGAGTATAGAGTGTAGGGTATAGAGTGTAGAGTGTAGGGTATAGAGTGTAGGGTATATAGTGTATGGTATACAGTGTAGAGTGTAGAGTGTAGGGTATAGAGTGTATATTGTAGGGTATAGAGTGTAGGGTATAGAGTGTATGGTATAGAGTGTAGGGTATAGAGTGTAGAGTGTAGGGTATAGAGTGTAGGGTATAGTGTGTAGGGTATAGAGTGTAGGGTATAGGGTGTAGGTTATAGAGTGTAGGGTATAGGGTGTAGGGTATAGAGTATAGAGTGCAGGGTATAGAGTGTAGGGTATATAGTGTAGAGTATAGAGTGTAGGGTATAGAGTGTAGGGTGTAGAGTGTAGAGTGTAGGGTATAGAGTGTAGGGTATAGAGTGTAGGGTATAGAGTGTAGGGTATAGAGTGTAGAGTGTAGGGTATAGAGTGTAGAGTGTAGGGTATAGAGTGTAGGGTATAGAGTGTAGGGTATAGAGTGTAGAGTGTAGGGTATAGAGTGTAGGGTATAGAGTGTAGGGTATATAGTGTAGGGTATAGAGTGTAGGGTATAGAGTGTAGGGTATAGAGTGTAGGGTATAGAGTGTATGGAATAGAGTTTAGAGTGTAGGGTATAGAGTGTAGGGTATAGAGTGTATGTAATAGAGTTTAGAGTGTAGAGTGTAGGGTATAGAGTGTAGGGTGTAGAGTGTATGGTATAGAGTGTAGGGTATAGAGGGTGGGGTATAGAGTGTAGGGTATAGAGTGTAGAGTGTAGGGATTAGAGTGTAGGGTATAGAGTGTAGGATATAGAGTGTATGGAATAGAGTGTAGGGTATAGAGTGAAGAGTGTAGGGTATAGAGTGTAGGGTATAGAACGTAGGGTGTAGGGTATAGAGTGTAGAGTGTAGAGTATAGAGTGTATGGTATAGAGTGTAGGGTGTAGAGTGTAGGGTATAGAGTGTAGGGTATAGGGTGTAGGTTATAGAGTGTAGGGTATAGAGTGTAGGGTATAGGGTATAGAGTGCAGGGTATAGAGTGTAGGGTATATAGTGTAGAGTATAGAGTGTAGGGTATAGAGTGTAGAGTGTAGGGTATAGAGTGTAGGGTATATAGTGTATGGTATACAGTGTAGAGTGTAGAGTGTAGGGTATAGAGTGTATATTGTAGGGTATAGAGTGTAGGGTATAGAGTGTAAGGTATAGAGTGTAGGGTATAGAGTGTAGAGTGTAGGGTATAGAGTGTAGAGTATAGTGTGTAGGGTATAGAGTGTAGGGTATAGGGTGTAGGTTATAGAGTGTAGGGTATAGGGTGTAGGGTATAGAGTATAGAGTGCAGGGTATAGAGTGTAGGGTATATAGTGTAGAGTATAGAGTGTAGGGTATAGAGTGTAGGGTGTAGAGTGTAGAGTGTAGGGTATAGAGTGTAGGGTATAGAGTGTAGGGTATAGAGTGTAGGGTATATAGTGTAGAGTGTAGGGTATAGAGTGTAGAGTGTAGGGTATAGAGTGTAGGGTATAGAGTGTAGGGTATAGAGTGTAGAGTGTAGGGTATAGAGTGTAGGGTATAGAGTGTAGGGTATATAGTGTAGGGTATAGAGTGTAGGGTATAGAGTGTAGGGTATAGAGTGTAGGGTATAGAGTGTATGGAATAGAGTTTAGAGTGTAGGGTATAGAGTGTAGGGTATAGAGTGTATAGTGTAGAGTATAGAGTGTAGAGTGTAGGGTATAGAGTGTAGGGTATAGAGTGTTGGGATATAGAGTGTAGGGTATAGAGTGTAGAGTATAGAGTGTAGGGTATAGAGTGTAGGGTATAGCGTGTAGGGTATAGAGTGTAGATTGTATGGTATAGAGTGTAGGGTATAGAGTGTATAGTGTAGAGTATAGAGTGTAGAGTGTAGGGTATAGAGTGTAGGGTATAGAGTGTTGGGATATAGAGTGTAGGGTATAGAGTGTAGAGTATAGAGTGTAGGGTATAGAGTGTAGGGTATAGCGTGTAGGGTATAGAGTGTAGGGTGTAGAGTGTAGAGTGTAGGGTATAGAGTGTAGGGTATAGAGTGTAGGGTATAGAGTGTAGGGTATAGAGTGTAGGGTATAGAGTGTAGAGTGTAGGGTATAGAGTGTAGGGTATAGAGTGTAGGGTATAGAGTGTAGGGTATAGAGTGTAGAGTGTAGGGTATAGAGTGTAGGGTATAGAGTGTAGGGTATAGATTGTAGGGTATAGAGTGTATTGTATAGGGTATAGAGTGTATGGTGTAGATTGTAGGGTATAGAGTGTATAGTGTACGGTATAGAGTGTAGGGTATAGAGTGTAGGGTATAGAGTGTAGGGTATAGAGTGTATTGTATAGGGTATAGAGTGTATGGTGTAGATTGTAGGGTATAGAGTGTATAGTGTAGGGTATAGAGTGTATGGTATAGAGTGTAGGGTATAGAGTGTATGGTATAGAGTGTAGGGTATAGAGTGTAGAGTGTAGGGTATAGAGTGTAGGGTATAGAGTGTAGGGTATAGAGTGTAGAGTGTAGGGTATAGAGTGTAGGGTATAGAGTGTATGGTATAGAGTGTAGAGTGTAGGGTATAGAGTGTATAGTGTAGGGTATAGAGTGTAGGGTATAGAGTGTAGGGTACAGAGTGTATGGTATAGAGTGTAGGGAATAGAGTGTAGAGTGTAGGGTATAGAGTGTATGGTATAGAGTGTAGGGTATAGAGTGTAGAGGGTAGAGTGTAGGGTATAGAGTGTAGGGTATAGAGTGTAGGGTATAGAGTGTAGAGTGTAGGGTATAGAGTGTAGGCTGTAGAGTGTAGGGTATAGAGAGTAGGGTATATAGTGTAGAGTGTAGGGTATAAAGTGTAGGGTATAGAGTGTAGGATGTAGAGTCTAGGGTATAGAGTGTAGAGTGTAGGGTATAGAGTGTATGGTATAATGTGTAGGGTATAGAGTGTAGAGTGTAGGGTATAGAGTGTAGGGTATAGAGTATAGAGTGTAGGGTATAGAGTGTAGAGTGTAGGGTATAGAGTGTAGGGTATAGAGTGTAGGGTATAGAGTGTATAGTGTAGGGTATAGAGTGTAGGGTATAGAGTGTAGAGTGTAGGGTATAGAGTGTAGGGTATAGAGTGTAGGGTATAAAGTGTAGTGTAGGGTATAGAGTGTAGAGTGTAGGGATTAGAGTGTAGGGTATAGAGTGTAGGGTATAGAGTGTAGAGTGTAGGGTATAGAGTGTAGAGTATAGAGTATAGAGTGTAGGGTATAGAGTGTAGGGTATAGAGTGTAAAGTGTAGAGTGTAGAGTATAGAGTGTAGAGTGTAGGGTATAGAGTGTAGGGTATAGAACGTAGGGTGTAGGGTATAGAGTGTAGGGTATAGAGTGTAGGGTATAGAGTGTAGAGTGTAGAGTATAGAGTGTATGGTATAGAGTGTAGGGTGTAGAGTGTAGGGTATAGAGTGTAGGGTATAGGGTGTAGGTTATAGAGTGTAGGGTATAGAGTGTAGGGTATAGGTTATAGAGTGCAGGGTATAGAGTGTAGGGTATATAGTGTAGAGTATAGAGTGTAGGGTATAGAGTGTAGAGTGTAGGGTATAGAGTGTAGGGTATATAGTGTATGGTATACAGTGTAGAGTGTAGAGTGTAGGGTATAGAGTGTATATTGTAGGGTATAGAGTGTAGGGTATAGAGTGTATGGTATAGAGTGTAGGGTATAGAGTGTAGAGTGTAGGGTATAGAGTGTAGGGTATAGTGTGTAGGGTATAGAGTGTAGGGTATAGGGTGTAGGTTATAGAGTGTAGGGTATAGGGTGTAGGGTATAGAGTATAGAGTGCAGGGTATAGAGTGTAGGGTATATAGTGTAGAGTATAGAGTGTAGGGTATAGAGTGTAGGGTGTAGAGTGTAGAGTGTAGGGTATAGAGTGTAGGGTATAGAGTGTAGGGTATAGAGTGTAGGGTATAGAGTGTAGAGTGTAGGGTATAGAGTGTAGAGTGTAGGGTATAGAGTGTAGGGTATAGAGTGTAGGGTATAGAGTGTAGAGTGTAGGGTATAGAGTGTAGGGTATAGAGTGTAGGGTATATAGTGTAGGGTATAGAGTGTAGGGTATAGAGTGTAGGGTATAGAGTGTAGGGTATAGAGTGTATGGAATAGAGTTTAGAGTGTAGGGTATAGAGTGTAGGGTATAGAGTGTATGTAATAGAGTTTAGAGTGTAGAGTGTAGGGTATAGAGTGTAGGGTGTAGAGTGTATGGTATAGAGTGTAGGGTATAGAGGGTGGGGTATAGAGTGTAGGGTATAGAGTGTAGAGTGTAGGGATTAGAGTGTAGGGTATAGAGTGTAGGATATAGAGTGTATGGAATAGAGTGTAGGGTATAGAGTGAAGAGTGTAGGGTATAGAGTGTAGGGTATAGAACGTAGGGTGTAGGGTATAGAGTGTAGAGTGTAGAGTATAGAGTGTATGGTATAGAGTGTAGGGTGTAGAGTGTAGGGTATAGAGTGTAGGGTATAGGGTGTAGGTTATAGAGTGTAGGGTATAGAGTGTAGGGTATAGGGTATAGAGTGCAGGGTATAGAGTGTAGGGTATATAGTGTAGAGTATAGAGTGTAGGGTATAGAGTGTAGAGTGTAGGGTATAGAGTGTAGGGTATATAGTGTATGGTATACAGTGTAGAGTGTAGAGTGTAGGGTATAGAGTGTATATTGTAGGGTATAGAGTGTAGGGTATAGAGTGTAAGGTATAGAGTGTAGGGTATAGAGTGTAGAGTGTAGGGTATAGAGTGTAGAGTATAGTGTGTAGGGTATAGAGTGTAGGGTATAGGGTGTAGGTTATAGAGTGTAGGGTATAGGGTGTAGGGTATAGAGTATAGAGTGCAGGGTATAGAGTGTAGGGTATATAGTGTAGAGTATAGAGTGTAGGGTATAGAGTGTAGGGTGTAGAGTGTAGAGTGTAGGGTATAGAGTGTAGGGTATAGAGTGTAGGGTATAGAGTGTAGGGTATATAGTGTAGAGTGTAGGGTATAGAGTGTAGAGTGTAGGGTATAGAGTGTAGGGTATAGAGTGTAGGGTATAGAGTGTAGAGTGTAGGGTATAGAGTGTAGGGTATAGAGTGTAGGGTATATAGTGTAGGGTATAGAGTGTAGGGTATAGAGTGTAGGGTATAGAGTGTAGGGTATAGAGTGTATGGAATAGAGTTTAGAGTGTAGGGTATAGAGTGTAGGGTATAGAGTGTATAGTGTAGAGTATAGAGTGTAGAGTGTAGGGTATAGAGTGTAGGGTATAGAGTGTTGGGATATAGAGTGTAGGGTATAGAGTGTAGAGTATAGAGTGTAGGGTATAGAGTGTAGGGTATAGCGTGTAGGGTATAGAGTGTAGATTGTATGGTATAGAGTGTAGGGTATAGAGTGTATAGTGTAGAGTATAGAGTGTAGAGTGTAGGGTATAGAGTGTAGGGTATAGAGTGTTGGGATATAGAGTGTAGGGTATAGAGTGTAGAGTATAGAGTGTAGGGTATAGAGTGTAGGGTATAGCGTGTAGGGTATAGAGTGTAGGGTGTAGAGTGTAGAGTGTAGGGTATAGAGTGTAGGGTATAGAGTGTAGGGTATAGAGTGTAGGGTATAGAGTGTAGGGTATAGAGTGTAGAGTGTAGGGTATAGAGTGTAGGGTATAGAGTGTAGGGTATAGAGTGTAGGGTATAGGGTGTAGGGTATAGAGTATAGAGTGCAGGGTATAGAGTGTAGGGTATATAGTGTAGAGTATAGAGTGTAGGGTATAGAGTGTAGGGTGTAGAGTGTAGAGTGTAGGGTATAGAGTGTAGGGTATAGAGTGTAGGGTATAGAGTGTAGGGTATAGAGTGTAGGGTATAGAGTGTAGAGTGTAGGGTATAGAGTGTAGAGTGTAGGGTATAGAGTGTAGGGTATAGAGTGTAGGGTATAGAGTGTAGAGTGTAGGGTATAGAGTGTAGGGTATAGAGTGTAGGGTATATAGTGTAGGGTATAGAGTGTAGGGTATAGAGTGTAGGGTATAGAGTGTAGGGTATAGAGTGTATGGAATAGAGTTTAGAGTGTAGGGTATAGAGTGTAGGGTATAGATGGTATGTAATAGAGTTTAGAGTGTAGAGTGTAGGGTATAGAGTGTAGGGTGTAGAGTGTATGGTATAGAGTGTAGGGTATAGAGGGTGGGGTATAGAGTGTAGGGTATAGAGTGTAGAGTGTAGGGATTAGAGTGTAGGGTATAGAGTGTAGGATATAGAGTGTATGGAATAGAGTGTAGTTTATAGAGTGAAGAGTGTAGGGTATAGAGTGTAGGGTATAGAGCGTAGGGTGTAGGGTATAGAGTGTAGGGTATAGAGTGTAGGGTATAGAGTGTATGGTATAGAGTGTAGGGTGTACAGTGTAGGGTATAGAGTGTAGGTTATAGAGTGTAGAGTGTAGGGCATAGAGTGTATGGTATAGAGTGTAGGGTGTAGAGTGTATAGTATAGAGTGTAGGGTATAGATTGTATGGTATAGAGTTTAGAGTGTAGGGTATAGAGTGTAGAATATAGAGTGTAGAGTGTAGGGTATAGAGTGTAGGGTATAGAGTGTAGGGTATAGAGTGTACGGTATAGAGCGTATGATATAGAGTGTATGGTATATAGTGTAGGGTATAGAGTGTTTGGTATAGAGTGTAAGGTATAGAGTGTAGAGAGTAGAGTATAGATTTTAGAGTGTAGAGTGTAGGGTATAGAGTGTAGGGTATAGAGTGTATGGAATAGAGTGTATGGTATAGAGTGTAGGGTGTAGAGTGTAGGATATAGAGTGTAGAGTGTGGGGTATAGAGTGTAGAGTGTAGGGTATAGAGTGTATGATATAGAGTGTAGGGTATAGAGTGTATGGTATAGATTGCAGGGTATAAAGTGTAGGGTGTAGAGTGTAGGGTATAGAGTGTAGAGTGTAGGGTATAGAGTGTAGGGTATAGAGTGTATGGTATAGAATGTAGGGTATAGAGTGTAGGGTATAGAGTGTAGAATGTAGATTATAGAGTGTAGAAAGTAGGGTATAGAGTGTAGGGTATAGAGTGTAGATTGTATGGTATAGAGTGTAGGGTATAGAGTGTATAGTGTAGAGTATAGAGTGTAGAGTGTAGGGTATAGAGTGTAGGGTATAGAGTGTTGGGATATAGAGTGTAGGGTATAGAGTGTAGAGTATAGAGTGTAGGGTATAGAGTGTAGGGTATAGCGTGTAGGGTATAGAGTGTAGGGTATAGAGTATATAGTGTAGGGTATAGAGTGTAGGGTATAGAGTGTAGAGTGTAGGGTATAGAGTGTAGGGTATAGAGTGTAGGGTATAGAGTGTAGGATATAAAGTGTAGAGTGTATGGTATAGAGTGTAGGGTATAGAGTGTAGGGTGTAGAGTGTAGAGTGTAGGGTATAGAGTGTAAGGTATAGAGTGTAGGGTATAGAGTATATGTTATATAGTGTAGGGTATAGAGTGTAGAGTGTAGGGTATAGAGTGTAGGGTATAGAGTGTAGGGTATAGAGTGTAGGGTATAGAGTGAAGGGTATAAAGTGTAGAGTGTAGGGTACAGAGTGTAGGGTATAGAGTGTAGGGTATAGAGTGTATGGTATATATTGTATGGTATAGAGTGTAGAGTGTAGGGTATAGAGTGTAGGGTAAATATTATAGAGTGTAGAGTGTAGGGTATAGAGTGTAGGGTATAGAGTGTATGGTGTAGAGTGTAGGGTATAGAGTGTATAGTGTAGGGTATAGAGTGTAGGGTATAGAGTGTAGGGTATAGAGTGTATGGTATAGAGTGTACAGTATAGAGTGTATGGTATAGAGTGTAGAGTGTAGGGTATAGAGTGTATGGTATAGAGTGTAGTGTGTAGAGTGTATGGTATAGTGTGTAGGGTACAGAGTGTAGAGTGTAGGGTATAGAGTGTAGGGTATAGAGTGTACGGTATAGAGTGTATGATATAGAGTGTATGGTATATAGTGTAGGGTATAGAGTGTTTGGTATAGAGTGTAAGGTATAGAGTGTAGAGAGTAGGGTATAGATTTTAGAATGTAGAGTGTATGGTATAGAGTGTAGGGTATAGAGTGTATGGAATAGAGTGTATGGTATAGAGTGTAGGGTGTAGAGTGTAGGGTATAGAGTGTAGAGTGTGGTTTATAGAGTGTAGAGTGTAGGGTATAGAGTGTATGGTATAGATTGCAGGGTATAGAACGTAGGGTATATAGTGTAGGGTATAGAGTATAGAGTGTAGGGTATAGAGTGTAGGGTATAGAGTGTAGAGTGTAGAGTGTAGGGTATAGAGTGTAGAGTGTAGGGTATAGAGTGTAGGGTATAGAGTGTATGGTATAGAGTGTAGGGTATAGAGTGTAGGGTATAGAGTGTAGGGTATATATTGTAGGGTATAGAGTGTAGAGTGTAGGGTATAGAGTGTAGGGTATAGAGTGTATGGTGTAGAGTGTAGGGTATAGAGTGTATAGTGTAGGGTATAGAGTGTAGGGTATAGAGTGTATGGTATAGAGTGTAGTGTGTAGAGTGTATGGTATAGTGTGTAGGGTACAGAGTGTAGAGTGTAGGGTATAGAGTGTAGGGTATAGAGTGTAGGGTGTAGAGTGTACGGTATAGAGTGTATGATATAGAGTGTATGGTATATAGTGTAGGGTATAGAGTGTTTGGTATAGAGTGTAAGGTATAGAGTGTAGAGAGTAGGGTATAGATTTTAGAGTGTAGAGTGTATGGTATAGAGTGTAGGGTATAGAGTGTATGGAATAGAGTGTATGGTATAGAGTGTAGGGTGTAGAGTGTAGGGTATAGAGTGTAGAGTGTGGTTTATAGAGTGTAGAGTGTAGGGTATAGAGTGTATGGTATAGATTGCAGGGTATAGAGTGTAGGGTATATAGTGTAGGGTATAGAGTATAGAGTGTAGGATATAGAGTGTAGGGTATAGAGTGTAGAGTGTAGAGTGTAGGGTATAGAGTGTAGAGTGTAGGGTATAGAGTGTAGGGAATAGAGTGTATGGTATAGAGTGTAGGGTATAGAGTGTAGGCTATAGAGTGTAGAGTGTAGGGATTAGAGTGTAGGGTATAGAGTGTAGGGTATAGAGTGTAGAGTGTAGGGTATAGAGTGTAGGGTATAGAGTGTACGGTATAGAGTGTTGGGCTATAGAGTGTTAGGTATAGAGTGTAGGGTATAGAGTGTAGGGTATAGAGTGTAGGGTATACAGTGTAGGGTATAAGGTGTAGAGTGTAGGGTATAGAGTGTAGGGTATAGAGTGTAGGGTA
The DNA here is from genome assembly GCF_032444005.1 of Ranitomeya imitator. Lineage (NCBI taxonomy): Eukaryota > Metazoa > Chordata > Amphibia > Anura > Dendrobatidae > Ranitomeya > Ranitomeya imitator. The sequence continues at coordinate 900,947 of NW_027193338.1, read as the reverse complement.
TAGAGTGTAGGGTATAGAGTGTAGAGTGTAGGGTATAGAGTGTAGAGTTTAGGGTATAGAGTGTAGGGTATAAAGTGTAGGGTTTAGAGTGTATGGTTTAGAGTGTAGGGTATAGAGTGTAGAGTGTAGGGTATAGAGTGTAGGGTATAGAGTGTAGGGTATAGATTGTAGGGTATAGAGTGTATTGTATAGGGTATAGAGTGTATGGTGTAGATTGTAGGGTATAGAGTGTATAGTGTAGGGTATAGAGTGTAGGGTATAGAGTGTAGGGTATAGAGTGTAGAGTGTAGGGTATAGAGTGTATGGTATAGAGTGTAGGGTATAGAGTGTATGGTATAGAGTGTAGGGTATAGAGTGTAGAGTGTAGGGTATAGAGTGTAGGGTATAGAGTGTAGGGTATAGAGTGTAGAGTGTAGGGTATAGAGTGTAGGGTATAGAGTGTATGGTATAGAGTGTAGAGTGTAGGGTATAGAGTGTATAGTGTAGGGTATAGAGTGTAGGGTATAGAGTGTAGGGTATAGAGTGTATGGTATAGAGTGTAGGGAATAAAGTGTAGAGTGTAGGGTATAGAGTGTATGGTATAGAGTGTAGGGTATAGAGTGTAGATTGTAGAGTGTAGGGTATAGAGTGTAGGGTATAGAGTGTAGGGTATAGAGTGTAGAGTGTAGGGTATAGAGTGTAGGCTGTAGAGTGTAGGGTATAGAGTGTAGGGTATATAGTGTAGAGTGTAGGGTATAAAGTGTAGGGTATAGAGTGTAGGGTGTAGAGTCTAGGGTATAGAGTGTAGAGTGTAGGGTATAGAGTGTATGGTATAATGTGTAGGGTATAGAGTGTAGAGTGTAGGGTATAGAGTGTAGGGTATAGAGTATAGAGTGTAGGGTATAGAGTGTAGAGTGTAGGGTATAGAGTGTAGAGTGTAGGGTATAGAGTGTAGGGTATAGAGTGTATAGTGTAGGGTATAGAGTGTACAGTATAGAGTGTATGGTATAGAGTGTAGAGTGTAGGGTATAGAGTGTATGGTATAGAGTGTAGTGTGTAGAGTGTATGGTATAGTGTGTAGGGTACAGAGTGTAGAGTGTAGGATATAGAGTGTAGGGTATAGAGTGTAGGGTGTAGAGTGTACGGTATAGAGTGTATGATATAGAGTGTATGGTATATAGTGTAGGGTATAGAGTGTTTGGTATAGAGTGTAAGGTATAGAGTGTAGAGAGTAGGGTATAGATTTTAGAGTGTAGAGTGTATGGTATAGAGTGTAGGGTATAGAGTGTATGGAATAGAGTGTATGGTATAGAGTGTAGGGTGTAGAGTGTAGGGTATAGAGTGTAGAGTGTGGTTTATAGAGTGTAGAGTGTAGGGTATAGAGTGTATGGTATAGATTGCAGGGTATAGAGTGTAGGGTATATAGTGTAGGGTATAGAGTATAGAGTGTAGGATATAGAGTGTAGGGTATAGAGTGTAGAGTGTAGGGTATAGAGTGTAGAGTGTAGGGTATAGAGTGTAGGGAATAGAGTGTATGGTATAGAGTGTAGGGTATAGAGTGTAGGCTATAGAGTGTAGAGTGTAGGGATTAGAGTGTAGGGTATAGAGTGTAGGGTATAGAGTGTAGAGTGTAGGGTATAGAGTGTAGGGTATAGAGTGTACGGTATAGAGTGTTGGGCTATAGAGTGTTGGGTATAGAGTGTAGGGTATAGAGTGTAGGGTATAGAGTGTAGGGTATAGAGTGTAGAGTGTAGGGTATAGAGTGTAGGGTATATAGTGTATGGTATAGAGTGTAGAGTGTATGGTATAGAGTGTATAGTGTAGGGTATAGAGTGTAGGGTATAGAGTGTAGGGTATAGAGTGTATGGTATAGAGTGTAGGGAATAGAGTGTAGAGTGTAGGGTATAGAGTGTATGGTATAGAGTGTAGGGTATAGAGTGTAGAGGGTAGAGTGTAGGGTATAGAGTGTAGGGTATAGAGTGTAGGGTATAGAGTGTAGAGTGTAGGGTATAGAGTGTAGGCTGTAGAGTGTAGGGTATAGAGTGTAGGGTATATAGTGTAGAGTGTAGGGTATAAAGTGTAGGGTATAGAGTGTAGGGTGTAGAGTCTAGGGTATAGAGTGTAGAGTGTAGGGTATAGAGTGTATGGTATAATGTGTAGGGTATAGAGTGTAGAGTGTAGGGTATAGAGTGTAGGGTATAGAGTATAGAGTGTAGGGTATAGAGTGTAGAGTGTAGGGTATAGAGTGTAGAGTGTAGGGTATAGAGTGTAGGGTATAGAGTGTATAGTGTAGGGTATAGAGTGTAGGGTATAGAGTGTAGAGTGTAGGGTATAGAGTGTAGGGTATAGAGTGTAGGGTATAAAGTGTAGTGTAGGGTATAGAGTGTAGGGTATAGAGTGTAGAGTGTAGGGTGTAGAGTGTAGAGTGTAGGGTATAGAGTGTAAGGTATAGAGTGTAGGGTATAGAGTTTATGTTATAGAGTGTAGGGTATAGAGTGTAGAGTGTAGGGTATAGAGTGTATGGTATAGAGTGTAGGGTATAGAGTGTATGGTATAGAGTGTAGGGTATAGAGTGTAGAGTGTAGGGTATAGAGTGTAGGGTATAGAGTGTAGGGTATAGAGTGTAGAGTGTAGGGTATAGAGTGTAGGGTATAGAGTGTATGGTATAGAGTGTAGAGTGTAGGGTATAGAGTGTATAGTGTAGGGTATAGAGTGTAGGGTATAGAGTGTAGGGTATAGAGTGTATGGTATAGAGTGTAGGGAATAAAGTGTAGAGTGTAGGGTATAGAGTGTATGGTATAGAGTGTAGGGTATAGAGTGTAGAGGGTAGAGTGTAGGGTATAGAGTGTAGGGTATAGAGTGTAGGGTATAGAGTGTAGAGTGTAGGGTATAGAGTGTAGGCTGTAGAGTGTAGGGTATAGAGTGTAGGGTATATAGTGTAGAGTGTAGGGTATAAAGTGTAGGGTATAGAGTGTAGGGTGTAGAGTCTAGGGTATAGAGTGTAGAGTGTAGGGTATAGAGTGTATGGTATAATGTGTAGGGTATAGAGTGTAGAGTGTAGGGTATAGAGTGTAGGGTATAGAGTATAGAGTGTAGGGTATAGAGTGTAGAGTGTAGGGTATAGAGTGTAGAGTGTAGGGTATAGAGTGTAGGGTATAGAGTGTATAGTGTAGGGTATAGAGTGTACAGTATAGAGTGTATGGTATAGAGTGTAGAGTGTAGGGTATAGAGTGTATGGTATAGAGTGTAGTGTGTAGAGTGTATGGTATAGTGTGTAGGGTACAGAGTGTAGAGTGTAGGATATAGAGTGTAGGGTATAGAGTGTAGGGTGTAGAGTGTACGGTATAGAGTGTATGATATAGAGTGTATGGTATATAGTGTAGGGTATAGAGTGTTTGGTATAGAGTGTAAGGTATAGAGTGTAGAGAGTAGGGTATAGATTTTAGAGTGTAGAGTGTATGGTATAGAGTGTAGGGTATAGAGTGTATGGAATAGAGTGTATGGTATAGAGTGTAGGGTGTAGAGTGTAGGGTATAGAGTGTAGAGTGTGGTTTATAGAGTGTAGAGTGTAGGGTATAGAGTGTATGGTATAGATTGCAGGGTATAGAGTGTAGGGTATATAGTGTAGGGTATAGAGTATAGAGTGTAGGATATAGAGTGTAGGGTATAGAGTGTAGAGTGTAGGGTATAGAGTGTAGAGTGTAGGGTATAGAGTGTAGGGAATAGAGTGTATGGTATAGAGTGTAGGGTATAGAGTGTAGGCTATAGAGTGTAGAGTGTAGGGATTAGAGTGTAGGGTATAGAGTGTAGAGTGTAGGGTATAGAGTGTAGGGTATAGAGTGTACGGTATAGAGTGTTGGGCTATAGAGTGTTGGGTATAGAGTGTAGGGTATAGAGTGTAGGGTATAGAGTGTAGGGTATAGAGTGTAGAGTGTAGGGTATAGAGTGTAGGGTATATAGTGTATGGTATAGAGTGTAGAGTGTATGGTATAGAGTGTATAGTGTAGGGTATAGAGTGTAGGGTATAGAGTGTAGGGTATAGAGTGTATGGTATAGAGTGTAGGGAATAGAGTGTAGAGTGTAGGGTATAGAGTGTATGGTATAGAGTGTAGGGTATAGAGTGTAGAGGGTAGAGTGTAGGGTATAGAGTGTAGGGTATAGAGTGTAGGGTATAGAGTGTAGAGTGTAGGGTATAGAGTGTAGGCTGTAGAGTGTAGGGTATAGAGTGTAGGGTATATAGTGTAGAGTGTAGGGTATAAAGTGTAGGGTATAGAGTGTAGGGTGTAGAGTCTAGGGTATAGAGTGTAGAGTGTAGGGTATAGAGTGTATGGTATAATGTGTAGGGTATAGAGTGTAGAGTGTAGGGTATAGAGTGTAGGGTATAGAGTATAGAGTGTAGGGTATAGAGTGTAGAGTGTAGGGTATAGAGTGTAGAGTGTAGGGTATAGAGTGTAGGGTATAGAGTGTATAGTGTAGGGTATAGAGTGTAGGGTATAGAGTGTAGAGTGTAGGGTATAGAGTGTAGTGTATAGAGTGTAGGGTATAAAGTGTAGTGTAGGGTATAGAGTGTAGGGTATAGAGTGTAGAGTGTAGGGTGTAGAGTGTAGAGTGTAGGGTATAGAGTGTAAGGTATAGAGTGTAGGGTATAGAGTTTATGTTATAGAGTGTAGGGTATAGAGTGTAGAGTGTAGGGTATAGAGTGTAAGGTATAGAGTGTAGGGTATAGAGTGTAGGGTATAGAGTGTAGGGTATAAAGTGTAGAGTGTAGGGTATAGAGTGTAGGGTATAGAGTGTATGGTATAGATTGTATGGTATAGAGTGTAGAGTGTAGGGTATAGAGTGTAGGGTATAGAGTGTAGGGTATATATTGTAGGGTATAGAGTGTAGGGTATAGAGTGTAGGGTATAGAGTGAAGGGTATAAAGTGTAGAGTGTAGGGTACAGAGTGTAGGGTATAGAGTGTAGGGTATAGAGTGTATGGTATATATTGTATGGTATAGAGTGTAGAGTGTAGGGTATAGAGTGTAGGGTAAATATTATAGAGTGTAGAGTGTAGGGTATAGAGTGTAGGGTATAGAGTGTATGGTGTAGAGTGTAGGGTATAGAGTGTATAGTGTAGGGTATAGAGTGTAGGGTATAGAGTGTAGGGTATAGAGTGTATGGTATAGAGTGTACAGTATAGAGTGTATGGTATAGAGTGTAGAGTGTAGGGTATAGAGTGTATGGTATAGAGTGTAGTGTGTAGAGTGTATGGTATAGTGTGTAGGGTACAGAGTGTAGAGTGTAGGGTATAGAGTGTAGGGTATAGAGTGTACGGTATAGAGTGTATGATATAGAGTGTATGGTATATAGTGTAGGGTATAGAGTGTTTGGTATAGAGTGTAAGGTATAGAGTGTAGAGAGTAGGGTATAGATTTTAGAATGTAGAGTGTATGGTATAGAGTGTAGGGTATAGAGTGTATGGAATAGAGTGTATGGTATAGAGTGTAGGGTGTAGAGTGTAGGGTATAGAGTGTAGAGTGTGGTTTATAGAGTGTAGAGTGTAGGGTATAGAGTGTATGGTATAGATTGCAGGGTATAGAACGTAGGGTATATAGTGTAGGGTATAGAGTATAGAGTGTAGGGTATAGAGTGTAGGGTATAGAGTGTAGAGTGTAGAGTGTAGGGTATAGAGTGTAGAGTGTAGGGTATAGAGTGTAGGGTATAGAGTGTATGGTATAGAGTGTAGGGTATAGAGTGTAGGGTATAGAGTGTAGGGTATATATTGTAGGGTATAGAGTGTAGAGTGTAGGGTATAGAGTGTAGGGTATAGAGTGTATGGTGTAGAGTGTAGGGTATAGAGTGTATAGTGTAGGGTATAGAGTGTAGGGTATAGAGTGTATGGTATAGAGTGTAGTGTGTAGAGTGTATGGTATAGTGTGTAGGGTACAGAGTGTAGAGTGTAGGGTATAGAGTGTAGGGTATAGAGTGTAGGGTGTAGAGTGTACGGTATAGAGTGTATGATATAGAGTGTATGGTATATAGTGTAGGGTATAGAGTGTTTGGTATAGAGTGTAAGGTATAGAGTGTAGAGAGTAGGGTATAGATTTTAGAGTGTAGAGTGTATGGTATAGAGTGTAGGGTATAGAGTGTATGGAATAGAGTGTATGGTATAGAGTGTAGGGTGTAGAGTGTAGGGTATAGAGTGTAGAGTGTGGTTTATAGAGTGTAGAGTGTAGGGTATAGAGTGTATGGTATAGATTGCAGGGTATAGAGTGTAGGGTATATAGTGTAGGGTATAGAGTATAGAGTGTAGGATATAGAGTGTAGGGTATAGAGTGTAGAGTGTAGAGTGTAGGGTATAGAGTGTAGAGTGTAGGGTATAGAGTGTAGGGAATAGAGTGTATGGTATAGAGTGTAGGGTATAGAGTGTAGGCTATAGAGTGTAGAGTGTAGGGATTAGAGTGTAGGGCATAGAGTGTAGGGTATAGAGTGTAGAGTGTAGGGTATAGAGTGTAGGGTATAGAGTGTACGGTATAGAGTGTTGGGCTATAGAGTGTTAGGTATAGAGTGTAGGGTATAGAGTGTAGGGTATAGAGTGTAGGGTATACAGTGTAGGGTATAAGGTGTAGAGTGTAGGGTATAGAGTGTAGGGTATAGAGTGTAGGGTATAGAGTGTAGGGTATAGAGTGTAGAGTGTAGGGTATAGAGTGTAGAGTTTAGGGTATAGAGTGTAGGGTATAAAGTGTAGGGTTTAGAGTGTATGGTTTAGAGTGTAGGGTATAGAGTGTAGAGTGTAGGGTATAGAGTGTAGGGTATAGAGTGTAGGGTATAGATTGTAGGGTATAGAGTGTATTGTATAGGGTATAGAGTGTATGGTGTAGATTGTAGGGTATAGAGTGTATAGTGTAGGGTATAGAGTGTAGGGTATAGAGTGTAGGGTATAGAGTGTAGAGTGTAGGGTATAGAGTGTATGGTATAGAGTGTAGGGTATAGAGTGTATGGTATAGAGTGTAGGGTATAGAGTGTAGAGTGTAGGGTATAGAGTGTAGGGTATAGAGTGTAGGGTATAGAGTGTAGAGTGTAGGGTATAGAGTGTAGGGTATAGAGTGTATGGTATAGAGTGTAGAGTGTAGGGTATAGAGTGTATAGTGTAGGGTATAGAGTGTAGGGTATAGAGTGTAGGGTATAGAGTGTATGGTATAGAGTGTAGGGAATAAAGTGTAGAGTGTAGGGTATAGAGTGTATGGTATAGAGTGTAGGGTATAGAGTGTAGAGGGTAGAGTGTAGGGTATAGATTGTAGGGTATAGAGTGTAGGGTATAGAGTGTAGAGTGTAGGGTATAGAGTGTAGGCTGTAGAGTGTAGGGTATAGAGTGTAGGGTATATAGTGTAGAGTGTAGGGTATAAAGTGTAGGGTATAGAGTGTAGGGTGTAGAGTCTAGGGTATAGAGTGTAGAGTGTAGGGTATAGAGTGTATGGTATAATGTGTAGGGTATAGAGTGTAGAGTGTAGGGTATAGAGTGTAGGGTATAGAGTATAGAGTGTAGGGTATAGAGTGTAGAGTGTAGGGTATAGAGTGTAGAGTGTAGGGTATAGAGTGTAGGGTATAGAGTGTATAGTGTAGGGTATAGAGTGTACAGTATAGAGTGTATGGTATAGAGTGTAGAGTGTAGGGTATAGAGTGTATGGTATAGAGTGTAGTGTGTAGAGTGTATGGTATAGTGTGTAGGGTACAGAGTGTAGAGTGTAGGATATAGAGTGTAGGGTATAGAGTGTAGGGTGTAGAGTGTACGGTATAGAGTGTATGATATAGAGTGTATGGTATATAGTGTAGGGTATAGAGTGTTTGGTATAGAGTGTAAGGTATAGAGTGTAGAGAGTAGGGTATAGATTTTAGAGTGTAGAGTGTATGGTATAGAGTGTAGGGTATAGAGTGTATGGAATAGAGTGTATGGTATAGAGTGTAGGGTGTAGAGTGTAGGGTATAGAGTGTAGAGTGTGGTTTATAGAGTGTAGAGTGTAGGGTATAGAGTGTATGGTATAGATTGCAGGGTATAGAGTGTAGGGTATATAGTGTAGGGTATAGAGTATAGAGTGTAGGATATAGAGTGTAGGGTATAGAGTGTAGAGTGTAGGGTATAGAGTGTAGAGTGTAGGGTATAGAGTGTAGGGAATAGAGTGTATGGTATAGAGTGTAGGGTATAGAGTGTAGGCTATAGAGTGTAGAGTGTAGGGATTAGAGTGTAGGGTATAGAGTGTAGGGTATAGAGTGTAGAGTGTAGGGTATAGAGTGTAGGGTATAGAGTGTACGGTATAGAGTGTTGGGCTATAGAGTGTTGGGTATAGAGTGTAGGGTATAGAGTGTAGGGTATAGAGTGTAGGGTATAGAGTGTAGAGTGTAGGGTATAGAGTGTAGGGTATATAGTGTATGGTATAGAGTGTAGAGTGTATGGTATAGAGTGTATAGTGTAGGGTATAGAGTGTAGGGTATAGAGTGTAGGGTATAGAGTGTATGGTATAGAGTGTAGGGAATAGAGTGTAGAGTGTAGGGTATAGAGTGTATGGTATAGAGTGTAGGGTATAGAGTGTAGAGGGTAGAGTGTAGGGTATAGAGTGTAGGGTATAGAGTGTAGGGTATAGAGTGTAGAGTGTAGGGTATAGAGTGTAGGCTGTAGAGTGTAGGGTATAGAGTGTAGGGTATATAGTGTAGAGTGTAGGGTATAAAGTGTAGGGTATAGAGTGTAGGGTGTAGAGTCTAGGGTATAGAGTGTAGAGTGTAGGGTATAGAGTGTATGGTATAATGTGTAGGGTATAGAGTGTAGAGTGTAGGGTATAGAGTGTAGGGTATAGAGTATAGAGTGTAGGGTATAGAGTGTAGAGTGTAGGGTATAGAGTGTAGATTGTAGGGTATAGAGTGTAGGGTATAGAGTGTATAGTGTAGGGTATAGAGTGTAGGGTATAGAGTGTAGAGTGTAGGGTATAGAGTGTAGGGTATAGAGTGTAGGGTATAAAGTGTAGTGTAGGGTATAGAGTGTAGGGTATAGAGTGTAGAGTGTAGGGTGTAGAGTGTAGAGTGTAGGGTATAGAGTGTAAGGTATAGAGTGTAGGGTATAGAGTTTATGTTATAGAGTGTAGGGTATAGAGTGTAGAGTGTAGGGTATAGAGTGTATGGTATAGAGTGTAGGGTATAGAGTGTATGGTATAGAGTGTAGGGTATAGAGTGTAGAGTGTAGGGTATAGAGTGTAGGGTATAGAGTGTAGGGTATAGAGTGTAGAGTGTAGGGTATAGAGTGTAGGGTATAGAGTGTATGGTATAGAGTGTAGAGTGTAGGGTATAGAGTGTATAGTGTAGGGTATAGAGTGTAGGGTATAGAGTGTAGGGTATAGAGTGTATGGTATAGAGTGTAGGGAATAAAGTGTAGAGTGTAGGGTATAGAGTGTATGGTATAGAGTGTAGGGTATAGAGTGTAGAGGGTAGAGTGTAGGGTATAGAGTGTAGGGTATAGAGTGTAGGGTATAGAGTGTAGAGTGTAGGGTATAGAGTGTAGGCTGTAGAGTGTAGGGTATAGAGTGTAGGGTATATAGTGTAGAGTGTAGGGTATAAAGTGTAGGGTATAGAGTGTAGGGTGTAGAGTCTAGGGTATAGAGTGTAGAGTGTAGGGTATAGAGTGTATGGTATAATGTGTAGGGTATAGAGTGTAGAGTGTAGGGTATAGAGTGTAGGGTATAGAGTATAGAGTGTAGGGTATAGAGTGTAGAGTGTAGGGTATAGAGTGTAGAGTGTAGGGTATAGAGTGTAGGGTATAGAGTGTATAGTGTAGGGTATAGAGTGTACAGTATAGAGTGTATGGTATAGAGTGTAGAGTGTAGGGTATAGAGTGTATGGTATAGAGTGTAGTGTGTAGAGTGTATGGTATAGTGTGTAGGGTACAGAGTGTAGAGTGTAGGATATAGAGTGTAGGGTATAGAGTGTAGGGTGTAGAGTGTACGGTATAGAGTGTATGATATAGAGTGTATGGTATATAGTGTAGGGTATAGAGTGTTTGGTATAGAGTGTAAGGTATAGAGTGTAGAGAGTAGGGTATAGATTTTAGAGTGTAGAGTGTATGGTATAGAGTGTAGGGTATAGAGTGTATGGAATAGAGTGTATGGTATAGAGTGTAGGGTGTAGAGTGTAGGGTATAGAGTGTAGAGTGTGGTTTATAGAGTGTAGAGTGTAGGGTATAGAGTGTATGGTATAGATTGCAGGGTATAGAGTGTAGGGTATATAGTGTAGGGTATAGAGTATAGAGTGTAGGATATAGAGTGTAGGGTATAGAGTGTAGAGTGTAGGGTATAGAGTGTAGAGTGTAGGGTATAGAGTGTAGGGAATAGAGTGTATGGTATAGAGTGTAGGGTATAGAGTGTAGGCTATAGAGTGTAGAGTGTAGGGATTAGAGTGTAGGGTATAGAGTGTAGAGTGTAGGGTATAGAGTGTAGGGTATAGAGTGTACGGTATAGAGTGTTGGGCTATAGAGTGTTGGGTATAGAGTGTAGGGTATAGAGTGTAGGGTATAGAGTGTAGGGTATAGAGTGTAGAGTGTAGGGTATAGAGTGTAGGGTATATAGTGTATGGTATAGAGTGTAGAGTGTATGGTATAGAGTGTATAGTGTAGGGTATAGAGTGTAGGGTATAGAGTGTAGGGTATAGAGTGTATGGTATAGAGTGTAGGGAATAGAGTGTAGAGTGTAGGGTATAGAGTGTATGGTATAGAGTGTAGGGTATAGAGTGTAGAGGGTAGAGTGTAGGGTATAGAGTGTAGGGTATAGAGTGTAGGGTATAGAGTGTAGAGTGTAGGGTATAGAGTGTAGGCTGTAGAGTGTAGGGTATAGAGTGTAGGGTATATAGTGTAGAGTGTAGGGTATAAAGTGTAGGGTATAGAGTGTAGGGTGTAGAGTCTAGGGTATAGAGTGTAGAGTGTAGGGTATAGAGTGTATGGTATAATGTGTAGGGTATAGAGTGTAGAGTGTAGGGTATAGAGTGTAGGGTATAGAGTATAGAGTGTAGGGTATAGAGTGTAGAGTGTAGGGTATAGAGTGTAGAGTGTAGGGTATAGAGTGTAGGGTATAGAGTGTATAGTGTAGGGTATAGAGTGTAGGGTATAGAGTGTAGAGTGTAGGGTATAGAGTGTAGTGTATAGAGTGTAGGGTATAAAGTGTAGTGTAGGGTATAGAGTGTAGGGTATAGAGTGTAGAGTGTAGGGTGTAGAGTGTAGAGTGTAGGGTATAGAGTGTAAGGTATAGAGTGTAGGGTATAGAGTTTATGTTATAGAGTGTAGGGTATAGAGTGTAGAGTGTAGGGTATAGAGTGTAAGGTATAGAGTGTAGGGTATAGAGTGTAGGGTATAGAGTGTAGGGTATAAAGTGTAGAGTGTAGGGTATAGAGTGTAGGGTATAGAGTGTATGGTATAGATTGTATGGTATAGAGTGTAGAGTGTAGGGTATAGAGTGTAGGGTATAGAGTGTAGGGTATATATTGTAGGGTATAGAGTGTAGGGTATAGAGTGTAGGGTATAGAGTGTATGGTGTAGAGTGTAGGGTATAGAGTGTATAGTGTAGGGTATAGAGTGTAGGGTATAGAGTGTAGGGTATAGAGTGTATGGTATAGAGTGTACAGTATAGAGTGTATGGTATAGAGTGTAGAGTGTAGGGTATAGAGTGTATGGTATAGAGTGTAGTGTGTAGAGTGTATGGTATAGTGTGTAGGGTACAGAGTGTAGAGTGTAGGGTATAGAGTGTAGGGTATAGAGTGTAGGGTATAGAGTGTACGGTATAGAGTGTATGATATAGAGTGTATGGTATATAGTGTAGGGTATAGAGTGTTTGGTATAGAGTGTAAGGTATAGAGTGTAGAGAGTAGGGTATAGATTTTAGAGTGTAGAGTGTAGGGTATAGAGTGTAGGGTATAGAGTGTATGGAATAGAGTGTATGGTATAGAGTGTAGGGTGTAGAGTGTAGGGTATAGAGTGTAGAGTGTGGTTTATAGAGTGTAGAGTGTAGGGTATAGAGTGTATGGTATAATGTGTAGGGTATAGAGTGTAGAGTGTAGGGTATAGAGTGTAGGGTATAGAGTATAGAGTGTAGGGTATAGAGTGTAGAGTGTAGGGTGTAGAGTGTAGGGTATAGAGTGTAGGGTATAGAGTATATAGTGTAGGGTATAGAGTGTAGGGTATAGAGTGTAGAGTGTAGGGTATAGAGTGTAGGGTATAGAGTGTAGGGTATAGAGTGTAGAGTGTAGGGTATAGAGTGTAGGGTATAGAGTGTAGAGTGTAGGGTGTAGAGTGTAGAGTGTAGGGTATAGAGTGTAAGGTATAGAGTGTAGGGTATAGAGTATATGTTATAGAGTGTAGGGTATAGAGTGTAGAGTGTAGGGTATAGAGTGTAGGGTATAGAGTGTAGGGTATAGAGTGTAGGGTATAGAGTGTAGGGTATAAAGTGTAGAGTGTAGGGTATAGAGTGTAGGGTATAGAGTGTAGGGTATAGAGTGTATGGTATAGAGTGTAGAGTGTAGGGTATAGAGTGTAGGGTATAGAGTGTAGGGTATATATTGTAGGGTATAGAGTGTAGAGTGTAGGGTGTAGAGTGTAGGGTATAGAGTGTATGGTGTAGAGTGTAGGGTATAGAGTGTATAGTGTAGGGTATAGAGTGTAGAGTATAGAGTATAGGGTATAGAGTGTATGGTATAGAGTGTACAGTGTAGAGTGTATGGTATAGAGTGTAGAGTGTAGGGTATAGAGTGTATGGTATAGAGTGTAGTGTGTAGAGTGTATGGTATAGTGTGTAGGGTACAGAGTATAGAGTGTAGGGTATAGAGTGTAGGGTATAGAGTGTACGGTATAGAGTGTATGATATAGAGTGTATGGTATATAGTGTAGGGTATAGAGTGTTTGGTATAGAGTGTAAGGTATAGAGTGTAGAGAGTAGGGTATAGATTTTAGAGTGTAGAGTGTAGGGTATAGAGTGTAGGGTATAGAGTGTATGGAATAGAGTGTATGGTATAGAGTGTAGGGTGTAGAGTGTAGGGTATAGAGTGTAGAGTGTGGTTTATAGAGTGTAGAGTGTAGGGTATAGAGTGTATGGCATAGATTGCAGGGTATAGAGTGTAGGGTATATAGTGTAGGGTATAGAGTATAGAGTGTAGGGTATAGAGTGTAGGGTATAGAGTATAGAGTGTAGAGTGTAGGGTATAGAGTGTAGAGTGTAGGGTATAGAGTGTATGGTATAGAGTGTATGGTATAGAGTGTAGGGTATAGAGTGTAGGCTATAGAGTGTAGAGTGTAGGGATTAGAGTGTAGGGTATAGAGTGTAGGGTATAGAGTGTAGAGTGTAGGGTATAGAGTGTAGGGTATAGAGTGTACGGTATAGAGTGTTGGGCTATAGAGTGTTGGATATAGAGTGTAGGGTATAGAGTGTAGGGTATAGAGTGTAGGGTATACAGTGTAGGGTATAAGGTGTAGAGTGTAGGGTATAGAGTGTAGGGTATAGAGTGTAGGGTATAGAGTGTAGAGTTTAGGGTATAGAGTGTAGGGTATAGAGTGTAGGGTTTAGAGTGTATGGTATAGAGTATAGGGTATAGAGTGTAGAGTGTAGGGTATAGAGTGTAGGGTATAGAGTGTAGGGTATAGAGTGTATGGTATAGAGTGTACGGTATAGAGTGTAGAGTGTAGGGTATAGAGTGTAGGTTATAGAGTGTAGGGTATAGATTGTAGGGTATAGAGTGTATTGTATAGGGTATAGAGTGTATGATGTAGAGTGTAGGGTATAGAGTGTATAGTGTAGGGTATAGAGTGTAGGGTATAGATTGTAGGGTATAGAGTGTAGAGTGTAGGGTATAGAGTGTATGGTATAGAGTGTAGGGTATAGAGTGTATGGTATAGAGTGTAGGGTATAGAGTGTAGAGTGTAGGGTATAGAGTGTATGGTATAGAGTGTAGAGTGTAGGGTATAGAGTGTATGGTATAGAGTGTAGGGTATAGAGTGTAGAGGGTAGAGTGTAGGGTATAGAGTGTAGGGTATGGAGTGTATGGAATAGAGTGTATGGTATAGAGTGTAGGGTGTAGAGTGTAGGGTATAGAGTGTAGAGTGTGGTTTATAGTGTAGAGTGTAGGGTATAGAGTGTATGGTATAATGTGTAGGGTATAGAGTGTAGAGTGTAGGGTATAGAGTGTAGGGTATAGAGTATAGAGTGTAGGGTATAGAGTGTAGAGTGTAGGGTGTAGAGTGTAGGGTATAAAGTGTAGGGTATAGAGTATATAGTGTAGGGTATAGAGTGTAGGGTATAGAGTGTAGAGTGTAGGGTATAGAGTGTAGGGTATAGAGTGTAGGGTATAGAGTGTAGAGTGTTGGGTATAGAGTGTAGGGTATAGAGTGTAGAGTGTAGGGTGTAGAGTGTAGAGTGTAGGGTATAGAGTGTAAGGTATAGAGTGTAGGGTATAGAGTATATGTTATAGAGTGTAGGGTATAGAGTGTAGAGTGTAGGGTATAGAGTGTAGGGTATAGAGTGTAGGGTATAGAGTGTAGGGCATAAAGTGTAGAGTGTAGGGTATAGAGTGTAGGGTATAGAGTGTAGGGTATAGAGTGTATGGTATAGAGTGTAGAGTGTAGGGTATAGAGTGTAGGGTATAGAGTGTAGGGTATATATTGTAGGGTATAGAGTGTAGAGTGTAGGGTGTAGAGTGTAGGGTATAGAGTGTATGGTGTAGAGTGTAGGGTATAGAGTGTATAGTGTAGGGTATAGAGTGTAGAGTATAGAGTATAGGGTATAGAGTGTATGGTATAGAGTGTACAGTGTAGAGTGTATGGTATAGAGTGTAGAGTGTAGGGTATAGAGTGTATGGTATAGAGTGTAGTGTGTAGAGTGTATGGTATAGTGTGTAGGGTACAGAGTGTAGAGTGTAGGGTATAGAGTGTAGGGTATAGAGTGTAGGGTATAGAGTGTACGGTATAGAGTGTATGATATAGAGTGTATGGTATATAGTGTAGGGTATAGAGTGTTTGGTATAGAGTGTAAGGTATAGAGTGTAGAGAGTAGGGTATAGATTTTAGAGTGTAGAGTGTAGGGTATAGAGTGTAGGGTATAGAGTGTATGGAATAGAGTGTATGGTATAGAGTGTAGGGTGTAGAGTGTAGGGTATAGAGTGTAGAGTGTGGTTTATAGAGTGTAGAGTGTAGGGTATAGAGTGTATGGCATAGATTGCAGGGTATAGAGTGTAGGGTATATAGTGTAGGGTATAGAGTATAGAGTGTAGGGTATAGAGTGTAGGGTATAGAGTGTAGGGTATAGAGTATAGAGTGTAGAGTGTAGGGTATAGAGTGTAGAGTGTAGGGTATAGAGTGTATGGTATAGAGTGTAGGGTATAGAGTGTAGGCTATAGAGTGTAGAGTGTAGGGATTAGAGTGTAGGGTATAGAGTGTAGGGTATAGAGTGTAGAGTGTAGGGTATAGAGTGTAGGGTATAGAGTGTACGGTATAGAGTGTTGGGCTATAGAGTGTTGGGTATAGAGTGTAGGGTATAGAGTGTAGGGTATAGAGTGTAGGGTATACAGTGTAGGGTATAAGGTGTAGAGTGTAGGATATAGAGTGTAGGGTATAGAGTGTAGGGTATAGAGTGTAGAGTGTAGGGTATAGAGTGTAGAGTTTAGGGTATAGAGTGTAGGGTATAGAGTGTAGGGTTTAGAGTGTATGGTATAGAGTATAGGGTATAGAGTGTAGAGTGTAGGGTATAGAGTGTACGGTATAGAGTGTATGATATAGAGTGTATGGTATATAGTGTAGGGTATAGAGTGTTTGGTATAGAGTGTAAGGTATAGAGTGTAGAGAGTAGGGTATAGATTTTAGAGTGTAGAGTGTAGGGTATAGAGTGTAGGGTATAGAGTGTATGGAATAGAGTGTATGGTATAGAGTGTAGGGTGTAGAGTGTAGGGTATAGAGTGTAGAGTGTGGTTTATAGAGTGTAGAGTGTAGGGTATAGAGTGTATGGTATAATGTGTAGGGTATAGAGTGTAGAGTGTAGGGTATAGAGTGTAGGGTATAGAGTATAGAGTGTAGGGTATAGAGTGTAGAGTGTAGGGTGTAGAGTGTAGGGTATAGAGTGTAGGGTATAGAGTATATAGTGTAGGGTATAGAGTGTAGGGTATAGAGTGTAGAGTGTAGGGTATAGAGTGTAGGGTATAGAGTGTAGGGTATAGAGTGTAGAGTGTAGGGTATAGAGTGTAGGGTATAGAGTGTAGAGTGTAGGGTGTAGAGTGTAGAGTGTAGGGTATAGAGTGTAAGGTATAGAGTGTAGGGTATAGAGTATATGTTATAGAGTGTAGGGTATAGAGTGTAGAGTGTAGGGTATAGAGTGTAGGGTATAGAGTGTAGGGTATAGAGTGTAGGGTATAGAGTGTAGGGTATAAAGTGTAGAGTGTAGGGTATAGAGTGTAGGGTATAGAGTGTAGGGTATAGAGTGTATGGTATAGAGTGTAGAGTGTAGGGTATAGAGTGTAGGGTATAGAGTGTAGGGTATATATTGTAGGGTATAGAGTGTAGAGTGTAGGGTGTAGAGTGTAGGGTATAGAGTGTATGGTGTAGAGTGTAGGGTATAGAGTGTATAGTGTAGGGTATAGAGTGTAGAGTATAGAGTATAGGGTATAGAGTGTATGGTATAGAGTGTACAGTGTAGAGTGTATGGTATAGAGTGTAGAGTGTAGGGTATAGAGTGTATGGTATAGAGTGTAGTGTGTAGAGTGTATGGTATAGTGTGTAGGGTACAGAGTATAGAGTGTAGGGTATAGAGTGTAGGGTATAGAGTGTACGGTATAGAGTGTATGATATAGAGTGTATGGTATATAGTGTAGGGTATAGAGTGTTTGGTATAGAGTGTAAGGTATAGAGTGTAGAGAGTAGGGTATAGATTTTAGAGTGTAGAGTGTAGGGTATAGAGTGTAGGGTATAGAGTGTATGGAATAGAGTGTATGGTATAGAGTGTAGGGTGTAGAGTGTAGGGTATAGAGTGTAGAGTGTGGTTTATAGAGTGTAGAGTGTAGGGTATAGAGTGTATGGCATAGATTGCAGGGTATAGAGTGTAGGGTATATAGTGTAGGGTATAGAGTATAGAGTGTAGGGTATAGAGTGTAGGGTATAGAGTATAGAGTGTAGAGTGTAGGGTATAGAGTGTAGAGTGTAGGGTATAGAGTGTATGGTATAGAGTGTATGGTATAGAGTGTAGGGTATAGAGTGTAGGCTATAGAGTGTAGAGTGTAGGGATTAGAGTGTAGGGTATAGAGTGTAGGGTATAGAGTGTAGAGTGTAGGGTATAGAGTGTAGGGTATAGAGTGTACGGTATAGAGTGTTGGGCTATAGAGTGTTGGATATAGAGTGTAGGGTATAGAGTGTAGGGTATAGAGTGTAGGGTATACAGTGTAGGGTATAAGGTGTAGAGTGTAGGGTATAGAGTGTAGGGTATAGAGTGTAGGGTATAGAGTGTAGAGTTTAGGGTATAGAGTGTAGGGTATAGAGTGTAGGGTTTAGAGTGTATGGTATAGAGTATAGGGTATAGAGTGTAGAGTGTAGGGTATAGAGTGTAGGGTATAGAGTGTAGGGTATAGAGTGTATGGTATAGAGTGTACGGTATAGAGTGTAGAGTGTAGGGTATAGAGTGTAGGTTATAGAGTGTAGGGTATAGATTGTAGGGTATAGAGTGTATTGTATAGGGTATAGAGTGTATGATGTAGAGTGTAGGGTATAGAGTGTATAGTGTAGGGTATAGAGTGTAGGGTATAGATTGTAGGGTATAGAGTGTAGAGTGTAGGGTATAGAGTGTATGGTATAGAGTGTAGGGTATAGAGTGTATGGTATAGAGTGTAGGGTATAGAGTGTAGAGTGTAGGGTATAGAGTGTATGGTATAGAGTGTAGAGTGTAGGGTATAGAGTGTATGGTATAGAGTGTAGGGTATAGAGTGTAGAGGGTAGAGTGTAGGGTATAGAGTGTAGGGTATGGAGTGTATGGAATAGAGTGTATGGTATAGAGTGTAGGGTGTAGAGTGTAGGGTATAGAGTGTAGAGTGTGGTTTATAGTGTAGAGTGTAGGGTATAGAGTGTATGGTATAATGTGTAGGGTATAGAGTGTAGAGTGTAGGGTATAGAGTGTAGGGTATAGAGTATAGAGTGTAGGGTATAGAGTGTAGAGTGTAGGGTGTAGAGTGTAGGGTATAAAGTGTAGGGTATAGAGTATATAGTGTAGGGTATAGAGTGTAGGGTATAGAGTGTAGAGTGTAGGGTATAGAGTGTAGGGTATAGAGTGTAGGGTATAGAGTGTAGAGTGTTGGGTATAGAGTGTAGGGTATAGAGTGTAGAGTGTAGGGTGTAGAGTGTAGAGTGTAGGGTATAGAGTGTAAGGTATAGAGTGTAGGGTATAGAGTATATGTTATAGAGTGTAGGGTATAGAGTGTAGAGTGTAGGGTATAGAGTGTAGGGTATAGAGTGTAGGGTATAGAGTGTAGGGCATAAAGTGTAGAGTGTAGGGTATAGAGTGTAGGGTATAGAGTGTAGGGTATAGAGTGTATGGTATAGAGTGTAGAGTGTAGGGTATAGAGTGTAGGGTATAGAGTGTAGGGTATATATTGTAGGGTATAGAGTGTAGAGTGTAGGGTGTAGAGTGTAGGGTATAGAGTGTATGGTGTAGAGTGTAGGGTATAGAGTGTATAGTGTAGGGTATAGAGTGTAGAGTATAGAGTATAGGGTATAGAGTGTATGGTATAGAGTGTACAGTGTAGAGTGTATGGTATAGAGTGTAGAGTGTAGGGTATAGAGTGTATGGTATAGAGTGTAGTGTGTAGAGTGTATGGTATAGTGTGTAGGGTACAGAGTGTAGAGTGTAGGGTATAGAGTGTAGGGTATAGAGTGTAGGGTATAGAGTGTACGGTATAGAGTGTATGATATAGAGTGTATGGTATATAGTGTAGGGTATAGAGTGTTTGGTATAGAGTGTAAGGTATAGAGTGTAGAGAGTAGGGTATAGATTTTAGAGTGTAGAGTGTAGGGTATAGAGTGTAGGGTATAGAGTGTATGGAATAGAGTGTATGGTATAGAGTGTAGGGTGTAGAGTGTAGGGTATAGAGTGTAGAGTGTGGTTTATAGAGTGTAGAGTGTAGGGTATAGAGTGTATGGCATAGATTGCAGGGTATAGAGTGTAGGGTATATAGTGTAGGGTATAGAGTATAGAGTGTAGGGTATAGAGTGTAGGGTATAGAGTGTAGGGTATAGAGTATAGAGTGTAGAGTGTAGGGTATAGAGTGTAGAGTGTAGGGTATAGAGTGTATGGTATAGAGTGTAGGGTATAGAGTGTAGGCTATAGAGTGTAGAGTGTAGGGATTAGAGTGTAGGGTATAGAGTGTAGGGTATAGAGTGTAGAGTGTAGGGTATAGAGTGTAGGGTATAGAGTGTACGGTATAGAGTGTTGGGCTATAGAGTGTTGGGTATAGAGTGTAGGGTATAGAGTGTAGGGTATAGAGTGTAGGGTATACAGTGTAGGGTATAAGGTGTAGAGTGTAGGATATAGAGTGTAGGGTATAGAGTGTAGGGTATAGAGTGTAGAGTGTAGGGTATAGAGTGTAGAGTTTAGGGTATAGAGTGTAGGGTATAGAGTGTAGGGTTTAGAGTGTATGGTATAGAGTATAGGGTATAGAGTGTAGAGTGTAGGGTATAGAGTGTAGGGTATAGAGTGTAGGGTATAGAGTGTATGGTATAGAGTGTACGGTATAGAGTGTAGAGTGTAGGGTATAGAGTGTAGGGTATAGAGTGTAGGGTATAGATTGTAGGGTATAGAGTGTATTGTATAGGGTATAGAGTGTATGGTGTAGAGTGTAGGGTATAGAGTGTATAGTGTAGGGTATAGAGTGTAGGGTATAGATTGTAGGGTATAGAGTGTAGAGTGTAGGGTATAGAGTGTATGGTATAGAGTGTAGGGTATAGAGTGTATGGTATAGAGTGTAGGGTATAGAGTGTAGAGTGTAGGGTATAGAGTGTAGGGTATAGAGTGTAGGGTATAGAGTGTAGAGTGTAGGGTATAGAGTTTAGGGTATAGAGTGTATGGTATAGAGTGTAGAGTGTAGGGTATAGAGTGTATAGTGTAGGATATAGAGTGTAAGGTATAGAGTGTAGGGTATAGAGTGTAGAGGGTAGAGTGTAGGGTATAGAGTGTAGGGTATAGAGTGTAGGGTATAGAGTGTAGGGTATAGAGTGTAGGGTGTAGAGTGTAGGGTATAGAGTGTAGGGTATAGAGTGTAGAGTGTAGGGTATAAAGTGTAGGGTATAGAGTGTAGGGTGTAGATTCTACGGTATAGAGTGTAGAGTGTAGGGTATAGAGTGTATGGTATAATGTGTAGGGTATAGAGTGTAGAGTGTAGGGTATAGAGTGTAGGGTATAGAGTATAGAGTGTAGGGTATAGAGTGTAGAGTGTAGGGTATAGAGTGTAGAGTGTAGGGTATAGAGTGTAGGGTATAGAGTGTATGGTATAGAGTGTAGGGTATAGAGTGTAGGGTATAGAGTGTAGAGTGTAGGGATTAGAGTGTAGGGTATAGAGTGTAGAGTGTAGGGTATAGAGTGTAGGGTATAGAGTGTACGGTATAGAGTGTTGGGCTATAGAGTGTAGGGTATAGAGTGTAGGGTATAGAGTGTAGGGTATAGAGTGTAGGGTATACAGTGTAGGGTATAAAGTGTAGAGTGTAGGGTATAGAGTGTAGGGTATAGTGTGTAGAGTGTAGGGTGTAGAGTGGAGAGTGTAAGGTATAGAGTGTAGGGTATAGAGTGTATGTTATAGAGTGTAGGGTATAGAGTGTAGAGTGTAGGGTATAGAGTGTAGGGTATAGAGTGTAGGGTATAAAGTGTAGAGTGTAGGGTATAGAGTGTAGGGTTTAGAGTGTATGTTATAGAGTGTAGGGTATAGAGTGTAGAGTGTAGGATATAGAGTGTAGAGTGTAGGGTATAGAGTGTAGGGTATATAGTGTAGGGTATAGAGTGTAGGGTATAGAGTGTAGGGTATAGAGTGTAGAGTGTAGGGTATAGAGTGTAGGGTATAGAGTGTAGAGTGTAGGGTATAGAGTGTATGGTATAGAGTGTAGGGTGTAGAGTGTATGGTATAGAGTGTAGAGTGTAGGGTATAGAGTGTAGGGTGTAGAGTGTAGGGTATAGGGTGTAGGGTATAGAGTGTAGAGTGTAGGGTATAAAGTGTAGGGTATAGAGTGTAGGGTGTAGAGTGTAGGGTATAGAGTGTAGAGTGTAGGGTATAGAGTGTATGGTATAATGTGTAGGGCATAGAGTGTAGGGTGTAGAGTGTAGGGTACAGAGTGTAGGGTATAGAGTGTAGGGTATAGAGTGTAGAGAGTAGGGTATATAGTGTAGGGTATAGAGTATAGAGTGTAGGGTATAGAGTGTAGGGTGTAGAGTGTAGAGTGTAGAGTGTAGGGTATACAGTGTAGAGTGTAGGGTATAGAGTGTAGGGTATAGAGTGTATGGTATAGAGTAGAGTATAGAGTGTAGGGTATAGAGTGTAGAGTGTAGGGTATAGAGTGTAGAGTGTAGGGTATAGAGTGTAGGGTATAAAGAGTAGAGTGTAGGGTATAGAGTGTAGAGTGTAGGGTATGGAGTGTATGGTATAGAGTGTAGGGTATAGAGTGTAGAGTATAGAGTGTTGGGTATAGAGTGTAGAGTGTAGGGTATAGAGTATAGGGTATATAGTGTAGGGTATAGAGTGTATGGTATACAGTGTAGAGTGTAGGGATTAGAGTGTAGGGTATAGAGTGTAGGGTGTAGAGTGTAGGGTATAGAGTGTAGGGTATAGAGTGTATGGTATAGAGTGTAGGGTATAGAGTGTTGGGTATAGATTGTAGGGTATAGAATGTAGAGTGTAGTGTATAGAGTATAGGGTATAGAGTGTATGGTGTAGAGTGTAGGGTATAGAGTGTATAGTGTAGGGTATAGAGTGCAGGGTATAGAGTGTATGGAATAGAGTGTATGGAATATAGTGTACGGTATAGAGTGTAGAGTGTAGGGTATAGAGTGTAGAAAGTAGGGTATAGTGTGTAGGGTATGAAGTGTAGAGTGTAGGGTATAGAGTGTAGGGTATAGAGTGTAGATTGTATGGTATAGAGTGTAGGGTATAGAGTGTATAGTGTAGGGTGTAGAGTGTAGGGTATAGAGTGTAGGGTATAGAGTGTTGGGATATAGAGTGTAGGGTATAGAGTGTAGGGTATAGAGTGTAGGGTATAGATTGTAGGGTATAGAGTGTAGGGTATAGAGTGTAGGGTATAGAGTATATAGTGTAGGGTGTAGAGTGTAGGGTATAGAGTGTAGAGTGTAGGGTATAGAGTGTAGGGTATAGAGTGTAGGGTATAAAGTGTAGAGTGTAGGATATAGAGTGTAGAGTGTAGGGTATAAAGTGTAGGGTATATAGTGTAGGGTATAGAGTGTAGGGTATAGAGTGTAGGGTATAGAGTGTATGGTATAGAGTGTAGAGTGTAGGGTGTAGAGTGTAGGGTATAGAGTGTAAGATATAGAGTGTAGGGTATAGAGTGTATGTTATAGAGTGTAGGGTATAGCGTGTAGAGTGTAGGGTATAGAGTGTAGGGTATAGAGTGTAGGGTATAGAGTGTAGGGTATAGAGTGTGGGGTATAAAGTGTAGAGTGTAGGGTATAGAGTGTAGGGTTTAGAGTGTATGTTATAGAGTGTAGGGTATAGAGTGTAGAGTGTAGGATATAGAGTGTAGAGTGTAGGGTATAAAGTGTAGGGTATATAGTGTAGGGTATAGAGTGTAGGGTATAGAGTGTAGGGTATAGAGTGTATGGTATAGAGTGTAGAGTGTAGGGTATAGAGTGTAGAAAGTAGGGTATAGTGTGTAGGGTATAGAGTGTAGAGTGTAGGGTATAGAGTGTAGGGTATAGAGTGTAGATTGTATGGTATAGAGTGTAGGGTATAGAGTGTATAGTGTAGGGTATAGAGTGTAGAGTGTAGGGTATAGAGTGTAGGGTATAGAGTGTTGGGATATAGAGTGTAGGGTATAGAGTGTCGGGTATAGAGTGTAGGGTATAGATTGTAGGGTATAGAGTGTAGGGTATAGAGTATATAGTATAGGGTATAGAGTGTAGGGTATAGAGTGTAGAGTGTAGGGTATAGAGTGTAGGGTATAGAGTGTAGGGTATATAGTGTAGAGTGTAGGGTATAGAGTGTAGGGTATAGAGTGTAGAGTGTAGGGTGTAGAGTGGAGAGTGTAGGGTGTAGAGTGTAAGGTATAGAGTGTAGGGTATAGAGTGTATGTTATAGAGTGTAGGGTGTAGAGTGTAGGGTATAGACTGTAGAAAGTAGGGTATAGTGTGTAGGGGATAGAGTGTAGGGTATAGAGTGTATGGTATAGAGTGTAGAGTGTAGGGTATAGAGTGTAGAAAGTAGGGTATAGTGTGTAGGGTATAGAGTGTAGAGTGTAGGGTATGGAGTGTTGGGTATAGAGTGTAGATTGTATGGTATAGAGTGTAGGGTATAGAGTGTATAGTGTAGGGTATAGAGTGTAGAGTGTAGGGTATAGAGTGTAGGGTATAGAGTGATGGGATATAGAGTGTAGGGTATAGAGTGTAGGGTATAGAGTGTACTGTATAGATTTTAGGGTATAGAGTGTAGGGTATAGAGTGTAGGGTATAGAGTATATAGTGTAGGGTATAGAGTGTAGGGTATAGAGTGTAGAGTTTAGGGTATAGAGTGTAGGGTATAGAGTGTAGGGTATAGAGTGTAGGGTATAAAGTGTAGAGTGTAGGGTATAGAGTGTAGGGTATAGAGTGTAGGGTGTAGAGTGGAGAGTGTAAGGTATAGAGTGTAAGGTATAGAGTGTAGGGTATAGAGTGTATGTTATAGAGTGTAGGGTATAGAGTGTAGAGTGTAGGGTATAGAGTGTAGGGTATAGAGTGTAGGGTATAGAGTGTAGGGTATAAAGTGTAGAGTGTAGGGTATAGAGTGTAGGGTATAGAGTGTAGAGTGTAGGATATAGAGTGTAGAGTGTAGGGTATAGAGTGTAGGGTATATAGTGTAGGGTATAGATTGTAGGGTATAGAGTGTAGGGTATAGAGTGTAGAGTGTAGGGTATAGAGTGTAGGGTATAGAGTGTAGAGTGTATGGTATGAAGTGTAGGGTGTAGAGTGCATGGTATAGAGTGTAGGGTATAGAGTGTAGAGTGTAGGGTGTAGAGTGTAGGGT
Source organism: Ranitomeya imitator (assembly GCF_032444005.1). Taxonomy (NCBI): domain Eukaryota; kingdom Metazoa; phylum Chordata; class Amphibia; order Anura; family Dendrobatidae; genus Ranitomeya; species Ranitomeya imitator. The sequence continues at coordinate 876,729 of NW_027193338.1, read as the reverse complement.
GTAGAGTGTAGGGTATAGAGTGTAGGGTGTAGGGTATAGAGTGTATGGCATAATGTGTAGGGTATAGAGTATAGAGTGTAGGGTATAGAGTGTAGGGTATAGAGTGTAGAGTGTAGAGTGTAGGGTATAGAGTGTAGAGTGTAGGGTATAGAGTGTAGGGTGTAGAGTGTATGGTATAGAGTGTAGGGTATAGAGTGTAGGGTATAGAGTGTAGAGTGTAGGGATTAGAGTGTAGGGTATAGAGTGTAGGGTGTAGAGTGTAGGGTATAGAGTGTAGAGTGTAGGGTATAGAGTGTATTGTATAATGTGTAGGGTATAGAGTGTAGGGTGTAGAGTGTAGGGTATAGAGTGTAGGGTATAGAGTGTAGGGTATAGAGTGTAGGGTATAGAGTGTAGAGTGTAGGTTATATAGTGTAGGGTATAGAGTATAGAGTGTAGGGTATAGAGTGTAGGGTATAGAGTGTAGAGTGTAGAGTGTAGGGTATAGAGTGTAGAGTGTAGGGTATAGAGTGTAGGGTATAGAGTGTATGGTATAGAGTGTAGGGTATAGAGTGTAGGGTATAGAGTGTAGAGTGTAGGGATTAGAGTGTAGGGTATAGAGTGTATTGTATAGAGTGTAGAGTGTACGGTATAGAGTGTAGGGTATAGAGTGTACGGTATAGAGTGTTGGGCTATAGAGTGTAGGGTATAGAGTATAGGGTATAGAGTGTAGGGTATAGAGTGTAGGGTATAGAGTGTAGGGTATACAGTGTAGGGTATAAAGTGTAGAGTGTAGGGTATAGAGTGTAGGGTATAGAGTGTAGGGTATAGAGTGTAGAGTGTAGGGTATAGAGTGTAGAGTTTAGGGTATAGAGTGTAGGGTATAGAGTGTAGGGTTTAGAGTGTATGGTATAGAGTGTAGGGTATAGAGTGTAGAGTGTAGGGTATAGAGTGTAGGATATAGAGTGTAGGCTATAGAGTGTATGGTATAGAGTGTACGGTATAGAGTGTACAGTGTAGGGTATAGAGTGTAGGGTATAGATTGTAGGGTATAGAGTGTATTGTATAGGGTATAGAGTGTATGGTGTAGAGTGTAGGGTATAGAGTGTATAGTGTAGGGTATAGAGTGTAGGGTATAGAGTGTATGGTATAGAGTGTAGGGTATAGAGTGTATGGTATAGAGTGTAGAGTGTAGGGTATAGAGTGTAGGGTATAGAGTGTAGAGTGTAGGGTATAGAGTTTAGGGTATAGAGTGTATGGTGTAGAGTGTAGGGTATAGAGTGTAGGGTATAGAGTGTAGGGTATAGAGTGTATGGTATAGAGTGTAGGGAATAGAGTGTAGAGTGTAGGGTATAGAGTATATGGTATAGAGTGTAGGGTATAGAGTATAGAGTGTAGGGTATAGAGTGTAGGGTATAGAGTGTAGGGTATAGAGTGTATGGTATAGAGTGTAGGGAATAGAGTGTAGAGTGTAGGGTATAGAGTGTATGGTATAGAGTGTAGGGTATAGAGTGTAGAGGGTTGAGTGTAGGGTATAGAGTGTAGGGTATAGAGTGTAGGGTATAGAGCGTAGAGTGTAGGGTATAGAGTGTAGGGTATAGAGTGTAGGGTGTAGAGTGTAGGGTATAGAGTGTAGGGTATAGAGTGTAGGGTATAAATTGTAGGGTATAGAGTGTAGGGTGTAGAGTGTAGGGTATAGAGTGTAGAGTGTAGGGTATAGAGTGTATTTTATAATGTGTAGGGTATAGAGTGTAGGGTGTAGAGTGTAGGGTACAGAGTGTAGGGTATAGAGTGTAGAGTGTAGGGTATATAGTGTAGGGTATAGAGTATAGAGTGTAGGGTATAGAGTGTAGGGTATAGAGTGTAGAGTGTAGAGTGTAGGGTATAGAGTGTAGAGTGTAGGGTATAGAGTGTAGGGTATAGAGTGTATGGTATAGAGTAGGGTATAGAGTGTAGGGTATAGAGTGTAGAGTGTAGGGTATAGAGTGTAGGGTATAGAGTGTAGGGTATAAAGTGTAGAGTGTAGGGTATAGAGTGTAGGGTTTAGAGTGTATGTTATAGAGTGTAGGGTATAGAGTGTAGAGTGTAGGATATAGAGTGTAGAGTGTAGGGTATAGAGTGTAGGGTATATAGTGTAGGGTATAGAGTGTAGGGTATAGAGTGTAGGGTATAGAGTGTAGAGTGTAGGGTATAGAGTGTAGGGTATAGAGTGTAGAGTGTAGGGTATAGAGTGTATGGTATAGAGTGTAGGGTGTAGAGTGTATGGTATAGAGTGTAGAGTGTAGGGTATAGAGTGTAGGGTGTAGAGTGTAGGGTATAGAGTGTAGGGTATAGAGTGTAGAGTGTAGGGTATAGAGTGTAGGGTATAGAGTGTAGGGTGTAGAGTGTAGGGTATAGAGTGTAGAGTGTAGGGTATAGAGTGTATGGTATAATGTGTAGGGCATAGAGTGTAGGGTGTAGAGTGTAGGGTACAGAGTGTAGGGTATAGAGTGTAGGGTATAGAGTGTAGAGAGTAGGGTATATAGTGTAGGGTATAGAGTATAGAGTGTAGGGTATAGAGTGTAGGGTGTAGAGTGTAGAGTGTAGAGTGTAGGGTATACAGTGTAGAGTGTAGGGTATAGAGTGTAGGGTATAGAGTGTATGGTATAGAGTAGAGTATAGAGTGTAGGGTATAGAGTGTAGAGTGTAGGGTATAGAGTGTAGAGTGTAGGGTATAGAGTGTAGGGTATAAAGAGTAGAGTGTAGGGTATAGAGTGTAGAGTGTAGGGTATGGAGTGTATGGTATAGAGTGTAGGGTATAGAGTGTAGAGTATAGAGTGTTGGGTATAGAGTGTAGAGTGTAGGGTATAGAGTATAGGGTATATAGTGTAGGGTATAGAGTGTATGGTATACACTGTAGAGTGTAGGGATTAGAGTGTAGGGTATAGAGTGTAGGGTGTAGAGTGTAGGGTATAGAGTGTAGGGTATAGAGTGTATGGTATAGAGTGTAGGGTATAGAGTGTTGGGTATAGATTGTAGGGTATAGAATGTAGAGTGTAGTGTATAGAGTATAGGGTATAGAGTGTATGGTGTAGAGTGTAGGGTATAGAGTGTATAGTGTAGGGTATAGAGTGCAGGGTATAGAGTGTATGGAATAGAGTGTATGGAATATAGTGTACGGTATAGAGTGTAGAGTGTAGGGTATAGAGTGTAGAAAGTAGGGTATAGTGTGTAGGGTATGAAGTGTAGAGTGTAGGGTATAGAGTGTAGGGTATAGAGTGTAGATTGTATGGTATAGAGTGTAGGGTATAGAGTGTATAGTGTAGGGTGTAGAGTGTAGGGTATAGAGTGTAGGGTATAGAGTGTTGGGATATAGAGTGTAGGGTATAGAGTGTAGGGTATAGAGTGTAGGGTATAGATTGTAGGGTATAGAGTGTAGGGTATAGAGTGTAGGGTATAGAGTATATAGTGTAGGGTATAGAGTGTAGGGTATAGAGTGTAGAGTGTAGGGTATAGAGTGTAGGGTATAGAGTGTAGGGTATAAAGTGTAGAGTGTAGGATATAGAGTGTAGAGTGTAGGGTATAAAGTGTAGGGTATATAGTGTAGGGTATAGAGTGTAGGGTATAGAGTGTAGGGTATAGAGTGTATGGTATAGAGTGTAGAGTGTAGGGTGTAGAGTGTAGGGTATAGAGTGTAAGATATAGAGTGTAGGGTATAGAGTGTATGTTATAGAGTGTAGGGTATAGCGTGTAGAGTGTAGGGTATAGAGTGTAGGGTATAGAGTGTAGGGTATAGAGTGTAGGGTATAGAGTGTAGGGTATAAAGTGTAGAGTGTAGGGTATAGAGTGTAGGGTTTAGAGTGTATGTTATAGAGTGTAGGGTATAGAGTGTAGAGTGTAGGATATAGAGTGTAGAGTGTAGGGTATAAAGTGTAGGGTATATAGTGTAGGGTATAGAGTGTAGGGTATAGAGTGTAGGGTATAGAGTGTATGGTATAGAGTGTAGAGTGTAGGGTATAGAGTGTAGAAAGTAGGGTATAGTGTGTAGGGTATAGAGTGTAGAGTGTAGGGTATAGAGTGTAGGGTATAGAGTGTAGATTGTATGGTATAGAGTGTAGGGTATAGAGTGTATAGTGTAGGGTATAGAGTGTAGAGTGTAGGGTATAGAGTGTAGGGTATAGAGTGTTGGGATATAGAGTGTAGGGTATAGAGTGTCGGGTATAGAGTGTAGGGTATAGATTGTAGGGTATAGAGTGTAGGGTATAGAGTATATAGTATAGGGTATAGAGTGTAGGGTATAGAGTGTAGAGTGTAGGGTATAGAGTGTAGGGTATAGAGTGTAGGGTATATAGTGTAGAGTGTAGGGTATAGAGTGTAGGGTATAGAGTGTAGAGTGTAGGGTGTAGAGTGGAGAGTGTAGGGTGTAGAGTGTAAGGTATAGAGTGTAGGGTATAGAGTGTATGTTATAGAGTGTAGGGTGTAGAGTGTAGGGTATAGAGTGTAGAAAGTAGGGTATAGTGTGTAGGGTATAGAGTGTAGGGTATAGAGTGTATGGTATAGAGTGTAGAGTGTAGGGTATAGAGTGTAGAAAGTAGGGTATAGTGTGTAGGGTATAGAGTGTAGAGTGTAGGGTATGGAGTGTTGGGTATAGAGTGTAGATTGTATGGTATAGAGTGTAGGGTATAGAGTGTATAGTGTAGGGTATAGAGTGTAGAGTGTAGGGTATAGAGTGTAGGGTATAGAGTGATGGGATATAGAGTGTAGGGTATAGAGTGTAGGGTATAGAGTGTACTGTATAGATTTTAGGGTATAGAGTGTAGGGTATAGAGTGTAGGGTATAGAGTATATAGTGTAGGGTATAGAGTGTAGGGTATAGAGTGTAGAGTTTAGGGTATAGAGTGTAGGGTATAGAGTGTAGGGTATAGAGTGTAGGGTATAAAGTGTAGAGTGTAGGGTATAGAGTGTAGGGTATAGAGTGTAGGGTGTAGAGTGGAGAGTGTAAGGTATAGAGTGTAAGGTATAGAGTGTAGGGTATAGAGTGTATGTTATAGAGTGTAGGGTATAGAGTGTAGAGTGTAGGGTATAGAGTGTAGGGTATAGAGTGTAGGGTATAGAGTGTAGGGTATAAAGTGTAGAGTGTAGGGTATAGAGTGTAGGGTATAGAGTGTAGAGTGTAGGATATAGAGTGTAGAGTGTAGGGTATAGAGTGTAGGGTATATAGTGTAGGGTATAGATTGTAGGGTATAGAGTGTAGGGTATAGAGTGTAGAGTGTAGGGTATAGAGTGTAGGGTATAGAGTGTAGAGTGTATGGTATGAAGTGTAGGGTGTAGAGTGCATGGTATAGAGTGTAGGGTATAGAGTGTAGAGTGTAGGGTGTAGAGTGTAGGGTGTAGAGTGTAGGGTATAGAGTGTAGGGTGTAGGGTTTAGAGTGTATGGCATAATGTGTAGGGTATAGAGTATAGAGTGTAGGGTATAGAGTGTAGGGTATAGAGTGTAGAGTGTAGAGTGTAGGGTATAGAGTGTAGAGTGTAGGGTATAGAGTGTAGGGTGTAGAGTGTATGGTATAGAGTGTAGGGTATAGAGTGTAGGGTATAGAGTGTAGAGTGTAGGGATTAGAGTGTAGGGTATAGAGTGTAGGGTGTAGAGTGTAGGGTATAGAGTGTAGAGTGTAGGGTATAGAGTGTATTGTATAATGTGTAGGGTATAGAGTGTAGGGTGTAGAGTGTAGGGTATAGAGTGTAGGGTATAGAGTGTAGGGTATAGAGTGTAGGGTATAGAGTGTAGAGTGTAGGTTATATAGTGTAGGGTATAGAGTATAGAGTGTAGGGTATAGAGTGTAGGGTATAGAGTGTAGAGTGTAGAGTGTAGGGTATAGAGTGTAGAGTGTAGGGTATAGAGTGTAGGGTATAGAGTGTATGGTATAGAGTGTAGGGTATAGAGTGTAGGGTATAGAGTGTAGAGTGTAGGGATTAGAGTGTAGGGTATAGAGTGTATTGTATAGAGTGTAGAGTGTACGGTATAGAGTGTAGGGTATAGAGTGTACGGTATAGAGTGTTGGGCTATAGAGTGTAGGGTATAGAGTATAGGGTATAGAGTGTAGGGTATAGAGTGTAGGGTATAGAGTGTAGGGTATACAGTGTAGGGTATAAAGTGTAGAGTGTAGGGTATAGAGTGTAGGGTATAGAGTGTAGGGTATAGAGTGTAGAGTGTAGGGTATAGAGTGTAGAGTTTAGGGTATAGAGTGTAGGGTATAGAGTGTAGGGTTTAGAGTGTATGGTATAGAGTGTAGGGTATAGAGTGTAGAGTGTAGGGTATAGAGTGTAGGATATAGAGTGTAGGCTATAGAGTGTATGGTATAGAGTGTACGGTATAGAGTGTACAGTGTAGGGTATAGAGTGTAGGGTATAGATTGTAGGGTATAGAGTGTATTGTATAGGGTATAGAGTGTATGGTGTAGAGTGTAGGGTATAGAGTGTATAGTGTAGGGTATAGAGTGTAGGGTATAGAGTGTATGGTATAGAGTGTAGGGTATAGAGTGTATGGTATAGAGTGTAGAGTGTAGGGTATAGAGTGTAGGGTATAGAGTGTAGAGTGTAGGGTATAGAGTTTAGGGTATAGAGTGTATGGTGTAGAGTGTAGGGTATAGAGTGTAGGGTATAGAGTGTAGGGTATAGAGTGTATGGTATAGAGTGTAGGGAATAGAGTGTAGAGTGTAGGGTATAGAGTATATGGTATAGAGTGTAGGGTATAGAGTATAGAGTGTAGGGTATAGAGTGTAGGGTATAGAGTGTAGGGTATAGAGTGTATGGTATAGAGTGTAGGGAATAGAGTGTAGAGTGTAGGGTATAGAGTGTATGGTATAGAGTGTAGGGTATAGAGTGTAGAGGGTTGAGTGTAGGGTATAGAGTGTAGGGTATAGAGTGTAGGGTATAGAGCGTAGAGTGTAGGGTATAGAGTGTAGGGTATAGAGTGTAGGGTGTAGAGTGTAGGGTATAGAGTGTAGGGTATAGAGTGTAGGGTATAAATTGTAGGGTATAGAGTGTAGGGTGTAGAGTGTAGGGTATAGAGTGTATTGTATAATGTGTAGGGTATAGAGTGTAGGGTGTAGAGTGTAGGGTATAGAGTGTAGGGTATAGAGTGTAGGGTATAGAGTGTAGGGTATAGAGTGTAGAGTGTAGGTTATATAGTGTAGGGTATAGAGTATAGAGTGTAGGGTATAGAGTGTAGGGTATAGAGTGTAGAGTGTAGAGTGTAGGGTATAGAGTGTAGAGTGTAGGGTATAGAGTGTAGGGTATAGAGTGTATGGTATAGAGTGTAGGGTATAGAGTGTAGGGTATAGAGTGTAGAGTGTAGGGATTAGAGTGTAGGGTATAGAGTGTATTGTATAGAGTGTAGAGTGTACGGTATAGAGTGTAGGGTATAGAGTGTACGGTATAGAGTGTTGGGCTATAGAGTGTAGGGTATAGAGTATAGGGTATAGAGTGTAGGGTATAGAGTGTAGGGTATAGAGTGTAGGGTATACAGTGTAGGGTATAAAGTGTAGAGTGTAGGGTATAGAGTGTAGGGTATAGAGTGTAGGGTATAGAGTGTAGAGTGTAGGGTATAGAGTGTAGAGTTTAGGGTATAGAGTGTAGGGTATAGAGTGTAGGGTTTAGAGTGTATGGTATAGAGTGTAGGGTATAGAGTGTAGAGTGTAGGGTATAGAGTGTAGGATATAGAGTGTAGGCTATAGAGTGTATGGTATAGAGTGTACGGTATAGAGTGTACAGTGTAGGGTATAGAGTGTAGGGTATAGATTGTAGGGTATAGAGTGTATTGTATAGGGTATAGAGTGTATGGTGTAGAGTGTAGGGTATAGAGTGTATAGTGTAGGGTATAGAGTGTAGGGTATAGAGTGTATGGTATAGAGTGTAGGGTATAGAGTGTATGGTATAGAGTGTAGAGTGTAGGGTATAGAGTGTAGGGTATAGAGTGTAGAGTGTAGGGTATAGAGTTTAGGGTATAGAGTGTATGGTGTAGAGTGTAGGGTATAGAGTGTAGGGTATAGAGTGTAGGGTATAGAGTGTATGGTATAGAGTGTAGGGAATAGAGTGTAGAGTGTAGGGTATAGAGTATATGGTATAGAGTGTAGGGTATAGAGTATAGAGTGTAGGGTATAGAGTGTAGGGTATAGAGTGTAGGGTATAGAGTGTATGGTATAGAGTGTAGGGAATAGAGTGTAGAGTGTAGGGTATAGAGTGTATGGTATAGAGTGTAGGGTATAGAGTGTAGAGGGTTGAGTGTAGGGTATAGAGTGTAGGGTATAGAGTGTAGGGTATAGAGCGTAGAGTGTAGGGTATAGAGTGTAGGGTATAGAGTGTAGGGTGTAGAGTGTAGGGTATAGAGTGTAGGGTATAGAGTGTAGGGTATAAATTGTAGGGTATAGAGTGTAGGGTGTAGAGTGTAGGGTATAGAGTGTAGAGTGTAGGGTATAGAGTGTATTTTATAATGTGTAGGGTATAGAGTGTAGGGTGTAGAGTGTAGGGTACAGAGTGTAGGGTATAGAGTGTAGAGTGTAGGGTATATAGTGTAGGGTATAGAGTATAGAGTGTAGGGTATAGAGTGTAGGGTATAGAGTGTAGAGTGTAGAGTGTAGGGTATAGAGTGTAGAGTGTAGGGTATAGAGTGTAGGGTATAGAGTGTATGGTATAGAGTAGGGTATAGAGTGTAGGGTATAGAGTGTAGAGTGTAGGGTATAGAGTGTAGAGTGTAGGGTATAGAGTGTAGGGTATAAAGAGTAGAGTGTAGGGTATAGAGTGTAGAGTGTAGGGTATGGAGTGTATGGTATAGAGTGTAGGGTATAGAGTGTAGAGTATAGAGTGTTGGGTATAGAGTGTAGAGTGTAGGGTATAGAGTGTAGGGTATATAGTGTAGGGTATAGAGTGTATGGTATACAGTGTAGAGTGTAGGGATTAGAGTGTAGGGTATAGAGTGTAGGGTATAGAGTGTAGGGTATAGAGTGTATGGTATAGAGTGTAGGGTATAGAGTGTTGGGTATCGATTGTAGGGTATAGAATGTAGAGTGTAGTGTATAGAGTATAGGTTATAGAGTGTGTGGTGTAGAGTGTAGGGTATAGAGTGTATAGTGTAGGGTATAGAGTGCAGGGTATAGAGTGTATGGAATAGAGTGTATGGAATATAGTGTACGGTATAGAGTGTAGAGAGTAGGGTATAGAGTGTAGGGTATAGAGCGTAGGGTGTAGGGTATAGATTGTAGGGTATAGAGTGTAGGGTATAGAGTGTAGAGTGTAGGGTATAGAGTGCATGGTATAGAGTGTAGGGTGTAGAGTGTATGGTATAGAGTGTACAGTATAGAGTGTATGGTATAGAGTGTAGACTGTAGGGTATAGAGTGTATGGTATAGAGTGTAGGGTGTAGAGTGTATAGTATAGAGTGTAGGGTACAGAGTGTAGAGTGTAGAGTATAGAGTGTAGGGTATAGAGTGTATGGTATAGAGTGTACGGTATAGAGTGTATGATATAGAGTGTATGGTATATAGTGTAGGGTATAGAGTGTTTGGTATAGAGTGTAAGATATAGAGTGTAGAGAGTAGGGTATAGATTTTAGAGTGTAGAGTGTAGGGTATAGAGTGTAGGGTATAGAGTGTATGGAATAGAGTGTATAATATAGAGTGTAGGGTGTAGAGTGTAGGGTATAGAGTGTAGAGTGTGGGGTATAGAGTGTAGAGTGTAGGGTATAGAGTGTATGATATAGAGTGTAGGGTATAGAGTGTATGGTATAGATTGCAGGGTATAGAGTGTAGGGTGTAGAGTGTAGGGTATAGAGTGTAGGGTATAGAGTGTATGGTATAGAGTGTATGGTATAGATTGTAGGGTATAGACTGTAGGGTATAGAGTGTAGAGTGTAGGGTATAGAGTGTAGAAAGTAGGGTATAGTGTGTAGGGTATGAAGTGTAGAGTGTAGGGTATAGAGTGTAGGGTATAGAGTGTAGATTGTATGGTATAGAGTGTAGGGTATAGAGTGTATAGTGTAGGGTGTAGAGTGTAGGGTATAGAGTGTAGGGTATAGAGTGTTGGGATATAGAGTGTAGGGTATAGAGTGTAGGGTATAGATTGTAGGGTATAGAGTGTAGGGTATAGAGTGTAGGGTATAGAGTATATAGTGTAGGGTATAGAGTGTAGGGTATAGAGTGTAGAGTGTAGGGTATAGAGTGTAGGGTATAGAGTGTAGGGTATAGAGTGTAGGGTATAAAGTGTAGAGTGTAGGGTATAGAGTGTAGGGTATAGAGTGTAGGGTATAGAGTGTAGGGTATAGAGTGTAGAGTGTAGGGTGTAGAGTGTAGGGTATAGAGTGTAAGGTATAGAGTGTAGGGTATAGAGTGTATGTTATAGAGTGTAGGGTATAGAGTGTAGAGTGTAGGGTATAGAGTGTAGGGTATAGAGTGTAGGGTATAGAGTGTAGGGTATAGAGTGTAGGGTATAAAGTGTAGAGTGTAGGGTATAGAGTGTAGGGTTTAGAGTGTATGTTATAGAGTGTAGGGTATAGAGTGTAGAGTGTAGGATATAGAGTGTAGAGTGTAGGGTATAAAGTGTAGGGTATATAGTGTAGGGTATAGAGTGTAGGGTATAGAGTGTAGGGTATAGAGTGTATGGTATAGAGTGTAGAGTGTAGGGTATAGAGTGTAGAAAGTAGGGTATAGTGTGTAGGGTATAGAGTGTAGAGTGTAGGGTATAGAGTGTAGGGTATAGAGTGTAGATTGTATGGTATAGAGTGTAGGGTATAGAGTGTATAGTGTAGGGTATAGAGTGTAGAGTGTAGGGTATAGAGTGTAGGGTATAGAGTGTTGGGATATAGAGTGTAGGGTATAGAGTGTCGGGTATAGAGTGTAGGGTATAGATTGTAGGGTATAGAGTGTAGGGTATAGAGTATATAGTATAGGGTATAGAGTGTAGGGTATAGAGTGCAGAGTGTAGGGTATAGAGTGTAGGGTATAGAGTGTAGGGTATAGAGTGTAGGGTATATAGTGTAGAGTGTAGGGTATAGAGTGTAGGGTATAGAGTGTAGAGTGTAGGGTGTAGAGTGTAGGGTATAGAGTGTATGGTATAGAGTGTATGGTATAGATTGTAGGGTATAGAGTGTAGGGTATAGAGTGTAGAGTGTAGGGTATAGAGTGTAGGCTATAGAGTGTAGATTGTATGGTATAGAGTGTAGGGTATAGAGTGTATAGTGTAGGGTATAGAGTGTAGAGTGTAGGGTATATAGTGTAGGGTATAGAGTGTTGGGATATAGAGTGTAGGGTATAGAGTGTAGGGTATAGAGTGTAGGGTATAGATTGTAGGGTATAGAGTATAGGGTATAGAGTGTAGGGTATAGAGTATATAGTGTAGGGTATAGTGTGTAGGGTATAGAGTGTAGAGTGTAGGGTATAGAGTGTAGGGTATAGAGTGTAGGGTATAGAGTGTAGGGTATAAAGTGTAGAGTGTAGGGTATAGAGTGTAGGGTATAGAGTGTATGGTATAGAGTGTAGGGTATAGAGTGTAGGGTAAAGAGTGTAGAGTGTAGGGATTAGAGTGTAGGGTATAGAGTGTAGGGTATAGAGTGTAGAGTGTAGGGTATAGAGTGTAGGGTATAGAGTGCACGGTATAGATTGTTGGGCTATAGAGTGTAGGGTATAGAGTGTAGGGTATACAGTGTAGGGTATAAAGTGTAGAGTTTAGGGTATAGAGTGTAGGGTATAGAGTGTAGGGTATAGAGTGTAGGGTATAGAATGTAGGGTATAGAGTGTAGGGTATAGAGTGTAGAGTGTAGGATATAGAGTGTAGAGTATAGAGTGTAGAGTGTAGGGTATAGAGTGTAGAGTGTAGGGTATAGAGTGTAGGGTATAGAGTGTATGGTATAGAGTGTAGGGTATAGAGTGTAGGGTAAAGAGTGTAGAGTGTAGGGATTAGAGTGTAGGGTATAGAGTGTAGGGTATAGAGTGTAGAGTGTAGGGTATAGAGTGTAGGGTATAGAGTGCACGGTATAGATTGTTGGGCTATAGAGTGTAGGGTATAGAGTGTAGGGTATACAGTGTAGGGTATAAAGTGTAGAGTTTAGGGTATAGAGTGTAGGGTATAGAGTGTAGGGTATAGAGTGTAGGGTATAGAGTGTAGGGTATTGAGTGTAGAGTGTAGGGTATAGAGTGTAGGGTATAGAGTGCACGGTATAGATTGTTGGGCTATAGAGTGTAGGGTATAGAGTGTAGGGTATACAGTGTAGGGTATAAAGTGTAGAGTGTAGGGTATAGAGTGTAGGGTATAGAGTGTAGGGTATAGAGTGTAGGGTATAGAGTGTAGGGTATTGAGTGTAGAGTGTAGGGTATAGAGTGTAGAGTTTAGGGTTTAGAGTGTAGGGTATAGAGTGTAGGGTTTAGAGTGTATGGTATAGAGTGTAGGGTATAGAGTGTAGAGTGTAGGGTATAGAGTGTAGGGTATAGAGTGTAGGGTATAGAGTGTATGGTATAGAGTGTACGGTATAGAGTGTAGAGTGTAGGGTATAGAGTGTAGGGTATAAAGTGTAGGGTATAGATTGTAGGGTATAGAGTGTAGAATGTAGGGTATAGGGTATAGAGTGTATGGTGTAGAGTGTAGGGTATAGAGTGTATAGTGTAGGGTATAGAGTGTAGGGTATAGAGTGTAGAGTGTAGGGTATAGAGTGTATGGTATAGAGTGTAGGGTATAGAGTGTAGGGTATAGAGTGTAGGGTATAGAGTGTAGGGTATAGAGTGTAGAGTGTAGGGTATAGAGTTTAGGGTATAGAGTGTATGGTATAGAGTGTAGAGTGTAGGGTATAGAGTGTATAGTGTAGGGTATAGAGTGTAGGGTATAGAGTGTAGGGTATAGAGCGTATGGTATAGAGTGTAGGGAATAGAGTGTAGATTGTATGGTATAGAGTGTAGGGTATAGAGTGTATAGTGTAGGGTATAGAGTGTAGAGTGTAGGGTATAGAGTGTAGGGTATAGAGTGTTGGGATATAGAGTGTAGGGTATAGAGTGTCGGGTATAGAGTGTAGGGTATAGATTGTAGGGTATAGAGTGTAGGGTATAGAGTATATAGTATAGGGTATAGAGTGTAGGGTATAGAGTGCAGAGTGTAGGGTATAGAGTGTAGGGTATAGAGTGTAGGGTATAGAGTGTAGGGTATATAGTGTAGAGTGTAGGGTATAGAGTGTAGGGTATAGAGTGTAGAGTGTAGGGTGTAGAGTGTAGGGTATAGAGTGTATGGTATAGAGTGTATGGTATAGATTGTAGGGTATAGAGTGTAGGGTATAGAGTGTAGAGTGCAGGGTATAGAGTGTAGGCTATAGAGTGTAGATTGTATGGTATAGAGTGTAGGGTATAGAGTGTATAGTGTAGGGTATAGAGTGTAGAGTGTAGGGTATATAGTGTAGGGTATAGAGTGTTGGGATATAGAGTGTAGGGTATAGAGTGTAGGGTATAGAGTGTAGGGTATAGATTGTAGGGTATAGAGTATAGGGTATAGAGTGTAGGGTATAGAGTATATAGTGTAGGGTATAGTGTGTAGGGTATAGAGTGTAGAGTGTAGGGTATAGAGTGTAGGGTATAGAGTGTAGGGTATAGAGTGTAGGGTATAAAGTGTAGAGTGTAGGGTATAGAGTGTAGGGTATAGAATGTAGGGTATAGAGTGTAGGGTATAGAGTGTAGAGTGTAGGATATAGAGTGTAGAGTATAGAGTGTAGAGTGTAGGGTATAGAGTGTAGAGTGTAGGGTATAGAGTGTAGGGTATAGAGTGTATGATATAGAGTGTAGGGTATAGAGTGTAGGGTAAAGAGTGTAGAGTGTAGGGATTAGAGTGTAGGGTATAGAGTGTAGGGTATAGAGTGTAGAGTGTAGGGTATAGAGTGTAGGGTATAGAGTGCACGGTATAGATTGTTGGGCTATAGAGTGTAGGGTATAGAGTGTAGGGTATACAGTGTAGGGTATAACGTGTAGAGTTTAGGGTATAGAGTGTAGGGTATAGAGTGTAGGGTATAGAGTGTAGGGTATAGAGTGTAGGGTATTGAGTGTAGAGTGTAGGGTATAGAGTGTAGGGTATAGAGTGCACGGTATAGATTGTTGGGCTATAGAGTGTAGGGTATAGAGTGTAGGGTATACAGTGTAGGGTAAAAAGTGTAGAGTGTAGGGTATAGAGTGTAGGGTATAGAGTGTAGGGTATAGAGTGTAGGGTATAGAGTGTAGGGTATTGAGTGTAGAGTGTAGGGTATAGAGTGTAGAGTTTAGGGTTTAGAGTGTAGGGTATAGAGTGTAGGGTTTAGAGTGTATGGTATAGAGTGTAGGGTATAGAGTGTAGAGTGTAGGGTATAGAGTGTAGGGTATAGAGTGTAGGGTATAGAGTGTATGGTATAGAGTGTACGGTATAGAGTGTAGAGTGTAGGGTATAGAGTGTAGGGTATAAAGTGTAGGGTATAGATTGTAGGGTATAGAGTGTAGAATGTAGGGTATAGGGTATAGAGTGTATGGTGTAGAGTGTAGGGTATAGAGTGTATAGTGTAGGGTATAGAGTGTAGGGTATAGAGTGTAGAGTGTAGGGTATAGAGTGTATGGTATAGAGTGTAGGGTATAAAGTGTAGGGTATAGAGTGTAGGGTATAGAGTGTAGGGTATAGAGTGTAGAGTGTAGGGTATAGAGTTTAGGGTATAGAGTGTATGGTATAGAGTGTAGAGTGTAGGGTATAGAGTGTATAGTGTAGGGTATAGAGTGTAGGGTATAGAGTGTAGGGTATAGAGCGTATGGTATAGAGTGTAGGGAATAGAGTGTAGAGTGTAGGGTATAGAGTGTATGGTATAGAGTGTAGGGTATAGAGTGTATAGTGTAGGGTATAGAGTGCAGGGTATAGAGTGTATGGAATAGAGTGTATGGAATATAGTGTACGGTACAGAGTGTAGAGTGTAGGGTATAGAGTGTAGGGTATTGAGCGTAGGGTGTAGGGTATAGATTGTAGGGTATAGAGTGTAGGGTATAGGGTGTAGAGTGTAGGGCATAGAGTGCATGATATAGAGTGTAGGGTGTAGAGTGTATGGTATAGAGTGTACAGTATAGAGTGTATGGTATAGAGTATAGAGTGTAGGGTATAGAGTGTATGGTATAGAGTGTAGGGTGTAGAGTGTATAGTATAGAGTGTAGGGTACAGAGTGTAGAGTGTAGGGTATAGAGTGTAGGGTATAGTGTGTATGGTATAGAGTGTACGGTATAGAGTGTATGATATAGAGTGTATGGTATATAGTGTAGGGTATAGAGTGTTTGGTATAGAGTGTAAGGTATAGAGTGTAGAGAGTAGGGTATAGATTTTAGAGTGTAGAGTGTAGGGTATAGAGTGTAGGGTATAGAGTGTATGGAATAGAGTGTATGGTATAGAGTGTAGGGTGTAGAGTGTAGGTTATAGAGTGTAGAGTGTGGGGTATAGAGTGTAGAGTGTAGGGTATAGAGTGTATGATATAGAGTGTAGGGTATAGAGTGTATGGTATAGATTGCAGGGTATAGAGTGTAGGGTATAGAGTGTAGGGTACAGAGTGTAGAGTGTAGGGTATAGAGTGTAGGGTATAGAGTGTAGGGTATAGAGTGTATGGTATAGAGTGTATGGTATAGATTGTAGGGTATAGAGTGTAGGGTATAGAGTGTAGAGTGTAGGGTATAGAGTGTAGAAAGTAGGGTATAGTGTGTAGGGTATAGAGTGTAGAGTGTATGGTATAGAGTGTAGGGTATAGAGTGTAGATTGTATGGTATAGAGTGTAGGGTATAGAGTGTATAGTGTAGGGTATAGAGTGTAGAGTGTAGGGTATAGAGTGTAGGGTATAGAGTGTTGGGATATAGAGTGTAGGGTATAGAGTGTAGGGTATAGAGTGTAGGGTATAGATTGTAGGGTATAGAGTGTGGGGTATAGAGTGTAGGGTATAGATTGTAGGGTATAGAGTGTATTGTATAGGGTATAGAGTGTATGGTGTAGAGTGTAGGGTATAGAGTGTATAGTGTAGGGTATAGAGTGTAGGGTATAGAGTGTAGGGTGTAGAGTGTAGGGTATAGAGTGTATGATATATAGTGTAGGGTATAGAGTGTATGGTATAGATTGCAGGGTATAGAGTGTAGGGTATAGAGTGTAGGGTATAGAGTGTAGAGTGTAGGGTATAGAGTGTAGGATATAGAGTGTAGGGTATAGAGTGTATGGTATAGAGTGTACGGTATAGAGTGTAGGGTATAGAGTGTAGGGTATAGATTGTAGGGTATAGAGTGTATTGTATAGGGTATAGAGTGTATGGTGTAGAGTGTATAGTGTAGGGTATAGAGTGTAGGGTATAGAGTGTAGGGTATAGAGTGTAGAGTGTAGGGTATAGAGTGTATGGTATAGAGTGTAGGGTATAGAGTTTATGGTATAGAGTGTAGGGTATATAGTGTAGGGTATAGAGTGTATGGTATACAGTGTAGAGTGTAGGGATTAGAGTGTAGGGTATAGAGTGTAGGGTATAGAGTGTAGGGTATAGAGTGTATGGTATAGAGTGTAGGGTATAGAGTGTTGGGTATAGATTGTAGGGTATAGAATGTAGAGTGTAGTGTATAGAGTATAGGGTATAGAGTGTGTGGTGTAGAGTGTAGGGTATAGAGTGTATAGTGTAGGGTATAGAGTGCAGGGTATAGAGTGTATGGAATAGAGTGTATGGAATATAGTGTACGGTATAGAGTGTAGAGAGTAGGGTATAGAGTGTAGGGTATAGAGCGTAGGGTGTAGGGTATAGATTGTAGGGTATAGAGTGTAGGGTATAGAGTGTAGAGTGTAGGGTATAGAGTGCATGGTATAGAGTGTAGGGTGTAGAGTGTATGGTATAGAGTGTACAGTATAGAGTGTATGGTATAGAGTGTAGACTGTAGGGTATAGAGTGTATGGTATAGAGTGTAGGGTGTAGAGTGTATAGTATAGAGTGTAGGGTACAGAGTGTAGAGTGTAGGGTATAGAGTGTAGGGTATAGAGTGTATGGTATAGAGTGTACGGTATAGAGTGTATGATATAGAGTGTATGGTATATAGTGTAGGGTATAGAGTGTTTGGTATAGAGTGTAAGGTATAGAGTGTAGAGAGTAGGGTATAGATTTTAGAGTGTAGAGTGTAGGGTATAGAGTGTAGGGTATAGAGTGTATGGAATAGAGTGTATAATATAGAGTGTAGGGTGTAGAGTGTAGGGTATAGAGTGTAGAGTGTGGGGTATAGAGTGTAGAGTGTAGGGTATAGAGTGTATGATATAGAGTGTAGGGTATAGAGTGTATGGTATAGATTGCAGGGTATAGAGTGTAGGGTGTAGAGTGTAGGGTATAGAGTGTAGGGTATAGAGTGTATGGTATAGAGTGTATGGTATAGATTGTAGGGTATAGACTGTAGGGTATAGAGTGTAGAGTGTAGGGTATAGAGTGTAGAAAGTAGGGTATAGTGTGTAGGGTATGAAGTGTAGAGTGTAGGGTATAGAGTGTAGGGTATAGAGTGTAGATTGTATGGTATAGAGTGTAGGGTATAGAGTGTATAGTGTAGGGTGTAGAGTGTAGGGTATAGAGTGTAGGGTATAGAGTGTTGGGATATAGAGTGTAGGGTATAGAGTGTAGGGTATAGAGTGTAGGGTATAGATTGTAGGGTATAGAGTGTAGGGTATAGAGTGTAGGGTATAGAGTATATAGTGTAGGGTATAGAGTGTAGGGTATAGAGTGTAGAGTGTAGGGTATAGAGTGTAGGGTATAGAGTGTAGGGTATAGAGTGTAGGGTATAAAGTGTAGAGTGTAGGGTATAGAGTGTAGGGTATAGAGTGTAGGGTATAGAGTGTAGGGTATAGAGTGTAGAGTGTAGGGTGTAGAGTGTAGGGTATAGAGTGTAAGGTATAGAGTGTAGGGTATAGAGTGTATGTTATAGAGTGTAGGGTATAGAGTGTAGAGTGTAGGGTATAGAGTGTAGGGTATAGAGTGTAGGGTATAGAGTGTAGGGTATAGAGTGTAGGGTATAAAGTGTAGAGTGTAGGGTATAGAGTGTAGGGTTTAGAGAGTATGTTATAGAGTGTAGGGTATAGAGTGTAGAGTGTAGGATATAGAGTGTAGAGTGTAGGGTATAAAGTGTAGGGTATATAGTGTAGGGCATAGAGTGTAGGGTATAGAGTGTAGGGTATAGAGTGTATGGTATAGAGTGTAGAGTGTAGGGTATAGAGTGTAGAAAGTTGGGTATAGTGTGTAGGGTATAGAGTGTAGAGTGTAGGGTATAGAGTGTAGGGTATAGAGTGTAGATTGTATGGTATAGAGTGTAGGGTATAGAGTGTATAGTGTAGGGTATAGAGTGTAGAGTGTAGGGTATAGAGTGTAGGGTATAGAGTGTTGGGATATAGAGTGTAGGGTATAGAGTGTCGGGTATAGAGTGTAGGGTATAGATTGTAGGGTATAGAGTGTAGGGTATAGAGTATATAGTATAGGGTATAGAGTGTAGGGTATAGAGTGCAGAGTGTAGGGTATAGAGTGTAGGGTATAGAGTGTAGGGTATAGAGTGTAGGGTATATAGTGTAGAGTGTAGGGTATAGAGTGTAGGGTATAGAGTGTAGAGTGTAGGGTGTAGAGTGTAGGGTATAGAGTGTATGGTATAGAGTGTATGGTATAGATTGTAGGGTATAGAGTGTAGGGTATAGAGTGTAGAGTGTAGGGTATAGAGTGTAGGCTATAGAGTGTAGATTGTATGGTATAGAGTGTAGGGTATAGAGTGTATAGTGTAGGGTATAGAGTGTAGAGTGTAGGGTATAGAGTGTAGGGTATAGAGTGTTGGGATATAGAGTGTAGGGTATAGAGTGTAGGGTATAGAGTGTAGGGTATAGATTGTAGGGTATAGAGTATAGGGTATAGAGTGTAGGGTATAGAGTATATAGTGTAGGGTATAGTGTGTAGGGTATAGAGTGTAGAGTGTAGGGTATAGAGTGTGGGGTATAGAGTGTAGGGTATAGAGTGTAGGGTATAAAGTGTAGAGTGTAGGGTATAGAGTGTAGGGTATAGAATGTAGGGTATAGAGTGTAGGGTATAGAGTGTAGAGTGTAGGATATAGAGTGTAGAATATAGAGTGTAGAGTGTAGGGTATAGAGTGTAGGGTATAGAGTGTAGATTGTATGGTATAGAGTGTAGGGTATAGAGTGTATAGTGTAGGGTGTAGAGTGTAGGGTATAGAGTGTAGGGTATAAAGTGTAGAGTGTAGGGTATAGAGTGTAGGGTATAGAATGTAGGGTATAGAGTGTAGGGTATAGAGTGTAGAGTGTAGGATATAGAGTGTAGAGTATAGAGTGTAGAGTGTAGGGTATAGAGTGTAGGGTATAGAGTGTAGATTGTATGGTATAGAGTGTAGGGTATAGAGTGTATAGTGTAGGGTGTAGAGTGTAGGGTATAGAGTGTAGGGTATAGAGTGTTGGGATATAGAGTGTAGGGTATAGAGTGTAGGGTATAGAGTGTAGGGTATAGATTGTAGGGTATAGAGTGTAGGGTATAGAGTATATAGTGTAGGGTATAGAGTGTAGGGTATAGAGTGTAGAGTGTAGGGTATAGAGTGTAGGGTATAGAGTGTAGGGTATAGAGTGTAGGGTATAAAGTGTAGAGTGTAGGGTATAGAGTGTAGGGTATAGAGTGTAGGGTATAGAGTGTAGGGTATAGAGTGTAGAGTGTAGGGTGTAGAGTGTAGGGTATAGAGTGTAAGGTATAGAGTGTAGGGTATAGAGTGTATGTTATAGAGTGTAGGGTATAGAGTGTAGAGTGTAGGGTATAGAGTGTAGGGTATAGAGTGTAGGGTATAGAGTGTAGGGTATAGAGTGTAGGCTATAAAGTGTAGAGTGTAGGGTATAGAGTGTAGGGTTTAGAGTGTATGTTATAGAGTGTAGGGTATAGAGTGTAGAGTGTAGGATATAGAGTGTAGAGTGTAGGGTATAAAGTGTAGGGTATATAGTGTAGGGTATAGAGTGTAGGGTATAGAGTGTAGGGTATAGAGTGTATGGTATAGAGTGTAGAGTGTAGGGTATAGAGTGTAGAAAGTTGGGTATAGTGTGTAGGGTATAGAGTGTAGAGTGTAGGGTATAGAGTGTAGGGTATAGAGTGTAGATTGTATGGTATAGAGTGTAGGGTATAGAGTGTATAGTGTAGGGTATAGAGTGTAGAGTGTAGGGTATAGAGTGTAGGGTATAGAGTGTTGGGATATAGAGTGTAGGGTATAGAGTGTCGGGTATAGAGTGTAGGGTGTAGATTGTAGGGTATAGAGTGTAGGGTATAGAGTATATAGTATAGGGTATAGAGTGTAGGGTATAGAGTGCAGAGTGTAGGGTATAGAGTGTAGGGTATAGAGTGTAGGGTATAGAGTGTAGGGTATATAGTGTAGAGTGTAGGGTATAGAGTGTAGGGTATAGAGTGTAGAGTGTAGGGTGTAGAGTGTAGGGTATAGAGTGTATGGTATAGAGTGTATGGTATAGATTGTAGGGTATAGAGTGTAGGGTATAGAGTGTAGAGTGTAGGGTATAGAGTGTAGGCTATAGAGTGTAGATTGTATGGTATAGAGTGTAGGGTATAGAGTGTATAGTGTAGGGTATAGAGTGTAGAGTGTAGGGTATAGAGTGTAGGGTATAGAGTGTTGGGATATAGAGTGTAGGGTATAGAGTGTAGGGTATAGAGTGTAGGGTATAGATTGTAGGGTATAGAGTATAGGGTATAGAGTGTAGGGTATAGAGTATATAGTGTAGGGTATAGTGTGTAGGGTATAGAGTGTAGAGTGTAGGGTATAGAGTGTAGGGTATAGAGTGTAGGGTATAGAGTGTAGGGTATAAAGTGTAGAGTGTAGGGTATAGAGTGTAGGGTATAGAATGTAGGGTATAGAGTGTAGGGTATAGAGTGTAGAGTGTAGGATATAGAGTGTAGAGTATAGAGTGTAGAGTGTAGGGTATAGAGTGTAGAGTGTAGGGTATAGAGTGTAGGGTATAGAGTGTATGGTATAGAGTGTAGGGTATAGAGTGCAGGGTAAAGAGTGTAGAGTGTAGGGATTAGAGTGTAGGGTATAGAGTGTAGGGTATAGAGTGTAGAGTGTAGGGTATAGAGTGTAGGGTATAGAGTGCACGGTATAGATTGTTGGGCTATAGAGTGTAGGGTATAGAGTGTAGGGTATACAGTGTAGGGTATAAAGTGTAGAGTGTAGGGTATAGAGTGTAGGGTATAGAGTGTAGGGTATAGAGTGTAGGGTATAGAGTGTAGGGTATTGAGTGTAGAGTGTAGGGTATAGAGTGTAGAGTTTAGGGTTTAGAGTGTAGGGTATAGAGTGTAGGGTTTAGAGTGTATGGTATAGAGTGTAGGGTATAGAGTGTAGAGTGTAGGGTATAGAGTGTAGGGTATAGAGTGTAGGGTATAGAGTGTATGGTATAGAGTGTACGGTATAGAGTGTAGAGTGTAGGGTATAGAGTGTAGGGTATAAAGTGTAGGGTATAGATTGTAGGGTATAGAGTGTAGAATGTAGGGTATAGGGTATAGAGTGTATGGTGTAGAGTGTAGGGTATAGAGTGTAGGGTATAGAGTGTAGAGTGTAGGGTATAGAGTGTATGGTATAGAGTGTAGGGTATAGAGTGTAGGGTATAGAGTGTAGGGTATAGAGTGTAGGGTATAGAGTGTAGAGTGTAGGGTATAGAGTTTAGGGTATAGAGTGTATGGTATAGAGTGTAGAGTGTAGGGTATAGAGTGTATAGTGTAGGGTATAGAGTGTAGGGTATAGAGTGTAGGGTATAGAGCGTATGGTATAGAGTGTAGGGAATAGAGTGTAGAGTGTAGGGTATAGAGTGTATGGTATAGAGTGTAGGGTATAGAGTGTATAGTGTAGGGTATAGAGTGCAGGGTATAGAGTGTATGGAATAGAGTGTATGGAATATAGTGTACGGTATAGAGTGTAGAGTGTAGGGTATAGAGTGTAGGGTATTGAGCGTAGGGTGTAGGGTATAGATTGTAGGGTATAGAGTGTAGGGTATAGATTGTAGAGTGTAGGGCATAGAGTGCATGATATAGAGTGTAGGGTGTAGAGTGTATGGTATAGAGTGTACAGTATAGAGTGTATGGTATAGAGTGTAGAGTGTAGGGTATAGAGTGTATGGTATAAAGTGTAGGGTGTAGAGTGTATAGTATAGAGTGTAGGGTACAGAGTGTAGAGTGTAGGGTATAGAGTGTAGGGTATAGTGTGTATGGTATAGAGTGTACGGTATAGAGTGTACGATATAGAGTGTATGGTATATAGTGTAGGGTATAGAGTGTTTGGTATAGAGTGTAAGGTATAGAGTGTAGAGAGTAGGGTATAGATTTTAGAGTGTAGAGTGTAGGGTATAGAGTGTAGGGTATAGAGTGTATGGAATAGAGTGTATGGTATAGAGTGTAGGGTGTAGAGTGTAGGGTATAGAGTGTAGAGTGTGGGGTATAGAGTGTAGAGTGTAGGGTATAGAGTGTATGATATAGAGTGTAGGGTATAGAGTGTATGGTATAGATTGCAGGGTATAGAGTGTAGGGTATAGAGTGTAGGGTACAGAGTGTAGAGTGTAGGGTATAGAGTGTAGGGTATAGAGTGTAGGGTATAGAGTGTATGGTATAGAGTGTATGGTATATATAATGGAACTAGAGAGAGTACAAAGGAGGGCAACAAAATTAATAAAGGGGATGGGAGAACTACAATACCCAGATAGATTAGCGAAATTAGGATTATTTAGTCTAGAAAAAAGACGACTGAGGGGCGATCTAATAACCATGTATAAGTATATAAGGGGACAATACAAATATCTTGCTGAGGATCTGTTTATACCAAGGAAGGTGACGGGCACAAGGGGGCATTCTTTGCGTCTGGAGGAGAGAAGGTTTTTCCACCAACATAGAAGAGGATTCTTTACTGTTAGGGCAGTGAGAATCTGGAATTGCTTGCCTGAGGAGGTGGTGATGGCGAACTCAGTCGAGGGGTTCAAGAGAGGCCTGGATGTCTTCCTGGAGCAGAACAATATTGTATCATACAATTATTAGGTTCTGTAGAAGGACGTAGATCTGGGTATTTATTATGATGGAATATAGGCTGAACTGGATGGACAAATGTCTTTTTTCGGCCTTACTAACTATGTTACTATGTTACTATGTTACTATGTTACTATGTTACTATGTATAGATTGTAGGGTATAGAGTGTAGGGTATAGAGTGTAGAGTGTAGGGTATAGAGTGTAGAAAGTAGGGTATAGTGTGTAGGGTATAGAGTGTAGAGTGTAGGGTATAGAGTGTAGGGTATAGAGTGTAGATTGTATGGTATAGAGTGTAGGGTATAGAGTGTATAGTGTAGGGTATAGAGTGTAGAGTGTAGGGTATAGAGTGTAGGGTATAGAGTGTTGGGATATAGAGTGTAGGGTATAGAGTGTAGGGTATAGAGTGTAGGGTATAGATTGTAGGGTATAGAGTGTGGGGTATAGAGTGTAGGGTATAGATTGTAGGGTATAGAGTGTATTGTATAGGGTATAGAGTGTATGGTGTAGAGTGTAGGGTATAGAGTGTATAGTGTAGGGTATAGAGTGTAGGGTATAGAGTGTAGGGTGTAGAGTGTAGGGTATAGAGTGTATGATATAGAGTGTAGGGAATAGAGTGTATGGTATAGATTGCAGGGTATAGAGTGTAGGGTATAGAGTGTAGGGTATAGAGTGTAGAGTGTAGGGTATAGAGTGTAGGATATAGAGTGTAGGGTATAGAGTGTATGGTATAGAGTGTACGGTATAGAGTGTAGGGTATAGAGTGTAGGGTATAGATTGTAGGGTATAGAGTGTATTGTATAGGGTATAGAGTGTATGGTGTAGAGTGTAGGGTATAGAGTGTATAGTGTAGGGTATAGAGTGTAGGGTATAGAGTTTATGGTATAGAGTGTAGGGTATAGAGTGTAGGGTATAGAGTGTAGTGTATAGAGTGTAGGGTATAGAGTGTAGAGTGTAGGATATAGAGTTTAGGGTATAGAGTGTATGGTATAGAGTGTAGAGTGTAGGGTATAGAGTGTATAGTGTAGGGTATAGAGTGTAGGGTATAGAGTGTAGGGTATAGAGTTTATGGTATATAGTGTAGGGAATAGAGTGTAGAGTGTAGGGTATAGAGTGTATGGTATAGAGTGTAGGGTATAGAGTGTAGAGTATAGAGTGTAGGGTATAGAGTGTAGGGTATAGAGTGTAGGGTATAGAGTGTATGGAATAGAGTTTAGGGAATAGAGTGTAGAGTGTAGGGTATAGAGTGTATGGTATAGAGTGCAGGGTATAGAGTGTAGAGGGTAGAGTGTAGGGTATAGAGTGTAGGGTATAGAGTGTAGAGTGTAGGGTATAGAGTGTAGGGTATAGAGTGTAGGGTGTAGAGTGTAGGGTATAGAGTGTAGGGTATAGAGTGTAGAGTGTAGGGTATAAAGTGTAGGGTATAGAGTGTAGGGTGTAGAGTGTAGGGTATAGAGTGTAGAGTGTAGGGTATAGAGTTTAGGGTATAGAGTGTATGGTATAGAGTGTAGAGTGTAGGGTATAGAGTGTATAGTGTAGGGTATAGAGTGTAGGGTATAGAGTGTAGGGTATAGAGTGTAGGGTATAGAGTGTAGAGTGTAGGGTATAGAGTGTATAGTGTAGGGTATAGAGTGTAGTGTATAGAGTGTAGGGTATAGAGTGTATGGTATAGAGTGTAGGGAATAGAGTGTAGAGTGTAGGGTATAGAGTGTATGGTATAGAGTGTAGGGTGTAGAGTATAGAGTGTAGGGTATAGAGTGTAGGGTATAGAGTGTAGGGTATAGAATGTATGGTATAGAGTGTAGGGAATAGAGTGTAGAGTGTAGGGTATAGAGTGTATGGTATAGAGTGTAGGGTATAGAGTGTAGAGGATATTGTGTAGGGTATAGAGTGTAGGGTATAGAGTGTAGGGTATAGAGTGTAGAGTGTAGGGTATAGAGTGTAGGGTATAGAGTGTAGGGTATAGAGTGTAGAGTGTAGGGATTAGAGTGTAGGGTATAGAGTGTAGGGTATAGAGTGTAGAGTGTAGGGTATAGAGTGTAGAGTATAGAGTATAGAGTGTAGGGTATAGAGTGTAGGGTATAGAACGTAGGGTGTAGGGTATAGAGTGTAGGGTATAGAGTGTAGGGTATAGAGTGAAGAGTGTAGAATATAGAGTGTATGGTATAGAGTGTAGGGTGTAGAGTGTAGGGTATAGAGTGTAGGGTATAGGGTGTAGGTTATAGAGTGTAGGGTATAGAGTGTAGGGTATAGGGTATAGAGTGCAGGGTATAGAGTGTAGGGTATATAGTGTAGAGTATAGAGTGTAGGGTATAGAGTGTAGAGTGTAGGGTATAGAGTGTAGGGTATATAGTGTATGGTATACAGTGTAGAGTGTAGAGTGTAGGGTATAGAGTGTATATTGTAGGGTATAGAGTGTAGGGTATAGAGTGTATGGTATAGAGTGTAGGGTATAGAGTGTAGATTGTAGGGTATAGAGTGTAGGGTATAGTGTGTAGGGTATAGAGTGTAGGGTATAGGGTGTAGGTTATAGAGTGTAGGGTATAGGGTGTAGGGTATAGAGTATAGACTGCAGAGTATAGAGTGTAGGGTATATAGTGTAGAGTATAGAGTGTAGGGTATAGAGTATAGGGTGTAGAGTGTAGAGTGTAGGGTATAGAGTGTAGGGTATAGAGTGTAGGGTATAGAGTGTAGGGTATAGAGTGTAGGGTATAGAGTGTAGAGTGTAGGGTATAGAGTGTAGAGTGTAGGGTATAGAGTGTAGGGTATAGAGTGTAGGGTATAGAGTGTAGAGTGTAGGGTATAGAGTGTAGGGTATAGAGTGTAGGGTATATAGTGTAGGTTATAGAGTGTAGGGTATAGAGTGTAGGGTATAGAGTGTATGGAATAGAGTTTAGAGTGTAGGGTATAGAGTGTAGGGTATAGAGTGTATGGAATAGAGTTTAGAGTGTAGAGTGTAGGGTATAGAGTGTAGGGTATAGAGTGTATGGTATAGAGTGTAGGGTATAGAGGGTGGGGTATAGAGTGTAGGGTATAGAGTGTAGAGTGTAGGGATTAGAGTGTAGGGTATAGAGTGTAGGATATAGAGTGTATGGAATAGAGTGTAAGGTATAGAGTGAAGAGTGTAGGGTATAGAGTGTAGGGTATAGAGCGTAGGGTGTAGGGTATAGAGTGTAGGGTATAGAGTGTAGGGTATAGAGTGTATGGTATAGAGTGTAGGGTGTACAGTGTAGGGTATAGAGTGTAGGTTATAGAGTGTAGAGTGTAGGGCATAGAGTGTATGGTATAGAGTGTAGGGTGTAGAGTGTATAGTATAGAGTGTAGGGTATAGATTGTATGGTATAGAGTTTAGAGTGTAGGGTATAGAGTGTAGAATATAGAGTGTAGAGTGTAGGGTATAGAGTGTAGGGTATAGAGTGTAGGGTATAGAGTGTACGGTATAGAGCGTATGATATAGAGTGTATGGTATATAGTGTAGGGTATAGAGTGTTTGGTATAGAGTGTAAGGTATAGAGTGTAGAGAGTAGGGTATAGATTTTAGAGTGTAGAGTGTAGGGTATAGAGTGTAGGGTATAGAGTGTATGGAATAGAGTGTATGGTATAGAGTGTAGGGTGTAGAGTGTAGGATATAGAGTGTAGAGTGTGGGGTATAGAGTGTAGAGTGTAGGGTATAGAGTGTATGATATAGAGTGTAGGGTATAGAGTGTATCGTATAGATTGCAGGGTATAAAGTGTAGGGTATAGAGTGTAGGGTATAGAGTGTAGAGTGTAGCGTATAGAGTGTAGGGTATAGAGTGTATGGTATAGATTGTAGGGTATAGAGTGTAGGGTATAGAGTGTAGAATGTAGGGTATAGAGTGTAGAAAGTAGGGTATAGTGTGTAGGGCATAGAGTGTAGAGTGTAGGGTATAGAGTGTAGGGTATAGAGTGTAGATTGTATGGTATAGAGTGTAGGGTATAGAGTGTATAGTGTAGAGTATAGAGTGTAGAGTGTAGGGTATAGAGTGTAGGGTATAGAGTGTTGGGATATAGAGTGTAGGGTATAGAGTGTAGAGTATAGAGTGTAGGGTATAGAGTGTAGGGTATAGCGTGTAGGGTATAGAGTGTAGGGTATAGAGTATATAGTGTAGGGTATAGAGTGTAGGGTATAGAGTGTAGAGTGTAGGGTATAGAGTGTAGGGTATAGAGTGTAGGGTATAGAGTGTAGGATATAAAGTGTAGAGTGTATGGTATAGAGTGTAGGGTATAGAGTGTAGAGTGTAGGGTGTAGAGTGTAGAGTGTAGGGTATAGAGTGTAGGGTGTAGAGTGTAGGGTATAGAGTGTAGAGTGTAGGGTACAGAGTTTAGGGTATAGAGTGTATGGTATAGAGTGTAGAGTGTAGGGTATAGAGTGTATAGTGTAGGGTATAGAGTGTAGGGTATAGAGTGTAGGGTATAGAGTGTAGGGTGTAGAGTGTAGGGTATAGAGTTTAGGGTATAGAGTGTATGGTATAGAGTGTAGAGTGTAGGGTATAGAGTGTATAGTGTAGGGTATAGAGTGTAGTGTATAGAGTGTAGGGTATAGAGTGTATGGTATAGAGTGTAGGGAATAGAGTGTAGAGTGTAGGGTATAGAGTGTATGGTATAGAGTGTAGGGTGTAGAGTATAGAGTGTAGGGTATAGAGTGTAGGGTATAGAGTGTAGGGTATAGAATGTATGGTATAGAGTGTAGGGAATAGAGTGTAGAGTGTAGGGTATAGAGTGTATGGTATAGAGTGTAGGGTATAGAGTGTAGAGGATATTGTGTAGGGTATAGAGTGTAGGGTATAGAGTGTAGAGTGTAGGGTATAGAGTGTAGGGTATAGAGTGTAGGGTATAGAGTGTAGAGTGTAGGGATTAGAGTGTAGGGTATAGAGTGTAGGGTATAGAGTGTAGAGTGTAGGGTATAGAGTGTAGAGTATAGAGTATAGAGTGTAGGGTATAGAGTGTAGGGTATAGAACGTAGGGTGTAGGGTATAGAGTGTAGGGTATAGAGTGTAGGGTATAGAGTGAAGAGTGTAGAATATAGAGTGTATGGTATAGAGTGTAGGGTGTAGAATGTAGGGTATAGAGTGTAGGGTATAGGGTGTAGGTTATAGAGTGTAGGGTATAGAGTGTAGGGTATAGGGTATAGAGTGCAGGGTATAGAGTGTAGGGTATATAGTGTAGAGTATAGAGTGTAGGGTATAGAGTGTAGAGTGTAGGGTATAGAGTGTAGGGTATATAGTGTATGGTATACAGTGTAGAGTGTAGAGTGTAGGGTATAGAGTGTATATTGTAGGGTATAGAGTGTAGGGTATAGAGTGTATGGTATAGAGTGTAGGGTATAGAGTGTAGAGTGTAGAGTATAGAGTGTAGGGTATAGTGTGTAGGGTATAGAGTGTAGGGTATAGGGTGTAGGTTATAGAGTGTAGGGTATAGGGTGTAGGGTATAGAGTATAGAGTGCAGAGTATAGAGTGTAGGGTATATAGTGTAGAGTATAGAGTGTAGGGTATAGAGTATAGGGTGTAGAGTGTAGAGTGTAGGGTATAGAGTGTAGGGTATAGAGTGTAGGGTATAGAGTGTAGGGTATAGAGTGTAGGGTATAGAGTGTAGAGTGTAGGGTATAGAGTGTAGAGTGTAGGGTATAGAGTGTAGGGTATAGAGTGTAGGGTATAGAGTGTAGAGTGTAGGGTATAGAGTGTAGGGTATAGAGTGTAGGGTATATAGTGTAGGGTATAGAGTGTAGGGTATAGAGTGTAGGGTATAGAATGTAGGGTATAGATTGTATGGAATAGAGTTTAGAGTGTAGGGTATAGAGTGTAGGGTATAGAGTGTATGGAATAGAGTTTAGAGTGTAGAGTGTAGGGTATAGAGTGTAGGGTATAGAGTGTATGGTATAGAGTGTAGGGTATAGAGGGTGGGGTATAGAGTGTAGGGTATAGAGTGTAGAGTGTAGGGATTAGAGTGTAGGGTATAGAGTGTAGGATATAGAGTGTATGGAATAGAGTGTAGGGTATAGAGTGAAGAGTGTAGGGTATAGAGTGTAGGGTATAGAGCGTAGGGTGTAGGGTATAGAGTGTAGGGTATAGAGTGTAGGGTATAGAGTGTATGGTATAGAGTGTAGGGTGTACAGTGTAGGGTATAGAGTGTAGGTTATAGAGTGTAGAGTGTAGAGCATAGAGTGTATGGTATAGAGTGTAGGGTGTAGAGTGTATAGTATAGAGTGTAGGGTATAGATTGTATGGTATAGAGTTTAGAGTGTAGGGTATAGAGTGTAGAATATAGAGTGTAGAGTGTAGGGTATAGAGTGTAGGGTATAGAGTGTAGGGTATAGATTGTATGGTATAGAGTTTAGAGTGTAGGGTATAGAGTGTAGAATATAGAGTGTAGAGTGTAGGGTATAGAGTGTAGGGTATAGAGTGTAGGGAATAGAGTGTACGGTATAGAGCGTATGATATAGAGTGTATGGTATATAGTGTAGGGTATAGAGTGTTTGGTATAGAGTGTAAGGTATAGAGTGTAGAGAGTAGGGTATAGATTTTAGAGTGTAGAGTGTAGGGTATAGAGTGTGGGGTATAGAGTGTATGGAATAGAGTGTATGGTATAGAGTGTAGGGTGTAGAGTGTAGGATATAGAGTGTAGAGTGTGGGGTATAGAGTGTAGAGTGTAGGGTATAGAGTGTATGATATAGGGTGTAGGGTATAGAGTGTATGGTATAGATTGCAGGGTATAAAGTGTAGGGTATAGAGTGTAGGGTATAGAGTGTAGAGTGTAGGGTATACAGTGTAGGGTATAGAGTGTATGGTATAGATTGTAGGGTATAGAGTGTAGGGTATAGAGTGTAGAATGTAGGGTATAGAGTTTAGAAAGTAGGGTATAGTGTGTAGGGCATAGAGTGTAGAGTGTAGGGTATAGAGTGTAGGGTATAGAGTGTAGATTGTATGGTATAGAGTGTAGGGTATAGAGTGTATAGTGTAGAGTATAGAGTGTAGAGTGTAGGGTATAGAGTGTAGGGTATAGAGTGTTGGGATATAGAGTGTAGGGTATAGAGTGTAGAGTATAGAGTGTAGGGTATAGAGTGTAGGGTATAGCGTGTAGGGTATAGAGTGTAGGGTATAGAGTATATAGTGTAGGGTATAGAGTGTAGGGTATAGAGTGTAGAGTGTAGGGTATAGAGTGTAGGGTATAGAGTGTAGGGTATAGAGTGTAGGATATAAAGTGTAGAGTGTATGGTATAGAGTGTAGGGTATAGAGTGTAGAGTGTAGGGTGTAGAGTGTAGAGTGTAGGGTATAGAATGTAAGGTATAGAGTGTAGGGTATAGAGTATATGTTATAGAGTGTAGGGTATAGAGTGTAGAGTGTAGGGTATAGAGTGTAGGGTATAGAGTGTAGGGTATAGAGTGTAGGGTATATATTATAGAGTGTAGAGTGTAGGGTATAGAGTGTAGGGTATAGAGTGTATGGTGTAGAGTGTAGGGTATAGAGTGTATAGTGTAGGGTATAGAGTGTAGGGTATAGAGTGTAGGGTATAGAGTGTATGGTATAGAGTGTACAGTATAGAGTGTATGGTATAGAGTGTAGAGTGTAGGGTATAGAGTGTATGGTATAGAGTGTAGTGTGTAGAGTGTATGGTATAGTGTGTAGGGTACAGAGTGTAGAGTGTAGGGTATAGAGTGTAGGGTATAGAGTGTAGGGTATAGAGTGTACGGTATAGAGTGTATGATATAGAGTGTATGGTATATAGTGTAGGGTATAGAGTGTTTGGTATAGAGTGTAAGGTATAGAGTGTAGAGAGTAGGGTATAGATTTTAGAATGTAGAGTGTATGGTATAGAGTGTAGGGTATAGAGTGTATGGAATAGAGTGTATGGTATAGAGTGTAGGGTGTAGAGTGTAGGGTATAGAGTGTAGAGTGTGGTTTATAGAGTGTAGAGTGTAGGGTATAGAGTGTAGGGTATAGATTGCAGGGTATAGAACGTAGGGTTTATAGTGTAGGGTATAGAGTATAGAGTGTAGGGTATAGAGTGTAGGGTATAGAGTGTAGAGTGTAGAGTGTAGGGTATAGAGTGTAGAGTGTAGGGTATAGAGTGTAGGGTATAGAGTGTATGGTATAGAGTGTAGGGTATAGAGTGTAGGGTATAGAGTGTAGGGTATATATTGTAGGGTATAGAGTGTAGAGTGTAGGGTATAGAGTGTAGGGTATAGAGTGTAGGGTATAGAGTGTAGAGTGTAGGGTATAGAGTTTAGGGTATAGAGTGTATGGTATAGAGTGTAGAGTGTAGGGTATAGAGTGTATAGTGTAGGGTATAGAGTGTAGTGTATAGAGTGTAGGGTATAGAGTGTATGGTATAGAGTGTAGGGAATAGAGTGTAGAGTGTAGGGTATAGAGTGTATGGTATAGAGTGTAGGGTATAGAGTGTAGAGTATAGAGTGTAGGGTATAGAGTGTAGGGTATAGAGTGTAGGGTATAGAATGTATGGTATAGAGTGTAGGGAATAGAGTGTAGAGTGTAGGGTATAGAGTGTATGGTATAGAGTGTAGGGTATAGAGTGTAGAGGATAGAGTGTAGGGTATAGAGTGTAGGGTATAGAGTGTAGGGTATAGAGTGTAGAGTGTAGGGTATAGAGTGTAGGGTATAGAGTGTAGGGTATAGAGTGCAGAGTGTAGGGATTAGAGTGTAGGGTATAGAGTGTAGGGTATAGAGTGTAGAGTGTAGGGTATAGAGTGTAGAGTATAGAGTATAGAGTGTAGGGTATAGAGTGTAGGGTATAGAGTGTAAAGTGTAGAGTGTAGAGTATAGAGTGTAGAGTGTAGGGTATAGAGTGTAGGGTATAGAACGTAGGGTGTAGGGTGTAGAGTGTAGGGTATAGAGTGTAGGGTATAGAGTGTAGAGTGTAGAGTTTAGAGTGTATGGTATAGAGTGTAGGGTGTAGAGTGTAGGGTATAGAGTGTAGGGTATAGGGTGTAGGTTATAGAGTGTAGGGTATAGAGTGTAGGGTATAGGGTATAGAGTGCAGGGTATAGAGTGTAGGGTATATAGTGTAGAGTATAGAGTGTAGGGTATAGAGTGTAGAGTGTAGGGTATAGAGTGTAGGGTATATAGTGTATTGTATACAGTGTAGAGTGTAGGGTATAGAGTGTATATTGTAGGGTATAGAGTGTAGGGTATAGAGTGTATGGTATAGAGTGTAGGGTATAGAGTGTAGAGTGTAGGGTATAGAGAGTAGGGTATAGTGTGTAGGGTATAGAGTGTAGGGTATAGGGTGTAGGTTATAGAGTGTAGGGTATAGGGTGTAGGGTATAGAGTATAGAGTGCAGGGTATATAGTGTAGGGTATATAGTGTAGAGTATAGAGTGTAGGGTATAGAGTGTAGGGTGTAGAGTGTAGAGTGTAGGGTATAGAGTGTAGGGTATAGAGTGTAGGGTATAGAGTGTAGGGTATAGAGTGTAGGGTGTAGAGTGTAGAGTGTAGGGTATAGAGTGTAGAGTGTAGGGTATAGAGTGTAGGGTATAGAGTGTAGGGTATAGAGTGTAGAGTGTAGGGTATAGAGTGTAGGGTATAGAGTGTAGGGTATATAGTGTAGGGTATAGAGTGTAGGGTATAGAGTGTAGGGTATAGAGTGTAGGGTATAGAGTGTATGAAATAGAGTTTAGAGTGTAGGGTATAGAGTGTAGGGTATAGAGTGTATGGAGTAGAGTTTAGAGTGTAGAGTGTAGGGTATAGAGTGTAGGGTATAGAGTGTATGGTATAGAGTGTAGGGTATAGAGGGTGGGGTATAGAGTGTAGGGTATAGAGTGTAGAGTGTAGGGATTAGAGTGTAGGGTATAGAGTGTGGGATATAGAGTGTATGGAATAGAGTGTAGGGTATAGAGTGAAGAGTGTAGGGTATAGAGTGTAGGGTATGGAGTGTAGGGTGTAGGGTATAGAGTGTAGGGTATAGAGTGTAGGGTATAGAGTGTATGGTATAGAGTGTAGGGTGTACAGTGTAGGGTATAGAGTGTAGGTTATAGAGTGTAGAGTGTAGGGCATAGAGTGTATGGTATAGAGTGTAGGGTGTAGAGTGTATAGTATAGAGTGTAGGGTATAGATTGTATGGTATAGAGTTTAGAGTGTAGGGTATAGAGTGTAGAATATAGAGTGTAGAGTGTAGGGTATAGAGTGTAGGGTATAGAGTGTAGGGTATAGAGTGTACGGTATAGAGCGTATGATATAGAGTGTATGGTATATAGTGTAGGGTATAGAGTGTTTGGTATAGAGTGTAAGGTATAGAGTGTAGAGAGTAGGGTATAGATTTTAGAGTGTAGAGTGTAGGGTATAGAGTGTAGGGTATAGAGTGTATGGAATAGAGTGTATGGTATAGAGTGTAGGGTGTAGAGTGTAGGATATAGAGTGTAGAGTGTGGGGTATAGAGTGTAGAGTGTAGGGTATAGAGTGTATGATATAGAGTGTAGGGTATAGAGTGTATGGTATAGATTGCAGGGTATAAAGTGTAGGGTATAGAGTGTAGGGTATAGAGTGTAGAGTGTAGGGTATAGAGTGTAGGGTATAGAGTGTATGGTATAGATTGTAGGGTATAGAGTGTAGGGTATAGAGTGTAGAATGTAGATTATAGAGTGTAGAAAGTAGGGTATAGTGTGTAGGGCATAGAGTGTAGATTGTAGGGTATAGAGTGTAGGGTATAGAGTGTAGATTGTATGGTATAGAGTGTAGGGTATAGAGTGTATAGTGTAGAGTATAGAGTGTAGAGTGTAGGGTATAGAGTGTAGGGTATAGAGTGTTGGGATATAGAGTGTAGGGTATAGAGTGTAGAGTATAGAGTGTAGGGTATAGAGTGTAGGGTATAGCGTGTAGGGTATAGAGTGTAGGGTATAGAGTATATAGTGTAGGGTATAGAGTGTAGGGTATAGAGTGTAGAGTGTAGGGTATAGAGTGTAGGGTATAGAGTGTAGGGTATAGAGTGTAGGATATAAAGTGTAAAGTGTATGGTATAGAGTGTAGGGTATAGAGTGTAGAGTGTAGGGTGTAGAGTGTAGGGTATAGAGTGTAAGGTATAGAGTGTAGGGTATAGAGTATATGTTATAGAGTGTAGGGTATAGAGTGTAGAGTGTAGGGTATAGAGTGTAGGGTATAGAGTGTAGGGTATAGAGTGTAGGGTATAGAGTGTAGGGTATAAAGTGTGGAGTGTAGGGTATAGAGTGTAGGGTATAGAGTGTAGGGTATAGAGTGTATGGTATAGATTGTATGGTATAGAGTGTAGAGTGTAGGGTATAGAGTGTAGGGTATAGAGTGTAGGGTATAGAGTGTATGGTATAGAGTGTAGAGTGTAGGGAATAGAGTGTAGGGTATAGAGTGTACGGTATAGAGTGTATGGTATATAGTGTAGGGTATAGAGTGTTTGGTATAGAGTGTAAGGTATAGAGTGTAGAGAGTAGGGTATAGATTTTAGAATGTAGAGTGTATGGTATAGAGTGTAGGGTATAGAGTGTATGGAATAGAGTGTATGGTATAGAGTGTAGGGTGTAGAGTGTAGGGTATAGAGTGTAGAGTGTGGTTTATAGAGTGTAGAGTGTAGGGTATAGAGTGTATGGTATAGATTGCAGGGTATAGAACATAGGGTATATAGTGTAGGGTATAGAGTATAGAGTGTAGGGTATAGAGTGTAGGGTATAGAATGTAGAGTGTAGAGTGTAGGGTATAGAGTGTAGAGTGTAGGGTATAGAGTGTAGGGTATAGAGTGTATGGTATAGAGTGTAGGGTATAGAGTGTAGGGTATAGAGTGTAGGGTATATATTGTAGGGTATAGAGTGTAGAGTGTAGGGTATAGAGAGTAGGGTATAGAGTGTATGGTGTAGAGTGTAGGGTATAGAGTGTATAGTGTAGGGTATAGAGTGTATGGTATAGAGTGTACAGTATAGAGTGTATGGTATAGAGTGTAGAGTGTAGGGTATAGAGTGTATGGTATAGAGTGTAGTGTGTAGAGTGTAGGGTATAGAGTGTAGGGTATAGAGTGTAGGGTGTAGAGTGTACGGTATAGAGTGTATGATATAGAGTGTATGGTATATAGTGTAGGGTATAGAGTGTTTGGTATAGAGTGTAAGGTATAGAGTGTAGAGAGTAGGGTATAGATTTTAGAGTGTAGAGTGTATGGTATAGAGTGTAGGGTATAGAGTGTATGGAATAGAGTGTATGGTATAGAGTGTAGGGTGTAGAGTGTAGGGTATAGAGTGTAGAGTGTGGTTTATAGAGTGTAGAGTGTAGGGTATAGAGTGTATGGTATAGATTGCAGGGTATAGAGTGTAGGGTGTAGAGTGTACGGTATAGAGTGTATGATATAGAGTGTATGGTATATAGTGTAGGGTATAGAGTGTTTGGTATAGAGTGTAAGGTATAGAGTGTAGAGAGTAGGGTTTAGATTTTAGAGTGTAGAGTGTATGGTATAGAGTGTAGGGTATAGAGTGTATGGAATAGAGTGTATGGTATAGAGTGTAGGGTGTAGAGTGTAGGGTATAGAGTATAGAGTGTAGGATATAGAGTGTAGGGTATAGAGTGTAGAGTGTAGAGTGTAGGGTATAGAGTGTAGAGTGTAGGGTATAGAGTGTAGGGAATAGAGTGTATGGTATAGAGTGTAGGGTATAGAGTGTAGAGTGTAGGGATTAGAGTGTAGGGTATAGAGTGTAGGGTATAGAGTGTAGAGTGTAGGGTATAGAGTGTAGGGTATAGAGTGTACGGTATAGAGTGTTGGGCTATAGAGTGTTGGGTATAGAGTGTAGGGTATAGAGTGTAGGGTATAGAGTGTAGGGTATACAGTGTAGGGTATAAGGTGTAGAGTGTAGGGTATAGAGTGTAGGGTATAGAGTGTAGGGTATAGAGTGTAGAGTGTAGGGTATAGAGTGTAGAGTTTAGGGTATAGAGTGTAGGGTATAGAGTGTAGGGTTTAGAGTGTATGGTATAGAGTGTAGGGTATAGAGTGTAGAGTGTAGGGTATAGAGTGTAGGGTATAGAGTGTAGGGTATAGAGTGTATGGTATAGAGTGTACGGTATAGAGTGTAGAGTGTAGGGTATAGAGTGTAGGGTATAGAGTGTAGGGTATAGATTGTAGGGTATAGAGTGTATTGTATAGGGTATAGAGTGTATGGTGTAGATTGTAGGGTATAGAGTGTATAGTGTAGGGTATAGAGTGTAGGGTATATAGTGTAGGGTATAGAGTGTAGAGTGTAGGGTATAGAGTGTATGGTATAGAGTGTAGGGTATAGAGTGTATGGTATAGAGTGAAGGGTATAGAGTGTAGAGTGTAGGGTATAGAGTGTAGGGTATAGAGTGTAGGGTATAGAGTGTAGAGTGTAGGGAATAGAGTGTAGGGTATAGAGTGTATGGTATAGAGTGTAGAGTGTAGGGTATAGAGTGTATAGTGTAGGGTATAGAGTGTAGGGTATAGAGTGTAGGGCATAGAGTGTATGGTATAGAGTGTAGGGAATAGAGTGTAGAGTGTAGGGTATAGAGTGTATGGTATAGAGTGTAGGGTATAGAGTGTAGAGGGTAGAGTGTAGGGTATAGAGTGTAGGGTATAGAGTGTAGGGTATAGAGTGTAGAGTGTAGGGTATAGAGTGTAGGCTGTAGAGTGTATGGTATAGAGTGTAGTGTGTAGAGTGTATGGTATAGTGTGTAGGGTACAGAGTGTAGAGTGTAGGGTATAGAGTGTAGGGTATAGAGTGTAGGGTATAGAGTGTACGGTGTAGAGTGTATGATATAGAGTGTATGGTATATAGTGTAGGGTATAGAGTGTTTGGTATAGAGTGTAAGGTATAGAGTGTAGAGAGTAGGGTATAGATTTTAGAGTGTAGAGTGTAGGGTATAGAGTGTAGGGTATAGAGTGTATGGAATAGAGTGTATGGTATAGAGTGTAGGGTGTAGAGTGTAGGGTATAGAGTGTAGAGTGTGGTTTATAGAGTGTAGAGTGTAGGGTATAGAGTGTATGGTATAATGTGTAGGGTATAGAGTGTAGAGTGTAGGGTATAGAGTGTAGGGTATAGAGTATAGAGCATAAAATGCATGGAGAAGTCATTTCGAATGACTGGTCCTCAGTGTTGTGAGAACGATGACTGGTTAAAATTTTTGGTGGTTTCTTGTTCAGTCCATAGGCCTACATCATGTGGCAAACCGGTGAGCATGTGGCTCTATTAGTATAGGAGATACCTGAAAACATATCACACTTTTCATCATAGTGCTTTTACCAATGCATAAAATGCATGGAGAAGTCATTTCGAATGACTGGTCCTCAGTGTTGTGAGAACGATGACTGGTTAAAATTTTTGGTGGTTTCTTGTTCAGTCCATAGGCCTACATCATGTGGCAAACCGGTGAGCATGTGGCTCTATTAGTATAGGAGATACCTGAAAACATATCACACTTTTCATCATAGTGCTTTTACCAATGCATAAAATGCATGGAGAAGTCATTTCGAATGACTGGTCCTCAGTGTTGTGAGAACGATGACTGGTTAAAATTTTTGGTGGTTTCTTGTTCAGTCCATAGGCCTATATCATGTGGCAAACCGGTGAGCATGTGGCTCTTTTAGTATAGGAGATACCTGAAAACATATCACACTTTTCATCATAGTGCTTTTACCAATGCATAAAATGCATGGAGAAGTCATTTCGAATGACTGGTCCTCAGTGTTGTGAGAACGATGACTGGTTGAAATTTTTTGTGGTTTCTTGTTCAGTCCATAGGCCTACATCATGTGGCAAACCGGTGAGCATGTGGCTCTATTAGTATAGGAGATACCTGAAAACATATCACACTTTTCATCATAGTGCTTTTACCAATGCATAAAATGCATGGAGAAGTCATTTCGAATGACTGGTCCTCAGTGTTGTGAGAACAATGACTGGTTAAAATTTTTGGTGGTTTCTTGTTCAGTCCATAGGCCTACATCATGTGGCAAACCGGTGAGCATGTGGCTCTATTAGTATAGGAGATACCTGAAAACATATCACACTTTTCTTCATAGTGCTTTTACCAATGCATAAAATGCATGGAGAAGTCATTCCGAATGACTGGTCTTCAGTGTTGTGAGAACGATGACTGGTTAAAATTTTTGGTGGTTTCTTGTTCAGTCCATAGGCTTACATCATGTGGCAAACCGGTGAGCATGTGGCTCTATTAGTATAGGAGATACCTGAAAACATATCACACTTTTCATCATAGTGCTTTTACCAATGCATAAAATGCATGGAGAAGTCATTTCGAATGACTGGTCCTCAGTGTTGTGAGAACGATGACTGGTTAAAATTTTTGGTGGTTTCTTGTTCAGTCCATAGGCCTACATCATGTGGCAAACCGGTGAGCATTTGGCTCTATTAGTATAGGAGATACCTGAAAACATATCACACTTTTCATTATAGTGCTTTTACCAATGCATAAAATGCATGGAGAAGTCATTTCGAATGACTGGTCCTCAGTGTTGTGAGAACGATGACTGGTTAAAATTTTTGGTGGTTTCTTGTTCAGTCCATAGGCCTACATCATGTGGCAAACCGGTGAGCATGTGGCTCTATTAGTATAGGAGATACCTGAAAACATATCACACTTTTCATCATAGTGCTTTTACCAATGCATAAAATGCATGGAGAAGTCATTTCGAATGACTGGTCCTCAGTGTTGTGAGAACGATGACTGGTTAAAATTTTTGGTGGTTTCTTGTTCAGTCCATAGGCCTACATCATGTGGCAAACCGGTGAGCATGTGGCTCTATTAGTATAGGAGATACCTGAAAACATATCACACTTTTCATCATAGTGCTTTTACCAATGCATAAAATGCATGGAGAAGTCATTTCGAATGACTGGTCCTCAGTGTTGTGAGAACGATGACTGGTTAAAATTTTTGGTGGTTTCTTGTTCAGTCCATAGGCCTACATCATGTGGCAAACCGGTGAGCATGTGGCTCTATTAGTATAGGAGATACCTGAAAACATATCACACTTTTCATCATAGTGCTTTTACCAATGCATAAAATGCATGGAGAAGTCATTTCGAATGACTGGTCCTCAGTGTTGTGAGAACGATGACTGGTTAAAATTTTTGGTGGTTTCTTGTTCAGTCCATAGGCCTACATCATGTGGCAAACCGGTGAGCATGTGGCTCTATTAGTATAGGAGATACCTGAAAACATATCACACTTTTCATCATAGTGCTTTTACCAATGCATAAAATGCATGGAGAAGTCATTTCGAATGACTGGTCCTCAGTGTTGTGAGTACGATGACTTGTTAAAATTTTTGGTGGTTTCTTGTTCAGTCCATAGGCTTACATCATGTGGCAAACCGGTGAGCATGTGGCTCTATTAGTATAGGAGATACCTGAAAACATATCACACTTTTCATCATAGTGCTTTTACCAATGCATAAAATGCATGGAGAAGTCATTTCGAATGACTGGTCCTCAGTGTTGTGAGAACGATGACTGGTTAAAATTTTTGGTGGTTTCTTGTTCAGTCCATAGGCCTTCATCATGTGGCAAACCGGTGAGCATGTGGCTCTATTAGTATAGGAGATACCTGAAAACATATCACACTTTTCATCATAGTGCTTTTACCAATGCATAAAATGCATGGAGAAGTCATTTCGAATGACTGGTCCTCAGTGTTGTGAGAACGATGACTGGTTAAAATTTTTGGTGGTTTCTTGTTCAGTCCATAGGCCTACATCATGTGGCAAACCGGTGAGCATTTGGCTCTATTAGTATAGGAGATACCTGAAAACATATCACACTTTTCATTATAGTGCTTTTACCAATGCATAAAATGCATGGAGAAGTCATTTCGAATGACTGGTCCTCAGTGTTGTGAGAACGATGACTGGTTAAAATTTTTGGTGGTTTCTTGTTCAGTCCATAGGCCTACATCATGTGGCAAACCGGTGAGCATGTGGCTCTATTAGTATAGGAGATACCTGAAAACATATCACACTTTTCATCATAGTGCTTTTACCAATGCATAAAATGCATGGAGAAGTCATTTCGAATGACTGGTCCTCAGTGTTGTGAGAACGATGACTGGTTAAAATTTTTGGTGGTTTCTTGTTCAGTCCATAGGCCTACATCATGTGGCAAACCGGTGAGCATGTGGCTCTATTAGTATAGGAGATACCTGAAAACATATCACACTTTTCATCATAGTGCTTTTACCAATGCATAAAATGCATGGAGAAGTCATTTCGAATGACTGGTCCTCAGTGTTGTGAGAACGATGACTGGTTAAAATTTTTGGTGGTTTCTTGTTCAGTCCATAGGCCTACATCATGTGGCAAACCGGTGAGCATGTGGCTCTATTAGTATAGGAGATACCTGAAAACATATCACACTTTTCATCATAGTGCTTTTACCAATTCATAAAATGCATGGAGAAGTCATTTCGAATGACTGGTCCTCAGTGTTGTGAGAACGATGACTGGTTAAAATTTTTGGTGGTTTCTTGTTCAGTCCATAGGCCTACATCATGTGGCAAACCGGTGAGCATGTGGCTCTATTAGTATAGGAGATACCTGAAAACATATCACACTTTTCATCATAGTGCTTTTACCAATGCATAAAATGCATGGAGAAGTCATTTCGAATGACTGGTCCTCAGTGTTGTGAGAACGATGACTGGTTAAAATTTTTGGTGGTTTCTTGTTCAGTCCATAGGCCTACATCATGTGGCAAACCGGTGAGCATGTGGCTCTATTAGTATAGGAGATACCTGAAAACATATCACACTTTTCATCATAGTGCTTTTACCAATGCATAAAATGCATGGAGAAGTCATTTCGAATGACTGGTCCTCAGTGTTGTGAGAACGATGACTGGTTAAAATTTTTGGTGGTTTCTTGTTCAGTCCATAGGCCTACATCATGTGGCAAACCGGTGAGCATGTGGCTCTATTAGTATAGGAGATACCTGAAAACATATCACACTTTTCATCATAGTGCTTTTACCAATGCATAAAATGCATGGAGAAGTCATTTCGAATGACTGGTCCTCAGTGTTGTGAGAACGATGACTGGTTAAAATTTTTGGTGGTTTCTTGTTCAGTCCATAGGCCTACATCATGTGGCAAACCGGTGAGCATGTGGCTCTATTAGTATAGGAGATACCTGAAAACATATCACACTTTTCATCATAGTGCTTTTACCAATGCATAAAATGCATGGAGAAGTCATTTCGAATGACTGGTCCTCAGTGTTGTGAGAACGATGACTGGTTGAAATTTTTGGTGGTTTCTTGTTCAGTCCATAGGCCTACATCATGTGGCAAACCGGTGAGCATGTGGCTCTATTAGTATAGGAGATACCTGAAAACATATCACACTTTTCATCATAGTGCTTTTACCAATGCATAAAATGCATGGAGAAGTCATTTCAAATGACTGGTCCTCAGTGTTGTGAGAACGATGACTGGTTAAAATTTTTGGTGGTTTCTTGTTCAGTCCATAGGCCTACATCATGTGGCAAACCGGTGAGCATGTGGCTCTATTAGTATAGGAGATACCTGAAAACATATCACACTTTTCATCATAGTGCTTTTACCAATGCATAAAATGCAT
This sequence comes from Ranitomeya imitator, assembly GCF_032444005.1. Lineage (NCBI taxonomy): Eukaryota > Metazoa > Chordata > Amphibia > Anura > Dendrobatidae > Ranitomeya > Ranitomeya imitator. The sequence goes on along the minus strand of NW_027193338.1, from coordinate 835,129 downwards.
GGAGAAGTCATTTCGAATGACTGGTCCTCAGTGTTGTGAGAACGATGACTGGTTAAAATTTTTGGTGGTTTCTTGTTCAGTCCATAGGCCTACATCATGTGGCAAACCGGTGAGCATGTGGCTCTATTAGTATAGGAGATACCTGAAAACATATCACACTTTTCATCATAGTGCTTTTACCAATGCATAAAATGCATGGAGAAGTCATTTCGAATGACTGGTCCTCAGTGTTGTGAGAACGATGACTGGTTAAAATTTTTGGTGGTTTCTTGTTCAGTCCATAGGCCTACATCATGTGGCAAACCGGTGAGCATGTGGCTCTATTAGTATAGGAGATACCTGAAAACATATCACACTTTTCATCATAGTGCTTTTACCAATGCATAAAATGCATGGAGAAGTCATTTCGAATGACTGGTCCTCAGTGTTGTGAGAACGATGACTGGTTAAAATTTTTGGTGGTTTCTTGTTCAGTCCATAGGCCTACATCATGTGGCAAACCGGTGAGCATGTGGCTCTATTAGTATAGGAGATACCTGAAAACATATCACACTTTTCATCATAGTGCTTTTACCAATGCATAAAATGCATGGAGAAGTCATTTCGAATGAACTGGTCCTCAGTGTTGTGAGAACGATGACTGGTTAAAATTTTTGGTGGTTTCTTGTTCAGTCCATAGGCCTACATCATGTGGCAAACCGGTGAGCATGTGGCTCTATTAGTATAGGAGATACCTGAAAACATATCACACTTTTCATCATAGTGCTTTTACCAATGCATAAAATGCATGGAGAAGTCATTTCGAATGACTGGTCCTCAGTGTTGTGAGAACGATGACTGGTTAACAATTTTTGGTGGTTTCTTGTTCAGTCCATAGGCCTACATCATGTGGCAAACCGGTGAGCATGTGGCTCTATTAGTATAGGAGATACCTGAAAACATATCACACTTTTCATCATAGTGCTTTTACCAATGCATAAAATGCATGGAGAAGTCATTTTGAATGACTGGTCCTCAGTATTGTGAGAACGATGACTGGTTAAAATTTTTGGTGGTTTCTTGTTCAGTCCATAGGCCTACATCATGTGGCAAACCGGTGAGCATGTGGCTCTATTAGTATGGGAGATACCTGAAAACATATCACACTTTTCATCATAGTGCTTTTACCAATGCATAAAATGCATGGAGAAGTCATTTCGAATGACTGGTCCTCAGTGTTGTGAGAACGATGACTTGTTAAAATTTTTGGTGGTTTCTTGTTCAGTCCATAGGCTTACATCATGTGGCAAACCGGTGAGCATGTGGCTCTATTAGTATAGGAGATACCTGAAAACATATCACACTTTTTCATCATAGTGCTTTTACCAATGCATAAAATGCATGGAGAAGTCATTTCGAATGACTGGTCCTCAGTGTTGTGAGAACGATGACTGGTTAAAATTTTTGGTGGTTTCTTGTTCAGGTCCATAGGCCTTCATCATGTGGCACACCGGTGAGCATGTGGCTCTATTAGTATAGGAGATACCTGAAAACATATCACACTTTCATCATAGTGCTTTTACCAATGCATAAAATGCATGGAGAAGTCATTTCGAATGACTGGTCCTCAGTGTTGTGAGAACGATGACTGGTTAAAATTTTTGGTGGTTTCTTGTTCAGTCCATAGGCCTACATCATGTGGCAAACCGGTGAGCATTTGGCTCTATTAGTATAGGAGATACCTGAAAACATATCACACTTTTCATTATAGTGCTTTTACCAATGCATAAAATGCATGGAGAAGTCATTTCGAATGACTGGTCCTCAGTGTTGTGAGAACGATGACTGTTAAAATTTTTGGTGGTTTCTTGTTCAGTCCATAGGCCTACATCATGTGGCAAACCGGTGAGCATGTGGCTCTATTAGTATAGGAGATACCTGAAAACATATCACACTTTTCATCATAGTGCTTTTACCAATGCATAAAATGCATGGAGAAGTCATTTCGAATGACTGGTCCTCAGTGTTGTGAGAACGATGACTGGTTAAAATTTTTGGTGGTTTCTTGTTCAGTCCATAGGCCTACATCATGTGGCAAACCGGTGAGCATGTGGCTCTATTAGTATAGGAGATACCTGAAAACATATCACTCACTTTTCATCATAGTGCTTTTACCAATGCATAAAATGCATGGAGAAGTCATTCGAATGACTGGTCCTCAGTGTTGTGAGAACGATGACTGGTTAAAATTTTTGGTGGTTTCTTGTTCAGTCCATAGGCCTACATCATGTGGCAAACCGGTGAGCATGTGGCTCTATTAGTATAGGAGATACCTGAAAACATATCACACTTTTCATCATAGTGCTTTTACCAATGCATAAAATGCATGGAGAAGTCATTTCGAATGACTGGTCCTCAGTGTTGTGAGAACGATGACTGGTTAAAATTTTTGGTGGTTTCTTGTTCAGTCCATAGGCCTACATCATGTGGCAAACCGGTGAGCATGTGGCTCTATTAGTAATAGGGAGATTACCTGAAAACATATCACACTTTTCATCATAGTGCTTTTACCAATGCATAAAATGCATGGAGAAGTCATTTCGAATGACTGGTCCTCAGTGTTGTGAGAACGATGACTGGTTAAAATTTTTGGTGGTTTCTTGTTCAGTCCATAGGCCTACATCATGTGGCAAACCGTGAGCATGTGGCTCTATTAGTATAGGAGATACCTGAAAACATATCACACTTTTCATCATAGTGCTTTTTACCAATGCATAAAATGCATGGAGAAGTCATTTCGAATGACTGGTCCTCAGTGTTGTGAGAACGATGACTGGTTAAAATTTTTGGTGGTTTCTTGTTCAGTCCATAGGCCTACATCATGTGGCAAACCGGTGAGCATGTGGCTCTATTAGTATAGGAGATACCTGAAAACATATCACACTTTTCATCATAGTGCTTTTACCAATGCATAAAATGCATGGAGAAGTCATTTCGAATGACTGGTCCTCAGTGTTGTGAGAACGATGACTGGTTAAAATTTTTGGTGGTTTCTTGTTCAGTCCATAGGCCTACATCATGTGGCAAACCGGTGAGCATGTGGCTCTATTAGTATAGGAGATACCTGAAAACATATCACACTTTTCATAGTGCTTTTACCAATGCATAAAATGCATGGAGAAGTCATTTCGAATGACTGGTCCTCAGTGTTGTGAGAACGATGACTTGTTAAAATTTTGGTGGTTTCTTGTTCAGTCCATAGGCTTACATCATGTGGCAAACCGGTGAGCATGTGGCTCTATTAGTATAGGAGATACCTTGAAAACATATCACACTTTTCATCATAGTGCTTTTACCAATGCATAAAATGCATGGAGAAGTCATTTCGAATGACTGGTCCTCAGTGTTGTGAGAACGATGACTGGTTAATATTTTTGGTGGTTTCTTGTTCAGTCCATAGGCCTTCATCATGTGGCAAACCGGTGAGAGCATGTGGCTCTATTAGTATAGGAGATACCTGAAAACATATCACACTTTTCATCATAGTGCTTTTACCAATGCATAAAATGCATGGAGAAGTCATTTCGAATGACTGGTCCTCAGTGTTGTGAGAACGATGACTGGTTAAAATTTTTGGTGGTTTCTTGTTCAGTCCATAGGCCTACATCATGTGGCAAACCGGTGAGCATGTGGCTCTATTAGTATAGGAGATACCTGAAAACATATCACACTTTTCATCATAGTGCTTTTACCAATGCATAAAATGCATGGAGAAGTCATTTCGAATGACTGGTCCTCAGTGTTGTGAGAACGATGACTGGTTAAAATTTTTGGTGGTTTCTTGTTCAGTCCATAGGCCTACATCATGTGGCAAACCGGTGAGCATGTGGCTCTATTAGTATAGGAGATACCTGAAAACATATCACACTTTTCATCATAGTGCTTTTACCAATGCATAAAATGCATGGAGAAGTCATTTCGAATGACTGGTCCTCAGTGTTGTGAGAACGATGACTGGTTAAAATTTTTGGTGGTTTCTTGTTCAGTCCATAGGCCTACATCATGTGGCAAACCGGTGAGCATGTGGCTCTATTAGTATAGGAGATACCTGAAAACATATCACACTTTTCATCATAGTGCTTTTACCAATGCATAAAATGCATGGAGAAGTCATTTCGAATGACTGGTCCTCAGTGTTGTGAGAACGATGACTGGTTAAAATTTTTGGTGGTTTCTTGTTCAGTCCATAGGCCTACATCATGTGGCAAACCGGTGAGCATGTGGCTCTATTAGTATAGGAGATACCTGAAAACATATCACACTTTTCATCATAGTGCTTTTACCAATGCATAAAATGCATGGAGAAGTCATTTCGAATGACTGGTCCTCAGTGTTGTGAGAACGATGACTGGTTAAAATTTTTGGTGGTTTCTTGTTCAGTCCATAGGCCTACATCATGTGGCAAACCGGTGAGCATGTGGCTCTATTAGTATAGGAGATACCTGAAAACATATCACACTTTTCATCATAGTGCTTTTACCAATGCATAAAATGCATGGAGAAGTCATTTCGAATGACTGGTCCTCAGTGTTGTGAGAACGATGACTGGTTAAAATTTTTGGTGGTTTCTTGTTCAGTCCATAGGCCTACATCATGTGGCAAACCGGTGAGCATGTGGCTCTATTAGTATAGGAGATACCTGAAAACATATCACACTTTTCATCATAGTGCTTTTACCAATGCATAAAATGCATGGAGAAGTCATTTCGAATGACTGGTCCTCAGTGTTGTGAGAACGATGACTGGTTAAAATTTTTGGTGGTTTCTTGTTCAGTCCATAGGCCTACATCATGTGGCAAACCGGTGAGCATGTGGCTCTATTAGTATAGGAGATACCTGAAAACATATCACACTTTTCATCATAGTGCTTTTACCAATGCATAAAATGCATGGAGAAGTCATTTCGAATGACTGGTCCTCAGTGTTGTGAGAACGATGACTGGTTAAAATTTTTGGTGGTTTCTTGTTCAGTCCATAGGCCTACATCATGTGGCAAACCGGTGAGCATGTGGCTCTATTAGTATAGGAGATACCTGAAAACATATCACACTTTTCATCATAGTGCTTTTACCAATGCATAAAATGCATGGAGAAGTCATTTCGAATGACTGGTCCTCAGTGTTGTGAGAACGATGACTGGTTAAAATTTTTGGTGGTTTCTTGTTCAGTCCATAGGCCTACATCATGTGGCAAACCGGTGAGCATGTGGCTCTATTAGTATAGGAGATACCTGAAAACATATCACACTTTTCATCATAGTGCTTTTACCAATGCATAAAATGCATGGAGAAGTCATTTCGAATGACTGGTCCTCAGTGTTGTGAGAACGATGACTGGTTAAAATTTTTGGTGGTTTCTTGTTCAGTCCATAGGCCTACATCATGTGGCAAACCGGTGAGCATGTGGCTCTATTAGTATAGGAGATACCTGAAAACATATCACACTTTTCATCATAGTGCTTTTACCAATGCATAAAATGCATGGAGAAGTCATTTCGAATGACTGGTCCTCAGTGTTGTGAGAACGATGACTGGTTAAAATTTTTGGTGGTTTCTTGTTCAGTCCATAGGCCTACATCATGTGGCAAACCGGTGAGCATGTGGCTCTATTAGTATAGGAGATACCTGAAAACATATCACACTTTTCATCATAGTGCTTTTACCAATGCATAAAATGCATGGAGAAGTCATTTCGAATGACTGGTCCTCAGTGTTGTGAGAACGATGACTGGTTAAAATTTTTGGTGGTTTCTTGTTCAGTCCATAGGCCTACATCATGTGGCAAACCGGTGAGCATGTGGCTCTATTAGTATAGGAGATACCTGAAAACATATCACACTTTTCATCATAGTGCTTTTACCAATGCATAAAATGCATGGAGAAGTCATTTCGAATGACTGGTCCTCAGTGTTGTGAGAACGATGACTGGTTAAAATTTTTGGTGGTTTCTTGTTCAGTCCATAGGCCTACATCATGTGGCAAACCGGTGAGCATGTGGCTCTATTAGTATAGGAGATACCTGAAAACATATCACACTTTTCATCATAGTGCTTTTACCAATGCATAAAATGCATGGAGAAGTCATTTCGAATGACTGGTCCTCAGTGTTGTGAGAACGATGACTGGTTAAAATTTTTGGTGGTTTCTTGTTCAGTCCATAGGCCTACATCATGTGGCAAACCGGTGAGCATGTGGCTCTATTAGTATAGGAGATACCTGAAAACATATCACACTTTTCATCATAGTGCTTTTACCAATGCATAAAATGCATGGAGAAGTCATTTCGAATGACTGGTCCTCAGTGTTGTGAGAACGATGACTGGTTAAAATTTTTGGTGGTTTCTTGTTCAGTCCATAGGCCTACATCATGTGGCAAACCGGTGAGCATGTGGCTCTATTAGTATAGGAGATACCTGAAAACATATCACACTTTTCATCATAGTGCTTTTACCAATGCATAAAATGCATGGAGAAGTCATTTCGAATGACTGGTCCTCAGTGTTGTGAGAACGATGACTGGTTAAAATTTTTGGTGGTTTCTTGTTCAGTCCATAGGCCTACATCATGTGGCAAACCGGTGAGCATGTGGCTCTATTAGTATAGGAGATACCTGAAAACATATCACACTTTTCATCATAGTGCTTTTACCAATGCATAAAATGCATGGAGAAGTCATTTCGAATGACTGGTCCTCAGTGTTGTGAGAACGATGACTGGTTAAAATTTTTGGTGGTTTCTTGTTCAGTCCATAGGCCTACATCATGTGGCAAACCGGTGAGCATGTGGCTCTATTAGTATAGGAGATACCTGAAAACATATCACACTTTTCATCATAGTGCTTTTACCAATGCATAAAATGCATGGAGAAGTCATTTCGAATGACTGGTCCTCAGTGTTGTGAGAACGATGACTGGTTAAAATTTTTGGTGGTTTCTTGTTCAGTCCATAGGCCTACATCATGTGGCAAACCGGTGAGCATGTGGCTCTATTAGTATAGGAGATACCTGAAAACATATCACACTTTTCATCATAGTGCTTTTACCAATGCATAAAATGCATGGAGAAGTCATTTCGAATGACTGGTCCTCAGTGTTGTGAGAACGATGACTGGTTAAAATTTTTGGTGGTTTCTTGTTCAGTCCATAGGCCTACATCATGTGGCAAACCGGTGAGCATGTGGCTCTATTAGTATAGGAGATACCTGAAAACATATCACACTTTTCATCATAGTGCTTTTACCAATGCATAAAATGCATGGAGAAGTCATTTCGAATGACTGGTCCTCAGTGTTGTGAGAACGATGACTGGTTAAAATTTTTGGTGGTTTCTTGTTCAGTCCATAGGCCTACATCATGTGGCAAACCGGTGAGCATGTGGCTCTATTAGTATAGGAGATACCTGAAAACATATCACACTTTTCATCATAGTGCTTTTACCAATGCATAAAATGCATGGAGAAGTCATTTCGAATGACTGGTCCTCAGTGTTGTGAGAACGATGACTGGTTAAAATTTTTGGTGGTTTCTTGTTCAGTCCATAGGCCTACATCATGTGGCAAACCGGTGAGCATGTGGCTCTATTAGTATAGGAGATACCTGAAAACATATCACACTTTTCATCATAGTGCTTTTACCAATGCATAAAATGCATGGAGAAGTCATTTCGAATGACTGGTCCTCAGTGTTGTGAGAACGATGACTGGTTAAAATTTTTGGTGGTTTCTTGTTCAGTCCATAGGCCTACATCATGTGGCAAACCGGTGAGCATGTGGCTCTATTAGTATAGGAGATACCTGAAAACATATCACACTTTTCATCATAGTGCTTTTACCAATGCATAAAATGCATGGAGAAGTCATTTCGAATGACTGGTCCTCAGTTGTTATGAGAACGATGACTGGTTAAAATTTTTGGTGGTTTCTTGTTCAGTCCATAGGCCTACATCATGTGGCAAACCGGTGAGCATGTGGCTCTATTAGTATAGGAGATACCTGAAAACATATCACACTTTTCATCATAGTGCTTTTACCAATGCATAAAATGCATGGAGAAGTCATTTCGAATGACTGGTCCTCAGTGTTGTGAGAACGATGACTGGTTAAAATTTTTGGTGGTTTCTTGTTCAGTCCATAGGCCTACATCATGTGGCAAACCGGTGAGCATGTGGCTCTTATTAGTATAGGAGATACATGAAAACATATCACACTTTTCATCATAGTGCTTTTACCAATGCATAAAATGCATGGAGAAGTCATTTCGAATGACTGGTCCTCAGTGTTGTGAGAACGATGACTGGTTAAAATTTTGGGTGGTTTCTTGTTCAGTCCATAGGCCTACATCATGTGGCAAACCGGTGAGCATGTGGCTCTATTAGTATAGGAGATACCTGAAAACATATCACACTTTTCATCATAGTGCTTTTACCAATGCATAAAATGCATGGAGAAGTCATTTCGAATGACTGGTCCTCAGTGTTGTGAGAACGATGACTGGTTAAAATTTTTGGTGGTTTCTTGTTCAGTCCATAGGCCTACATCATGTGGCAAACCGGTGAGCATGTGGCTCTATTAGTATAGGAGATACCTGAAAACATATCACACTTTTCATCATAGTGCTTTTACCAATGCATAAAATGCATGGAGAAGTCATTTCGAATGACTGGTCCTCAGTGTTGTGAGAACGATGACTGGTTAAAATTTTTGGTGGTTTCTTGTTCAGTCCATAGGCCTACATCATGTGGCAAACCGGTGAGCATGTGGCTCTATTAGTATAGGAGATACCTGAAAACATATCACACTTTTCATCATAGTGCTTTTACCAATGCATAAAATGCATGGAGAAGTCATTTCGAATGACTGGTCCTCAGTGTTGTGAGAACGATGACTGGTTAAAATTTTTGGTGGTTTCTTGTTCAGTCCATAGGCCTACATCATGTGGCAAACCGGTGAGCATGTGGCTCTATTAGTATAGGAGATACCTGAAAACATATCACACTTTTCATCATAGTGCTTTTACCAATGCATAAAATGCATGGAGAAGTCATTTCGAATGACTGGTCCTCAGTGTTGTGAGAACGATGACTGGTTAAAATTTTTGGTGGTTTCTTGTTCAGTCCATAGGCCTACATCATGTGGCAAACCGGTGAGCATGTGGCTCTATTAGTATAGGAGATACCTGAAAACATATCACACTTTTCATCATAGTGCTTTTACCAATGCATAAAATGCATGGAGAAGTCATTTCGAATGACTGGTCCTCAGTGTTGTGAGAACGATGACTGGTTAAAATTTTTGGTGGTTTCTTGTTCAGTCCATAGGCCTACATCATGTGGCAAACCGGTGAGCATGTGGCTCTATTAGTATAGGAGATACCTGAAAACATATCACACTTTTCATCATAGTGCTTTTACCAATGCATAAAATGCATGGAGAAGTCATTTCGAATGACTGGTCCTCAGTGTTGTGAGAACGATGACTGGTTAAAATTTTTGGTGGTTTCTTGTTCAGTCCATAGGCCTACATCATGTGGCAAACCGGTGAGCATGTGGCTCTATTAGTATAGGAGATACCTGAAAACATATCACACTTTTCATCATAGTGCTTTTACCAATGCATAAAATGCATGGAGAAGTCATTTCGAATGACTGGTCCTCAGTGTTGTGAGAACGATGACTGGTTAAAATTTTTGGTGGTTTCTTGTTCAGTCCATAGGCCTACATCATGTGGCAAACCGGTGAGCATGTGGCTCTATTAGTATAGGAGATACCTGAAAACATATCACACTTTTCATCATAGTGCTTTTACCAATGCATAAAATGCATGGAGAAGTCATTTCGAATGACTGGTCCTCAGTGTTGTGAGAACGATGACTGGTTAAAATTTTTGGTGGTTTCTTGTTCAGTCCATAGGCCTACATCATGTGGCAAACCGGTGAGCATGTGGCTCTATTAGTATAGGAGATACCTGAAAACATATCACACTTTTCATCATAGTGCTTTTACCAATGCATAAAATGCATGGAGAAGTCATTTCGAATGACTGGTCCTCAGTGTTGTGAGAACGATGACTGGTTAAAATTTTTGGTGGTTTCTTGTTCAGTCCATAGGCCTACATCATGTGGCAAACCGGTGAGCATGTGGCTCTATTAGTATAGGAGATACCTGAAAACATATCACACTTTTCATCATAGTGCTTTTACCAATGCATAAAATGCATGGAGAAGTCATTTCGAATGACTGGTCCTCAGTGTTGTGAGAACGATGACTGGTTAAAATTTTTGGTGGTTTCTTGTTCAGTCCATAGGCCTACATCATGTGGCAAACCAGTGAGCATGTGGCTCTATTAGTATAGGAGATACCTGAAAACATATCACACTTTTCATCATAGTGCTTTTACCAATGCATAAAATGCATGGAGAAGTCATTTCGAATGACTGGTCCTCAGTGTTGTGAGAACGATGACTGGTTAAAATTTTTGGTGGTTTCTTGTTCAGTCCATAGGCCTACATCATGTGGCAAACCGGTGAGCATGTGGCTCTATTAGTATAGGAGATACCTGAAAACATATCACACTTTTCATCATAGTGCTTTTACCAATGCATAAAATGCATGGAGAAGTCATTTCGAATGACTGGTCCTCAGTGTTGTGAGAACGATGACTGGTTAAAATTTTTGGTGGTTTCTTGTTCAGTCCATAGGCCTACATCATGTGGCAAACCGGTGAGCATGTGGCTCTATTAGTATAGGAGATACCTGAAAACATATCACACTTTTCATCATAGTGCTTTTACCAATGCATAAAATGCATGGAGAAGTCATTTCGAATGACTGGTCCTCAGTGTTGTGAGAACGATGACTGGTTAAAATTTTTGGTGGTTTCTTGTTCAGTCCATAGGCCTACATCATGTGGCAAACCGGTGAGCATGTGGCTCTATTAGTATAGGAGATACCTGAAAACATATCACACTTTTCATCATAGTGCTTTTACCAATGCATAAAATGCATGGAGAAGTCATTTCGAATGACTGGTCCTCAGTGTTGTGAGAACGATGACTGGTTAAAATTTTTGGTGGTTTCTTGTTCAGTCCATAGGCCTACATCATGTGGCAAACCGGTGAGCATGTGGCTCTATTAGTATAGGAGATACCTGAAAACATATCACACTTTTCATCATAGTGCTTTTACCAATGCATAAAATGCATGGAGAAGTCATTTCGAATGACTGGTCCTCAGTGTTGTGAGAACGATGAATGGTTAATATTTTTGGTGGTTTCTTGTTCAGTCCATAGGCCTACATCATGTGGCAAACCGGTGAGCATGTGGCTCTATTAGTATAGGAGATACCTGAAAACATATCACACTTTTCATCATAGTGCTTTTACCAATGCATAAAATGCATGGAGAAGTCATTTCGAATGACTGGTCCTCAGTGTTGTGAGAACGATGACTGGTTAAAATTTTTGGTGGTTTCTTGTTCAGTCCATAGGCCTACATCATGTGGCAAACCGGTGAGCATGTGGCTCTATTAGTATAGGAGATACCTGAAAACATATCACACTTTTCATCATAGTGCTTTTACCAATGCATAAAATGCATGGAGAAGTCATTTCGAATGACTGGTCCTCAGTGTTGTGAGAACGATGACTGGTTAAAATTTTTGGTGGTTTCTTGTTCAGTCCATAGGCCTACATCATGTGGCAAACCGGTGAGCATGTGGCTCTATTAGTATAGGAGATACCTGAAAACATATCACACTTTTCATCATAGTGCTTTTACCAATGCATAAAATGCATGGAGAAGTCATTTCGAATGACTGGTCCTCAGTGTTGTGAGAACGATGACTGGTTAAAATTTTTGGTGGTTTCTTGTTCAGTCCATAGGCCTACATCATGTGGCAAACCGGTGAGCATGTGGCTCTATTAGTATAGGAGATACCTGAAAACATATCACACTTTTCATCATAGTGCTTTTACCAATGCATAAAATGCATGGAGAAGTCATTTCGAATGACTGGTCCTCAGTGTTGTGAGAACGATGACTGGTTAAAATTTTTGGTGGTTTCTTGTTCAGTCCATAGGCCTACATCATGTGGCAAACCGGTGAGCATGTGGCTCTATTAGTATAGGAGATACCTGAAAACATATCACACTTTTCATCATAGTGCTTTTACCAATGCATAAAATGCATGGAGAAGTCATTTCGAATGACTGGTCCTCAGTGTTGTGAGAACGATGACTGGTTAAAATTTTTGGTGGTTTCTTGTTCAGTCCATAGGCCTACATCATGTGGCAAACCGGTGAGCATGTGGCTCTATTAGTATAGGAGATACCTGAAAACATATCACACTTTTCATCATAGTGCTTTTACCAATGCATAAAATGCATGGAGAAGTCATTTCGAATGACTGGTCCTCAGTGTTGTGAGAACGATGACTGGTTAAAATTTTTGGTGGTTTCTTGTTCAGTCCATAGGCCTACATCATGTGGCAAACCGGTGAGCATGTGGCTCTATTAGTATAGGAGATACCTGAAAACATATCACACTTTTCATCATAGTGCTTTTACCAATGCATAAAATGCATGGAGAAGTCATTTCGAATGACTGGTCCTCAGTGTTGTGAGAACGATGACTGGTTAAAATTTTTGGTGGTTTCTTGTTCAGTCCATAGGCCTACATCATGTGGCAAACCAGTGAGCATGTGGCTCTATTAGTATAGGAGATACCTGAAAACATATCACACTTTTCATCATAGTGCTTTTACCAATGCATAAAATGCATGGAGAAGTCATTTCGAATGACTGGTCCTCAGTGTTGTGAGAACGATGACTGGTTAAAATTTTTGGTGGTTTCTTGTTCAGTCCATAGGCCTACATCATGTGGCAAACCGGTGAGCATGTGGCTCTATTAGTATAGGAGATACCTGAAAACATATCACACTTTTCATCATAGTGCTTTTACCAATGCATAAAATGCATGGAGAAGTCATTTCGAATGACTGGTCCTCAGTGTTGTGAGAACGATGACTGGTTAAAATTTTTGGTGGTTTCTTGTTCAGTCCATAGGCCTACATCATGTGGCAAACCGGTGAGCATGTGGCTCTATTAGTATAGGAGATACCTGAAAACATATCACACTTTTCATCATAGTGCTTTTACCAATGCATAAAATGCATGGAGAAGTCATTTCGAATGACTGGTCCTCAGTGTTGTGAGAACGATGACTGGTTAAAATTTTTGGTGGGTTCTTGTTCAGTCCATAGGCCTACATCATGTGGCAAACCGGTGAGCATGTGGCTCTATTAGTATAGGAGATACCTGAAAACATATCACACTTTTCATCATAGTGCTTTTACCAATGCATAAAATGCATGGAGAAGTCATTTCGAATGACTGGTCCTCAGTGTTGTGAGAACGATGACTGGTTAAAATTTTTGGTGGTTTCTTGTTCAGTCCATAGGCCTACATCATGTGGCAAACCGGTGAGCATGTGGCTCTATTCCTATACTAATAGAGCCACATGCTCACCGGTTTGCCACATGATGTAGGCCTATGGACTGAACAAGAAACCACCAAAAATTTTAACCATTCATCGTTCTCACAACACTGAGGACCAGTCATTCGAAATGACTTCTCCATGCATTTTATGCATTGGTAAAAGCACTATGATGAAAAGTGTGATATGTTTTCAGGTATCTCCTATACTAATAGAGCCACATGCTCACCGGTTTGCCACATGATGTAGGCCTATGGACTGAACAAGAAACCACCAAAAATTTTAACCAGTCATCGTTCTCACAACACTGAGGACTAGAGTTGAGCGACCTTGACCTTTTTAGAGTCGAGCCGGGTTTTGCGAAACCCGACTATGTCCAAAGTCGGGTCGAGTGAAATCGGCCGATTATGACGTAAAGTCGGGATCGACCGAAACACGAAACCCAATGCAAGTCAATGGGGCAGCATAGTCGGCAGTGAGTGGGGGCCAGGAAAACACCTAGAGTGCCCATTTTAATGTCAAAACCATCCATTCTTCTTAATGAAGCTTGTCAAGCGTAATTTACCTTATAATAATTGGAAGGCATTTGAAATTGGGGGTCATTTGGCTAAAGTTGTGGGGAGTAGGGCTGGTTCAAGTAATTAGTGGGCCCAGGAAATCTGGACCACGTCACGGCAGTGGAGCAGGGAGAGGTAAGTATTTCAACTTTGCAAGTGCTGTGAACCTGAGCAAGCAGGGGGGGCCCACTCGTTGGCATTGGCACTGGCACAGGGCCCCTCAAAGTACAGCGGTGTGTTTGCACGGCGGGGGCGCCTCCCACCGGCAGCAACACTTTTGCGTACTATGAGAGGCCCTGTGCCAGTGACGTCGCCAACTAGTATTCCTCCCCCCACCTGATGAAGGAACCTGCACTTTCATCTGCACCTTCCTCTTTGTCCCCGTGTAAGGTGGTATGGTATGCGGGAAGAGCAACCTGACTTTCAGCAGGGTCACAATGTTGTTGTGTAGCGTGCACGGGGAATGTTGCGTTATGGGTCAATGTACCAGCAGACTCATCTATCACTGGCTGGGCAATGGGCACGATGAAGTGGAAACACAGATATAGGCCCAAAGAAGAAAGTGGGCTAAATGCAGTTCAAAATTGGTAACACAGGAATAACCAGGGGGCATTGCAGTGGAGGACAACTGGAATGAGAGGCTGACACAGAGAGTAGGGCCAAATCAGTAAGTAGTCGAAATGCAGTTCAAAATTGGCAACCGTAGTAAACAGGCGGCACAGCTTTGTTCAGTGGAGGAGAACAGCAAGGAGTGGCAGACACCGATAGTAGGCCCCAAACCAACTAGTACGCCAAATGCAGTTGTTCCATTTAACCACAATTTAATGAGAGCCTGAAGATAGAAGCTCAGGAAAGGCAACCTGGGGAACACCTTGGAGTGTAACACACCATCTCTCTCCACCCCATACCCATTTTGTATGGCCTAATGCAGTGTACTTTTCTACAACTACTAAACGAGAGTCGGAAGACCGAAGCAATGGCAAGGAAACCTGGGGAACACCTTAGAGTGTAACACACCCTCTCTCTACACCCCATACCCAATTTGAAGGTCTAATGCAGTGTAGTTTCCAAGAACTACTAAACGAGAGCCGGAAGATCGAAGCTCAGGAAAGGCAACCTGGGGAACACCTTGGAGTGTAACACACCCTCTCGCTACACCCCATACCCAATTTGAAGGCCTAATGCAGCGTAGTATCCAACAACTACTAAACGAGAGCCGGTAGATCGAAGCTCAGGAAAGGCAACCTGGGGAACACCTTGGAGTGTAACACAACGTCTCTCTACACCACGGAAGGGATGATTCTTAGGAAGGAAGGCTGTTGGAAATAAGCATTGCGCGTCCGAGGGTGATTAGATTCTTATTAGGTATATACTCACCCTCGGACGCGCCCTGCTTCTTTATTTGGAATGAATGTTTATTTGCAATGTGGTGTTGACTTTCTCTATTATTTTGGTAATTAATGATTTTATTATTTTCATTATTTTGCATCTTCTCGGCAATAATATAAAGAAGACGCGACAGGACAACACTCGGTGGATGCCATATGTGTGTTTTCAATTTAAAAAACCTTTCAGTTAACTACTTGCAGGAGAAAGTAATTGTAGCTGGTGGCCATTTTTAGTACTGTACCAGATTTTAGCTGTTTGTTTGTTTTTAATGTCAAAATGTCTGCATTTGATATCTCACCAGTATTTTCTTTTTTATAAGCAAAATCCTTTTTTTTTTATTTTATGATGTTGGTTCAAGGGGTACACGGGCAGCAGTAGACAGGTCAGTGGAGGCCTAGTGGAAGGAGGGACCGCAGACAGGCTTCGAAGCCCTAACATAATAAATTGGGCTGCCTGTAGGCAATTTAAAATTGGTTCCAGGGGAACACGGGCAGCAGTAGACAGGTCAGTGGAGGCCTAGAGGAAGGAGGGACCGCAGATGCGCCAATGTTTCCCCCATACCAAATTTGTAGGCCTAATGCAGTGTAGTTTCCAACAACTACTAAACGAGAGCCGGAATTTCGAAGCTCAGGAAAGGCAACCTGGGGAACACCTTGGAGTGTAACACACCCTCTCTCTACACCCCATACCCAATTTGAAGGCCTAATGCAGTGTAGTTTCCAAGAACTACTAAACGAGAGCCGGAATATCGAAGCTCAGGAAAGGCAACCTGGGGAACACCTTGGAGTGTAACACACCCTCTCTCTACACCCCATACCCAATTTGAAGGCCTAATGCAGTGTAGTTTCCAAGAACTACTAAACGAGAGCCGGAAGATCGAAGCTCAGGAAAGGCAACCTGGGGAACACCTTGGAGTGTAACACAACGTCTCTCTACACGACGGAAGGGCTGATTCTTAGGAAGGAAGGCTGTTGGAAATAAGCATTGCGCGTCCGAGGGTGATTAGATTCTTATTAGGTATATACTCACCCTCGGACGCGCCCTGCTTCTTTATTTGGAATGAATGTTTATTTGCAATGTGGTGTTGACTTTCTCTATTATTTTGGTAATTAATGATTTTATTATTTTCATTATTTTGCATCTTCTCGGCAATAATATAAAGAAGACGCGACAGGACAACACTCGGTGGATGCCATATGTGTGTTTTCAATTTAAAAAAACTTTCAGTTAACTACTTGCAGGAGAAAGTAATTGTAGCTGGTGGCCATTTTTAGTACTGTACCAGATTTTAGTTGTGTGTTTGTTTTTAATGTTAAAATGTCTGCATTTGATATCTCACCAGTATTTTCTTTTTTATAAGCAAAATACTTATTTTTATATTTTCTGATGTTGGTTCCAGGGGTACACGGCCAGCAGTGCCCTGGTCAGTGTAGTAGTAGTTGAAAGAATGGACCGCAGACAGGCATCGAAGGCCTAAAATAAAAACACATGGCTGTAGGCAATTTTAAATTGGTTCCAGGGGTACACGGACAGCAGTGGTGTGGTCAGTGGAGGCCTAGTGGAAGGAGTGACCGCAGACAGGCATCGAAGGCCTAAAATAATAACACATGGCTGTAGGCAATTTTAAATTGGTTCCAGGGGTACACGGGCAGCAGTGACCTGGTCAGTGTAGTAGTAGTTGAAAGAATGGACCGCAGACAGGCATCGAAGGCCTAAAATAAAAAAATTGGGCTGGCTGTAGGCAATTTTAAATTGGTTCCAGGGGTACACGGGCAGCAGTGGTGTGGTCAGTGGAGGCCTAGTGGAAGGAGTGACCGCAGACAGGCATCGAAGGCCTAAAATAATAACACATGGCTGTAGGCAATTTTAAATTGGTTCCAGGGGTACACGGGCAGCAGTGACCTGGTCAGTGTAGTAGTAGTTGAAAGAATGGACCGCAGACAGGCATCGAAGGCCTAAAATAAAAAAATTGGGCTGGCTGTAGGCAATTTTAAATTGGTTCCAGGGGTACACGGACAGCAGTGGTGTGGTCAGTGGAGGCCTAGTGGAAGGAGTGACCGCAGACAGGCATCGAAGGCCTAAAATAATAACACATGGCTGTAGGCAATTTTAAATTGGTTCCAGGGGTACACGGACAGCAGTGGTGTGGTCAGTGGAGGCCTAGTGGAAGGAGTGACCGCAGACAGGCTTCCAAGGCCTAACATAACAAACTTGGGCTGGCTGTAGGCACTTTTAAATTGGTTCCAGGGGTACACGGGCAGCAGTGGTCTGGTCAGTGGAAGTCTAGTGGAAGGAGTGACCGCAGACAGGCTTCCAAGGCCTAACATAACAAAATTGGGCTGGCTGTAGGCACTTTAAATTGGTTCCAGGGGTACATGGGCAGCAGTGTATGGTCAGTGGAAGTCTAGTGGAAGGAGTGACGGCAGACAGTCTTCGAAGGCCTAACATAACAAAATTGGGCTGACTGTAGGCACTTTTAAATTGGTTCCAGGGTAACACGGCCAGCAGTGGCCTGGTCAGTGTAGTAGTTGTAGAAAGAAGGGACCGCAGACAGGCTTCGAAGGCCTAACATAACAAAAATGTCAAAACAATGGTATTGTCAGTGCCAGGCATTGAAGGATGTCAGCGCCTAGACTACACATTGGTGAAGCTGTGAGAGATAATTTTGCTAGTGGTAGAGCACTGTTTGAGCTGGGGGGGGGAACTGTCTTGTGGCCGGCGTTACAGGCACAGGGCCCCTCATATTACAACGGTGTGTCTGACGTTGGGTGCGCACCACCACCGCCAGAGACACTTTATTGTACTATGAGGGACCCAGTGGCAGTGCCGTCGACCAAAAGCGGCCACACCCACCTCTTCAGACAAACAGCACTCTCAAGGGTCCAAGCGCAAAGTGGCGATAGCACGGCCCCGTGTGGGGAGTTTGGCCATTTCGTGAGGTGGAAACATGTCGTATGCTGGACAATCAGGTGAAGAAAATTACGAGATTGGAAAAGTCATTCAGAATAGTCCACAGGCAAGACCTTTTCATAGGAAAGCTAGGTGTCAGCCGGGCAGGGTGGGGCAAAAGATTTTGAAATCCAGTTGTGGTTCATTTTAATGAAGGTTAGATCATCTACATTTTGGGTAGCCAGACGAGTCCTTTTTTCTGTTAGTATTGAACCTGCAGCACTGAATACTCTTTCTGATAGGACACTAGCTGCCGGGCAAGCAAGCTCCTGCAATGCATATTCTGCCAATTCTGGCCAGGTGTCTAATTTGGATGCCCAGTAATCAAATGGGAATGACGGTTGAGGGAGAACGTCGATAAGGGATGAAAAATAGTTTGTAACCATACTGGACAAATGTTGTCTCCTGTCACTTTGAATTGATGCTGCAGTACCTGTCCTGTCTGCGGTCATAGAAAAATCACTCCACAACCTGGTCAGAAAACCCCTCTGGCCAACGCCACTTCTGATTTCTGCCCCTCTAACACCTCTGGTCTGCTGGCCCCTGGAGCTCGTGTGAGAACGATCACGGGCGCTGTGTGCAGGGAATGCCAGAAGCAAACGGTCAACAAGAGTTGATTGTTTTGTTGCTAATATTAGTTCCAAGTTCTCATGTGGCATAATATTTTGCAATTTGCCTTTATAGCGAGGATCAAGGAGGCAGGCCAACCAGTAATCGTCATCGTTCATCATTTTTGTAATGCGTGTGTCCCTTTTGAGGATACGCAAGGCATAATCCGCCATGTGGGCCAAAGTTCCCGTTGTCAAATCTGCGGTTGTGCTTGGTTGAGGGGCAGTTGCAGGCAAATCTACGTCACTTGTGTCCCTCAAAAAACCAGAACCCGGCCTTGCCACGCCACCAATTTCCCGTGCCCCCGGGAAAGCTTCCTCATTAAAAATATACTCATCCCCATCATCCTCCTCATCCTCCACCTCCTCTTCGCCCGGTACCTCGTCATGTACACTGCCCTGACCAGACAATCGCTGACTGTCATCAAGGCTTTCCTCTTCCTCTGGTGCAGACGCCTGATCCTTTATGTGCGTCAAACTTTGCATCAGCAGACGCATTAGGGGGATGCTCATGCTTATTATGGCATTGTCTGCACTAACCAGCCGTGTGCATTCCTCAAAACACTGAAGGACTTGACACATGTCTTGAATCTTCGACCACTGCACACCTGACAACTCCATGTCTGCCATCCTACTGCCTGCCCGTGTATGTGTATCCTCCCACAAAAACATAACAGCCCGCCTCTGTTCGCACAGTCTCTGAAGCATGTGCAGTGTTGAGTTCCACCTTGTTGCAACGTCTATGATTAGGCGATGCTGGGGAAGGTTCAAAGAACGCTGATAGGTCTGCATACGGCTGGAGTGTACAGGCGAACGGCGGATATGTGCGCAAAGTCCACGCACTTTGAGGAGCAGGTCGGATAACCCCGGATAACTTTTCAGGAAGCACTGCACCACCAGGTTTAAGGTGTGAGCCAGGCAAGGAATGTGTTTCAGTTGGGAAAGGGAGATGGCAGCCATGAAATTCCTTCCGTTATCACTCACTACCTTGCCTGCCTCAAGATCTACAGTGCCCAGCCACGACTGCGTTTCTTGCTGCAAGAACTCGGACAGAACTTCCGCGGTGTGTCTATTGTCGCCCAAACACTTCATAGCCAATACAGCCTGCTGACGTATGCCAGTAGCTGCCCCATAATGGGAGACCTGGTGTGCAACAGTGGCAGGTGCGGATGGAGTGTTTGTGCGACTGCGGTCTGTGGACGAGCTCTTGCTTCTGCAGGAGGACGAGGAGGAGGAGGAGGAGGGGGTGCGAACGGCTACAGACAACTGTTTACTAGACCGTGGGCTAGGCAGAACTGTCCCAAACTTGCTGTCCCCTGTGGACCCTGAATCCACCACATTTACCCAGTGTGCCGTGATGGACACGTAACGTCCCTGGCCATGCCTACTGGTCCATGCATCTGTTGTCAGGTGCACCTTTGTGCTCACAGATTGCCTGAGTGCATGGACGATGCGCTCTTTAACATGCTGGTGGAGGGCTGGGATGGCTTTTCTGGAAAAAAAGTGTCGACTGGGTAGCTCGTAGCGTGGTACAGCGTAGTCCATCAGGTCTTTGAAAGCTTCGCTTTCAACTAACCGGTAGGGCATCATCTCTAACGAGATTAGTCTAGCTATGTGGGCGTTCAAACCCTGTGTACGCGGATGCGAGGCTAAGTATTTCCTTTTTCTAACCATAGTCTCATGTAGGGTGAGCTGGACTGGAGAGCTGGAGATCGTGGAACTAGCGGGGGTGCCGGTGGACATGGCAGACTGAGAGACGGTGGGAGATGGTATTGTTGCCGCCGGTGCCCTAGATGCAGTGTTTCCTACTACGAAACTGGTGATTCCCTGACCCTGACTGCTTTGGCCTGGCAAAGATACCTGCACAGATACAGCAGGTGGTGCGCTAAATGGTGGTCCTACACTGCCGGAAGGGATGTTGCGTTGATGACTAGCTTCATTGGCCGAGGGTGCAACAACCTTAAGGGACGTTTGGTAGTTAGTCCAAGCTTTCAAATGCATGGTGGTTAAATGTCTATGCATGCAACTAGTATTGAGACTTTTCAGATTCTGACCTCTGCTTAAGGAAGTAGAACATTTTTGACAGATGACTTTGCGCTGATCAATTGGATGTTGTTTAAAAAAATGCCAGACTGCACTCTTTCTAGCATCGGATACCTTTTCAGGCATTGCAGACTGAGCTTTAACCGGATGGCCACGCTGTCCTCCACCAGGTTTTGGCTTTGCCACGCGTTTTGGGCAAGATACGGGCCCGGCAGATGGAACCTGTGGCGATGTTGATGCCTGCTGCGGCCCCTCCTCCTCCTCTGCTTCAGAACTGCTGCCGCCTGCACCCTGTTTCCCCAATGGCTGCCAATCGGGGTCAAGAACTGGGTCATCTAATAACTCTTCTTGTACCTCCTGCGCAACTTCGTCTGTGTCACCGTGTCGTTCGGTGGTATAGCGTTCGTGATGGGGCAACATAGTCTCATCAGGGTCTGATTCTTGATCAGCACCCTGCGAGGGCAATGTTGTGGTCTGAGTCAAAGGACCAGCATAGTAGTCTGGCTGTGGCTGTGCGTCAGTGCACTCCATGTCAGATTCAATTTGTAATGGGCATGGACTGTTAACTGCTTCACTTTCTAAGCCAGGGACGGTATGTGTAAAGAGCTCCATGGAGTAACCCGTTGTGTCGCCTGCTGCATTCTTCTCTGTTGTTGTTTTTGCTGAAGAGGACAAGGAAGTGACTTGTCCCTGACCGTGAACATCCACTAACGACGCGCTGCTTTTACTTTTACCAGTTTCACGAGATGAGGCAAAAGAGCTAGAGGCTGAGTCAGCAAGATAAGCCAAAACTTGCTCTTGCTGCTCCGGCTTTAAAAGCGGTTTTCCTAATCCCAGAAAAGGGAGCGTTCGAGGCCTTGTGTAGCCGGACGACGAACCTGGCTCCACAGCTCCAGACTTAGGTGCAATATTTTTTCCCCCACGACCACCTGATGCTCCACCACTACCACTACCCTCATTACCAGCTGACAATGAACGCCCCCGGCCACGACCTCTTCCACTAGACTTCCTCATTGTTTTAAAAACGTAACCAAACTAACGTTATTTGTTGCAGTCACACAACTTACACGGTGAGCTATAACTTCAGTATGATTTAGCTACCCCTTTACAGGTTGGTGAGACCACAGCGAAAATCAGGCCCAATGTTACACACTCTTTTTTTGGTGGCTGCAAATTAGAGAGATGCCCCACACGCAGGACTGTCACTGAAGCACAAATGTTAATATTAATGTCACACTATTATTTTTTTTTTATTTTTATTTTTTTCAGGAACACTTTAGAAACCCCCCCCCAAAAAAAAAAAAGATTTTTGCAGGGAGAATTTAGAAAACAAATGTAACAAACTATATGCTTTCTATGGGCCACTGAGTGAGAGATGACGCACACAGGAATCAGGAGTGGCACACAAGCCCAGAGGCCAATATTTTTCTACCAATGATTGATGGAGTTATTTTCTCTGGTAGATTTTGGAACCCAAATCAAGGAAAAAAAATGTAGGCTTTCTATGGACCACAATTGGAGAGAGAGAGAGAGAGAGAGAGAGAGATGGCACACCCAGGAGTCAAGACTGGCACACAAGCAGAAAGGCCAATATTAATCTCCCACTGTTTTTTTTGGTTGTTTTTTTTTTTTTTTTTTCAGGGAGACTTTAGAAAAAAAAATAATAAAAAAAATATGATTTTATCAGGAAGAATTTAGAAACCAAATAAAATAAAATGATTTTTTCTGGGAGAATTTATAAAACAAATAAAACCAAAAATAGGCGTTCTATGGCCCACTGACTGAGAGATGACGCACCCAGGAGTCAAGACTGGCACACAAGCAGAAAGGCCAATATTAATCTCCCACTGTTTTTTTTTTTTTTTTTCAGGGAGACTTTAGAAAAAAAAATAATAAAAAAAATGTGATTTTATCAGGAAGAATTTAGAAACCAAATAAAATAAAATGATTTTTTCAGGGAGAATTTAGAAAACAAATAAAACCAAAAATAGGCGTTCTATGGCCCACTGACTGAGAGATGACGCACCCAGGAGTCAAGACTGGCACACAAGCAGAAAGGCCAATATTAATCTCCCACTGTTTTTTTTTTTTTTTTTCAGGGAGACTTTAGAAAAAAAAATAATAAAAAAAATGTGATTTTATCAGGAAGAATTTAGAAACCAAATAAAATAAAATGATTTTTTCAGGGAGAATTTAGAAAACAAATAAAACCAAAAATAGGCGTTCTATGGCCCACTGACTGAGAGAGAGAGAGAGAGAGAGATGGAACGCTTAGTACTGGCACACAAGCCCAAAGGGCAATATTAATCTCCCTTTTTTTTTCCAGGGAGAATTTCTAAAACCCAAAAAAAAAAAAAAATAGGCTTTCTATGGCCCACTATTTGTGAGAGAGATGGGACGCTCAGGACTGGCACAGATGGCACGCTCAGGACTGGCACAGAAGCCCAGAGGCCAATATTAATCTCCCTTTTTTTCTGGTAGAATTTATAAAACCAAAAAAAAATTTAAATAGGCTTTCTATGGCCCACTATTTGTGAGAGAGATGGCACGCTCAGGACTGGCACAGATGGCACGCTCACAACTGGCACACAAGCCCAGAGGCCAATATTAATCTCCCTTTTTTCAGGGAAAATTTATAAAACAAAAAAAAAAAATAAATAGGCTTTCTATGGCCCACTATTTGTGAGAGAGATGGCACGCTCAGGGCTGGCACAGATGGCACGCTCAGGACTGGCACAGAAGCCCAGAGGCCAATATTAATCTCCCTTTTTTTCTGGTAGAATTTATAAAACCAAAAAAAAATTTAAATAGGCTTTCTATGGCCCACTATTTGTGAGAGAGATGGCACGCTCAGGACTGGCACAGATGGCACGCTCACAACTGGCACACAAGCCCAGAGGCCAATATTAATCTCCCTTTTTTCAGGGAAAATTTATAAAACAAAAAAAAAAAATAAATAGGCTTTCTATGGCCCACTATTTGTGAGAGAGATGGCACGCTCAGGGCTGGCACAGATGGCACGCTCAGGACTGGCACACAAGCCCAGAGGCCAATATTAATCTCCCTTTTTTTCAGGGAGAATTTATAAAACCCCCAAAAAAAATAAAATAGGCTTTCTATGGCCCACTATTTGTGAGAGAGATGGGACGCTCAGGACTGGCACAGATGGCACGCTCAGGACTGGCACAGAAGCCCAGAGGCCAATATTAATCTCCCTTTTTTTCTGGGAGAATTTATAAAACCAAAAAAAAATTTAAATAGGCTTTCTATGGCCCACTATTTGTGAGAGAGATGGCACGCTCAGGACTGGCACAGATGGCACGCTCACAACTGGCACACAAGCCCAGAGGCCAATATTAATCTCCCTTTTTTCAGGGAAAATTTATAAAACAAAAAAAAAAATTAAATAGGCTTTCTATGACCCACTATTTGTGAGAGAGATGGCACGCTCAGGGCTGGCACAGATGGCACGCTCAGGACTGGCACACAAGCCCAGAGGCCAATATTAATCTCCCTTTTTTCAGGGAAAATTTATAAAACAAAAAAAAAAATTAAATAGGCTTTCTATGGCCCACTATTTGTGAGAGAGATGGCACGCTCAGGGCTGGCACAGATGGCACGCTCAGGACTGGCACACAAGCCCAGAGGCCAATATTAATCTCCCTTTTTTTCAGGGAGAATTTATAAAACCAAAAAAAAAAATAAATAGGCTTTCTATGGCCCACTATTTGTGAGAGGAATGGCACGCTCAGGGCTGGCACAGATGGCACGCTCAGGACTGGCACACAAGCCCAGAGGCCAATATTAATCTCCCTTTTTTTCAGGGAGAATTTATAAAACCCCAAAAAAAATAAAATAGGCTTTCTATGGCCCACTATTTGTGAGAGAGATGGCACACTCAGGACTGGCACACAAGCCCAAAGGCCAATATTAATCTCCCACTGTATTTTTATCAGGGAGAATTTATACACCCCACAAAAAAAAATACAGAAAAATGAAAAGGCTTTCTATGGCCCACTATGTGAGAGAGATGGCACACACAGGGATGGCACTCTAGCAGAAATGCCAAATTGCCAATCTTAATCTCCCACCAAAAAAAAAACAAAAAAAAAAACAGGGAATGTCCTACAATTACTATCTCCCTGCCTGCAGTAATCTCAGCCAGGTATGGCAGGCAGCTACTATCTCCCTGCCTGCAGTAATCTCAGCCAGGTATGGCAGGCAGCAATAAGGAGTGGACTGATGCACAAATGAAATAAAAAGTGTGGACAAACAAAAAAGATAGCTGTGCAGAAAGGAAGGAACAAGAGGATTTGTGCTTTGAAAAAAGCAGTTGGTTTGCACAGCGGCGTACACACAGCAATGCAGCTATCAGGGAGCCTTCTAGGGCAGCCCAATGAGCTACAGCGCTGAGGGGAAAAAAAAAAAAAAAAAAACTTCCACTGTCCCTGCACACCGAGGGTGGTGTTGGACAGTGCAAATCGCTGCAGCACAAGCGGTTTTGTGGTTAATGGACCCTGCCTAACGCTATCCCTGCTTCTGACAAAGCGGCAGCAACCTCTCCCTAAGCTCAGATCAGCAGCAGTAAGATGGCGGTCGGCGGGAACGCCTCTTTATAGCCCCTGTGACGTCGCAGACAGCAAGCCAATCACTGCAATGCCCTTCTCTAAGATGGTGGGGACCAGGACCTATGTCATCACGCTGCCCACACTCTGCGTTTACCTTCATTGGCTGAGAAATGGCGCTTTTCGCGTCATTGAAACGCGACTTTGGCGCGAAAGTCGCGTACCGCATGGCCGACCCCGCACAGGGGTCGGATCGGGTTTCATGAAACCCCGACTTAGCCAAAAGTCGGCGACTTTTGAAAATGTTCGACCCGTTTCGCTCAACCCTACTGAGGACCAGTCATTCGAAATGACTTCTCCATGCATTTTATGCATTGGTAAAAGCACTATGATGAAAAGTGTGATATGTTTTCAGGTATCTCCTATACTAATAGAGCCACATGCTCACCGGTTTGCCACATGATGTAGGCCTATGGACTGAACAAGAAACCACCAAAAATTTTAACCAGTCATCGTTCTCACAACACTGAGGACCAGTCATTCGAAATGACTTCTCCATGCATTTTATGCATTGGTAAAAGCACTATGATGAAAAGTGTGATATGTTTTCAGGTATATCCTATACTAATAGAGCCACATGCTCACCGGTTTGCCACATGATGTAGGCCTATGGACTGAACAAGAAACCACCAAAAATTTTAACCAGTCATCGTTCTCACAACACTGAGGACCAGTCATTCGAAATGACTTCTCCATGCATTTTATGCATTGGTAAAAGCACTATGATGAAAAGTGTGATATGTTTTCAGGTATCTCCTATACTAATAGAGCCACATGCTCACCGGTTTGCCACATGATGTAGGCCTATGGACTGAACAAGAAACCACCAAAAATTTTAACCAGTCATCGTTCTCACAACACTGAGGACCAGTCATTCGAAATGACTTCCCCATGCATTTTATGCATTGGTAAAAGCACTATGATGAAAAGTGTGATATGTTTTCAGGTATCTCCTATACTAATAGAGCCACATGCTCACCGGTTTGCCACATGATGTAGGCCTATGGACTGAACAAGAAACCACCAAAAATTTTAACCAGTCATCGCTCTCACAACACTGAGGACCAGTCATTCGAAATGACTTCTCCATGCATTTTATGCATTGGTAAAAGCACTATATTATGGTATAGAGTGTATGGTATAGAGTGTAGGGTAGAGAATGTAGGGTATAGAGTGTAGAGTGTAGGGTATATAGTGTAGGGTGTAGAGTGTAGGGTATAGAGTATAGAGTGTATGGTATAGAGTGTAGGGGATAGAGTGTATGGTATAGAGTGTATGGTATAGAGTGTATGGTATAGATTGTAGGGTATAGAGTGTAGGATATCGAGTGTAGAGTGTAGGGTATAGAGTGTAGAGTGTAGGGTATAGAGTGTAGGGTATAGAGTGTAGGGTATAGAGTGTAGGGTATAGAGTGTAGAGTGTTGAGTGTAGGGTATAGAGTGTAGGGTATAGGGTGTAGGGTATAGAGTGTAGGGTGTAGAGTGTAGGGTATAGAGTGTAGGGTATAGAGTGTAGGGTATAGAGTGTAGGGTATAGCGTGTAGGGTATAGAGTGAAGGGTATAGAGTGTAGGGTATAGAGTGTAGGGTATAAAGTGTAGAGTGTAGGGTGTAGAGTGTAGAGTGTAGGGTATAGAGTGGAGGGTATAGAGTGTAGGGTATAGAGTGTAGGGTATGAAGTGTAGAGTGTAGGGTATAGAGTGTAGGGTATAGAGTGTAGAGTGTAGGGTATAGAGTGTAGGGTATAGAGTGTAGGGTATAGAGTGTATGGTATAGAGTGTAGGGTATAGAGTGTAGGGTATAAAGTGTAGAGTGTAGGGTATAGAGTGTAGGGTATAGAGTGTAGGGTATAGAATGTAGGGTATAGAGTGTAGAGTGTAGGGTATAGAGTGTAGGGTATAGAGTGTAGGGTATAAAGTGTAGAGTGTAGGGTATAGAGTGTAGGGTATAGAGTGTAGGGTATAGAGTGTAGAGTGTAGGGTATAGAGTGTAGGGTATAGAGTGTATGGTATAGAGTGTAGGGTATAGAGTGTAGAGTGTAGGGTATAGAGTGTAGGGTATACTGTGTAGAGTGTAGGGTATAGAGTGTAAGGTATAGAGGGTAGTGCATAGAGTGTATGGTGTAGAGTGTAGGGTATAGAGTGTAGGGTATAGAGTGTAGGGTATAGAGTGTAGAGTGTAGGGTATAGAGTGTATGGTATAGAGTGTAGGGTATAGAGTGTAGAGTGTAGGGCATAGAGTGTAGGGTATAGAGTGTAGGGTATAGAGTGTAGGGTATAGAGTGTAGGGTATAGAGTGTAGAGTGTAGGGTATAGAGTGTAGGGTATGGAGTGTAGGGTATAGAGTGTAGGGTATAGAGTGTAGAGTGTAGGGATTAGAGTGTATGGTATAGAGTGTAGGGTATAGAGTGTAGAGTATAGGGTATAGAGTGTAGAGTATGGAGTGTAGAGTATAGAGTGTAGGTTATAGAGTGTAGAGTGTAGGGATTAGAGTGTAGGGATTAGAGTGTAGGGCATAGAGTGTATAGTGTAGGGTATAGAGTGTAGGGTATAGAGTATAGAGTGTAGGGTATAGAGTGTAGGGTATAGAGTGTAGAGTGTAGGGATTAGACTGTAGGGTATAGAGTGTAGGGTATAGAATGTATGGAATAGAGTATAGGGTATAGAGTATAGAGTGTAGGGTATAGAGTGTAGGGTATAGAGCGTAGGGTGTAGGGTATAGAGTGTAGGGTATAGAGTGTAGGGTATAGAGTGTAGAATGTAGGGTCTAGAGTGTATGGTATAGAGTGTAGGGTATAGAGTGAAGGGTATAGAGTGTAGAGTGTAGGTATAGAGTGTATGGTATAGATTGTATGGTGTAGAGTGTATGGTATAGAGTTTAGGGTATAGAGTGTATGGTATAGAGTGTAGGGTATAGAGTGTAGAGTGTAGGGTATAGAGTGTAGGGTATAGAGTGTAGGGCATAGTGTGTAGGGTATAGATTGTAGGGTATAGAGTGTATAGTGTAGGGTATAGAGTGTAGGGTTTAGAGTGTATGGTATAGAGTGTAGGGAATAGAGTGTAGAGTGTATGGTATAGAGTGTAGGGTATAGAGTGTAGAGTGTAGGGTATAAAGTGAGCATTCTATTCTTGAACTGGATGGACAAATGTCTTTTTTCGGCCTTACTAACTATGTTACTATGGCGAACTCAGTCGAGGGGTTCAAGAGAGGCCTGGATGTCTTCCTGGAGCAGAACAATATTGTATCATACAATTATTAGGTTCTGTAGAAGGACGTAGATCTGGGTATTTATTATGATGGAATATAGGCTGAACTGGATGGACAAATGTCTTTTTTCGGCCTTACTAACTATGTTACTATGTTATATGTTACTAAGTGTAGGGTATAGAGTGTAGGGTATAGAGTGTAGAGAGTAGGGTATAGAGTGTAGGGTATAAAGTGTAGGGTATAGAGTGTAGAGTGTAGGGATTAGAAAGTAGGTTATAGAGTGTAGGGTATAGAGTGTAGAATGTACGGTATAGAGTGTAGGGTATAGAGTATAGAGTGTAGGGTATAGAGTGTAGGGTATAGTGTGTAAAGTGTAGAGTGTAGGGTATAGAGTGTAGAGTGTAGGGTATAGAGTGTAGGGTATAGAGTGTATGGAATAGAGTGTAGGGTATAGTGTGTAGAGTGTAGGGTATAGAGTGTAGGGTATAGAGCGTAGGGTGTAGGGTATAGAGTGTAGGGTATAGAGTGTAGGGTATAGAGTGTAGAGTGTAGGGTATAGAGTGTATGGTATAGAGTGTAGGGTGTAGAGTGTAGGGTATAGAGTGTAGAGTGTAGGGTATAGAGTGTAGAGTGTAGGGTATAGAGTGTAGAGTGTATGGGCTAGAGTGTAGGGGATAGAGTGTATGGTATAGAGTGTATGGTATAGAGTGTAGGGTATAGAGTGTAGGGTATAGAGTGTAGAGTGTAGGGTATAGAGTGTAGGGTATAGAGTGTAGAGTGTAGGGTATAGAGTGTAGGGTATAGAGTGTAGAGTGTATGGTATAGTGTGTATGGTATAGAGTGTATGATATAGATTGTAGGGTATAGAGTGTAGGGTATAGAGTGTAGAGTGTAGGGTGTAGAGTGTAGGGTATAGAGTGTAGGGTATAGAGTTTAGAGTGTAGGGTATACAGTGTAGGGTATAGAGTGTAGAGTGTATGGTATAGAGTGTAGGGGATAGAGTGTATGGTATAGAGTGTATGGTATAGAGTGTAGGGTATAGAGTGTAGGGTATAGAGTGTAGAGTGTAGGGTATAGAGTGTAGGGTATAGAGTGTAGGGTATAGAGTGTAGGGTGTAGAGTGTATGTAGGGTATAGAGTGTAGGGTATAGGGTGTAGGGTATGGAGTGTAGGGTGTAGAATGTAGGGTATAGAGTGTAGGGTATAGAGTGTAGGGTATAGAGTGTAGGGTATAGCGTGTAGGGTATAGAGTGTAGAGTATAGAGTGTAAAGTGTAGAGTGTAGGGTGTAGAGTGTAGAGTGTAGGGTATAGAGTGTAGAGTGTAGGGTATAGAGTGTAGGGTATAGAGTGTATGGTATAGAGTGTAGGGTATAGAGTGTAGAGTGTAGGGTATATAGTGTAGGGTATAATGTGTAGAGTGTAGGGTATAGAGTGTACGGTATAGAGGGTAGGGTATATAGTGTATGGTGTATGGTGTAGAGTGTAGGGTATAGAGTGTAGGGTATAGAGTGTAGGGTATAGAGTGAATGGTATAGAGTGTAGGGTATAGAGTGTAAGCTATAAAGTGTAGGGTGAAGAGTGTAGGGTATAGAGTGTAGTGTATAGAGTGTAGGGTATAGAGTGTAGGGTATAGAGTGTAGGGTATAGAGTGTAGAGTGTAGGGTATAGAGTGTAGGGTATAGAGTGTAGAGTGTAGGGTATAGAGTGTAGGGTTTAAAGAGTAGGGTATAGAGTGTAGAGTGTAGGGTATAGAGTGTAGAGTGTAGGGTATAGAGTGTAGGGTATAGAGTGTAGAGTGTAGGGTATAGAGTGTAGGGTATAGAGTGTAGAGTGTAGGGTATAAAGTGTAGAGACTAGGGTATAGAGTGTAAGATATAGAGTGTAGGTTATAGAGTGTAGGGTATAGAGTGTAGAGTGTAGGGTGTAGAGTATAGGGTATAGAGTGTAGGGTATAGAGTGTAGAGTGTAGGGTATAAAGTGTAGAGAGTAGGGTATAGAGTGTAGGGTATAGAGTGTAGGTTATAGAGTGTAGGGTATAGAGTGTGGAGTGTAGGGTGTAGATTGTAGGTTATAGAGTGTAGAGTGTAGGGTATAAAGTGTAGAGAGTAGGATATAGAGTGTAGGGTATAGAGTGTAGGTTATAGAGTGTAGGGTATAGAGTGTGGAGGGTAGGGTGTAGAGTGTAGGGTATAGAGTGTAAGGTATAGAGTGTACGGTATAAAGTGTATGTTATAGAGTGTAGGGTATAGAGTGTAGAGTGTAGGGTATAGAGTGTAGGGTATAGAGTGTAGGGTATAGAGTGTAGGGTATAGAGTGTAGGGTTTAGAGTGTATGGTATAGAGTGTAGGGTATAGATTGTAGGGTGTAGAGTGTAGAGTGTAGGGTATAGAGTGTAGGGTATAGAGTGTATGGTATAGAGTGTAGAGTGTAGGGTATAGAGTGTATATTGTAGGGTAAAAAGTGTAGGGTATAGAGAGTATGGTATAGAGTGTAGGGAATAGAGTGTAGAGTGTAGGGTATAGAGTGTAGGGTATAGAGTGTGGAGTGTAGGGTATAATGTGTAGAGAGTAGGGTAAAGAGTGTAGGGTATAGAGTGTAGGTTATAGAGTGTAGGGTATAGAGTGTAGAGTGTAGGGTGTAGAGTGTAAGGTATAGAGTGTAAGGTATGGAGTGTAGGGTATAAAGTGTAGGGTATAGAGTGTAGGGTATAGATTGTAGGGTATAGAGTGTAGATTGTAGGGTATAGAGTCTATGGTATAGAGTGTAGAGTGTAGGGTATAGAGTGTATAGTGTAGGGTAAAGAGTGTAGGGTATAGAGTGTATGGTATAGAGTGTAGGGAATAGAGTGTAGAGTGTAGGGTATAGAGTGTAGGGTATAGAGTGTAGAGTGTAGGGTATAGAGTGTAGGGATTAGAGTGTAGGGTATAGAGTGTAGGGTATAGAGTGTAGAATGTACGGTATAGAGTGTATGGTATAGAGTATAGAGTGTAGGGTATAGAGTATAGAGTGTAGGGTATAGAGTGTAGGGTATAGAGTGTAAAGTGTAGAGTGTATGGTATAGAGTGTAGAGTGTAGGGTATAGAGTGTAGGGTATAGAGTGTATGGAATAGAGTGTAGGGTATAGAGTGTTGAGTGTAGGGTATAGAGTGTAGGGGATAAAGTGTAGAGTGTAGGGTATAGAGTGTAGGGTATAGAGTGTAGAGTATAGAGTGTAAAGTGTAGAGTGTAGGGTGTAGAGTGTAGAGTGTAGGGTATAGAGTGTAGAGTGTAGGGTATAGAGTGTAGGGTATAGAGTGTATGGTATAGAGTGTAGGGTATAGAGTGTAGAGTGTAGGGTATATAGTGTAGGGTATAATGTGTAGAGTGTAGGGTATAGAGTGTACGGTATAGAGGGTAGGGTATATAGTGTATGGTGTATGGTGTAGAGTGTAGGGTATAGAGTGTAGGGTATAGAGTGTAGGGTATAGAGTGAATGGTATAGAGTGTAGGGTATAGAGTGTAAGCTATAAAGTGTAGGGTGAAGAGTGTAGGGTATAGAGTGTAGTGTATAGAGTGTAGGGTATAGAGTGTAGGGTATAGAGTGTAGGGTATAGAGTGTAGAGTGTAGGGTATAGAGTGTAGGGTATAGAGTGTAGAGTGTAGGGTATAGAGTGTAGGGTTTAAAGAGTAGGGTATAGAGTGTAGAGTGTAGGGTATAGAGTGTAGAGTGTAGGGTATAGAGTGTAGGGTATAGAGTGTAGAGTGTAGGGTATAGAGTGTAGGGTATAGAGTGTAGAGTGTAGGGTATAAAGTGTAGAGACTAGGGTATAGAGTGTAAGATATAGAGTGTAGGTTATAGAGTGTAGGGTATAGAGTGTAGAGTGTAGGGTGTAGAGTATAGGGTATAGAGTGTAGGGTATAGAGTGTAGAGTGTAGGGTATAAAGTGTAGAGAGTAGGGTATAGAGTGTAGGGTATAGAGTGTAGGTTATAGAGTGTAGGGTATAGAGTGTGGAGTGTAGGGTGTAGATTGTAGGTTATAGAGTGTAGAGTGTAGGGTATAAAGTGTAGAGAGTAGGATATAGAGTGTAGGGTATAGAGTGTAGGTTATAGAGTGTAGGGTATAGAGTGTGGAGGGTAGGGTGTAGAGTGTAGGGTATAGAGTGTAAGGTATAGAGTGTACGGTATAAAGTGTATGTTATAGAGTGTAGGGTATAGAGTGTAGAGTGTAGGGTATAGAGTGTAGGGTATAGAGTGTAGGGTATAGAGTGTAGGGTATAGAGTGTAGGGTTTAGAGTGTATGGTATAGAGTGTAGGGTATAGATTGTAGGGTGTAGAGTGTAGAGTGTAGGGTATAGAGTGTAGGGTATAGAGTGTATGGTATAGAGTGTAGAGTGTAGGGTATAGAGTGTATATTGTAGGGTAAAAAGTGTAGGGTATAGAGAGTATGGTATAGAGTGTAGGGAATAGAGTGTAGAGTGTAGGGTATAGAGTGTAGGGTATAGAGTGTGGAGTGTAGGGTATAATGTGTAGAGAGTAGGGTAAAGAGTGTAGGGTATAGAGTGTAGGTTATAGAGTGTAGGGTATAGAGTGTAGAGTGTAGGGTGTAGAGTGTAAGGTATAGAGTGTAAGGTATGGAGTGTAGGGTATAAAGTGTAGGGTATAGAGTGTAGGGTATAGATTGTAGGGTATAGAGTGTAGATTGTAGGGTATAGAGTCTATGGTATAGAGTGTAGAGTGTAGGGTATAGAGTGTATAGTGTAGGGTAAAGAGTGTAGGGTATAGAGTGTATGGTATAGAGTGTAGGGAATAGAGTGTAGAGTGTAGGGTATAGAGTGTAGGGTATAGAGTGTAGAGTGTAGGGTATAGAGTGTAGGGATTAGAGTGTAGGGTATAGAGTGTAGGGTATAGAGTGTAGAATGTACGGTATAGAGTGTATGGTATAGAGTATAGAGTGTAGGGTATAGAGTATAGAGTGTAGGGTATAGAGTGTAGGGTATAGAGTGTAAAGTGTAGAGTGTATGGTATAGAGTGTAGAGTGTAGGGTATAGAGTGTAGGGTATAGAGTGTATGGAATAGAGTGTAGGGTATAGAGTGTTGAGTGTAGGGTATAGAGTGTAGGGTATAGAGCGTAGGGTGTAGGGTATAGAGTGTAGGGTATATAGTGTAGGGTATAGAGTTTAGAGTGTAGGGTACAGAGTGTAGGGTGTATGGTATAGAGTGCAGGGGATAGAGTGTAGAGTGTGAGGTATAGAGTGTAGGGTATAGAGTGTATGGTATAGAGTGTATGGTATAGATTGTAATGTATAGAGTGTAGGGTACAGAGTGTAGAGTGTAGGGTACAGAGTGTAGAGTGTAGGGTATAGAGTGTAGGGTATAGAGGGTATGATATAGAGTGTATGGTATAGAGTGTATGGTATAGAGTGTACGGTATAGAGTGTAGGGTATAGAGTGTAGAGTGTAGGGTATAGAGTGTAGGGTATAGAGTGTAGGGTATAGAGTGTAGGGTATAGAGTGTAGGGTGTAGAGTTTAGGGTATAGAGTGTAGCGCGTAGGGTATAGAGTGTATGGTATAGAGTGTAGGGTGTAGAATGTATGTTATAGAGTTTAGGGTACAGAGTGTATGGTATGGAGATTAGAGTGTAGGGCATATAGTGTATGGTATAGAGTGTATGGTATAGAGTGTAGGGTATAGAGTGTAGAGTGTAGGGTATAGAGTGTATGGTATAGAGTGTAGGGTATAGAGTGTAGAGTGTAGGGTATAGAGTGTAGGGTATAGAGTGTAGGGTATAGATTGTAGGGTATAGAGTGTAGGGTATAAAGTGTAGAGTGTAGGGTATAGAGTGTATGGTATAGAGTGTAGAGTGTATGGTATAGAGTGTATGGTATAGAGTGTAGGGTGTAGAATGTATGTTATAGAGTGTAGGGTATAGAGTGTATGGTATGGAGATTAGAGTGTAGGGCATAGAGTGTAGGGTATAGAGTGTATGGTATAGAGTGTAGGGTATAGAGTGTAGAGTGTAGGGTATAGAGTGTAGGGTATAGAGTGTAGGATATAGAGTGTATGGTATAGAGTGTAGGTTATAGAGTGTAGAGTGTAGGATATAGAGTGTAGGGTATAGAGTGTAGGGTAAAGAGTGTAAGGTATAGATTGTAAGGTATAGAGTGTATAGCGTAGAGTATAGAGTGTAGGGTATAGAGTGTATGGTGTAGAGTGTAGGGTATAGAGTGTATAGTGTAGGGTATAGAGTGTAGGGTATAGAGTGTATAGTATAGAGTGTAGTGTATAGAGTGTAGGGTATAGAGTGTAGAGTGTGGGGTATAGAGTGTATGGTATAGAGTGTATAGTGTAGAGTGTATGGTATAGAGTGTAGGGTATAGAGTGTATTTTATAGAGTGTAGGGTATAGAGTGTAGATTGTAGGGTATAGAGTGTAGGGTGTAGAGTGTAGGGTATAGAGTGTAGGGTATAGATTGTAGGGTATAGAGTGTAGAGTGTAGGGTATAGAGTGTAGGGTATAGAGTGTATGGTATAGAGTGTAGAGTGTAGGGTATAGAGTATATAGTGTAGGGTATAGAGTGTAGGGTATAGAGTGTATGGTATAGAGTGTAGGGAATAGAGTGTAGCGTGTATGGTATAGAGTGTAGGGTATAGAGTGTAGAGTGTAGGGTATAGAGTGTAGGGTATAGAGTGTAGGGTATAGAGTGTAGGGTGTAGAGTGTAGGGTATAGAGTGTAGGGTATAGAGTGTAGGGTATAGAGTGTAGAGTGTAGGGATTAGAATGTAGGGTATAGAGTGTAGGGTATAGAGTGTAGAATGTACGGTATAGAGTGTAGGGTATAGAGTATAGAGTGTAGGGTATAGAGTGTAAAGTGTAGAGTGTAGGGTATAGAGTGTAGAGTGTAGGGTATAGAGTGTAGGGTATAGAGTGTATGGAATAGAGTGTAGGGTATAGAGTGTAGGGTATAGAGTGTTGGGTATAGAGTGTAGATTGTAGGGTATAGAGTGTATGGTATAGAGTGTAGGGTGTAGAGTGTAGGGTATAGAGTGTAGGGTATAGAGTGTAGAGTGTAGGGTATAGAGTGTAGAGTGTAGGGTATAGAGTGTAGGGTATAGAGCGTAAAGTGTATGGTATAGAGTGTAGCGGATAGAGTGTATGGTATAGAGTGTATGGTATAGAGTGTAGGGTAGAGAATGTAGGGTATAGAGTGTAGGGTGTATAGTGTAGGGTATAGAGTGTAGAGTGTATGGTATGGAGTGTAGGGGATAGAGTGTATGGTATAGAGTGTATGGTATAGAGTGTATGATATAGATTGTAGGGTATAGAGTGTAGGGTATCGAGTGTAGAGTGTAGGGTATAGAGTGTAGAGTGTAGGGTATAGAGTGTAGGGTATAGAGTGTAGGGTATAGAGTGTAGGGTGTTGAGTTTAGGGTATAGAGTGTAGGGTATAGGGTGTAGGGTATAGAGTGTAGGGTGTAGAGTGTAAGGTATAGAGTGTAGGGTATAGAGTGTAGGGTATAGAGTGTAGGGTATAGCGTGTAGGGTATAGAGTGAAGGGTATAGAGTGTAGGGTATAGAGTGTAGGGTATAAAGTGTAGAGTGTAGGGTGTAGAGTGTAGAGTATAGAGTGGAGGGTATAGAGTGTAGGGTATAGAGTGTAGGGTATAAAGTGTAGAGTGTAGGGTATAGAGTGTAGGGTATAGAGTGTAGGGTATAGAGTGTAGAGTGTAGGGTATAGAGTGTAGGGTATAGAGTGTAGGGTACAGAGTGTATGGTATAGAGTGTAGGGTATAGAGTGTAGGGTATTAAGTGTAGAGTGTAGGGTATAGAGTGTAGGGTATAGAGTGTAGGGTATAGAGTGTAGGGTATAGAGTGTAGGGTATAGAGTGTAGAGTGTAGGGTATAGAGTGTAGGGTATAGAGTGTAGGGTATAGAGTGTAGGGTATAGAGTGTAGGGTATAAAGTGTAGAGTGTAGGGTATAGAGTGTAGGGTATAGAGTGTAGGGTATAGAGTGTAGAGTGTAGGGTATAGAGTGTAGGGTATAGAGTGTATGGTATAGAGTGTAGGGTATAGAGTGTAGAGTGTAGGGTATAGAGTGTAGGGTATACTGTGTAGAGTGTAGGGTATAGAGTGTAAGGTATAGAGGGTAGGGTATAGAGTGTATGGTGTAGAGTGTAGGGTATAGAGTGTAGGGTATTGAGTGTAGGGTATAGAGTGTATGGTATAGAGTTTAGGGTATAGAGTGTAGGGTATAGAGTGTAAGCTATAAAGTGTAGGGTGTAGAGTGTCGGGTATAGAGTGTAGGGTATAGAGTGTAGAGTATAGAGTGTAGGGTATAGAGTGTAGGGTATAGAGTGTAGAGTGTAGGGTATAGAGTGTAGGGTATAGAGTGTAGAGTGTAGGGTATAGAGTGTAGGGTTTAGAGAGTAGG
The DNA here is from genome assembly GCF_032444005.1 of Ranitomeya imitator. Classification (NCBI taxonomy): domain Eukaryota; kingdom Metazoa; phylum Chordata; class Amphibia; order Anura; family Dendrobatidae; genus Ranitomeya; species Ranitomeya imitator. The sequence goes on along the minus strand of NW_027193338.1, from coordinate 797,816 downwards.
GTATAGAGTGTAGAGTGTAGGGTATTGAGTGTAGAGTGTAGGGTATAGAGTGTAGGGTATAGAGTGTAGAGTGTAGGGTATAGAGTGTAGGGTTTAGAGAGTTGGGTATAGAGTGTAGAGTGTAGGGTATAGAGTATAGAGTGTAGGGTATAGAGTGTAGAGTGTAGGGTATAGAGTGTAGGGTATAGAGTGTAGAGTGTAGGGTATAGAGTGTAGTGTATAGATTGTAGGGTATAGAGTGTAGATTGTAGGGTATAGAGTGTAGGGTATAGAGTGTATGGTATAGAGTGTAGGGAATAGAGTGTAGGCTATAGAGTGTATGATATAGAGTGTAGGGTATAGAGTGTATGGTATAGAGTGTAGGGTATAGATTGTAGGGTATAGAGTGTAGGGTATAGAGTGTATGGTATAGATTGTAGGGTATAGAGTGTAGGGTATAGAGTGTAGAGTGTAGGGTATAGAGTGTAGAGTGTAGGGTATAGAGTGTAGGGTATAGAGTGTAGAGTGTAGGGTATAGAGTGTAGGGTATAGAGTGTAGAGTGTATGGTATAGAGTGCAGGGGATAGAGTGTAGAGTGTGAGATATAGAGTGTAGGGTATAGAGTGTATGGTATAGCGTGTATGGTATAGATTGTAGGGTATAGAGTGTAGGGTATACAGTGTAGAGTGTAGGGTATAGAGTGTAGAGTGTAGGGTATAGAGTGTAGGGTATAGAGTGTAGGGTATAGAGTGTAGAGTGTAGGGTATAGAGTGTAGGGTATAGAGTGTATGGTATAGAGTGTATGGTATAGATTGTAGGGTATAGAGTGTAGGGTATAGAGTGTAGAGTGTAGGGTATAGAGTGTAGAGTGTAGGGTATAGAGTGTAGGGTATAGAATGTAGAGTGTAGGGTATAGAGTGTAGGGTATAGAGTGTAGAGTGTATGGTATAGAGTGCAGGGGATATAGTGTAGAGTGTGAGGTATAGAGTGTAGGGTACAGAGTGTATGGTATAGAGTGTAGGGTATAGAGTGTAGGGTACAGAGTGTAGTGTATAGAGTGTAGAGTGTAGGGTATAGAGTGTAGGTTGTAGAGTGTATGGTATAGAGTGTATGGTATAGATTGTAGGGTATAGAGTGTAGGGTATAGAGTGTAGAGTGTAGGGTATAGAGTGTATGGTATAGAGTGTAGGGTATAGAGTGTAGGGTATACTGTGTAGAGTGTAGGGTATAGAGTGTAAGGTATAGAGGGTAGGGTATAGAGTGTATGGTGTAGAGTGTAGGGTATAGAATGTAGGGTATTGAGTGTAGGGTATAGAGTGTATGGTATAGAGTTTAGGGTATAGAGTGTAGGGTATAGAGTGTAAGCTATAAAGTGTAGGGTGTAGAGTGTAGGGTATAGAGTGTAGGGTATAGAGTGTAGAGTATAGAGTGTAGGGTATAGAGTGTAGGGTATAGAGTGTAGAGTGTAGGGTATAGAGTGTAGGGTATAGAGTGTAGAGTGTAGGGTATAGAGTGTAGGGTTTAGAGAGTAGGGTATAGAGTGTAGAGTGTAGGGTATTGAGTGTAGAGTGTAGGGTATAGAGTGTAGGGTATAGAGTGTAGAGTGTAGGGTATAGAGTGTAGGGTTTAGAGAGTTGGGTATAGAGTGTAGAGTGTAGGGTATAGAGTATAGAGTGTAGGGTATAGAGTGTAGAGTGTAGGGTATAGAGTGTAGAGTGTAGGGTATAGAGTGTAGTGTATAGATTGTAGGGTATAGAGTGTAGATTGTAGGGTATAGAGTGTAGGGTATAGAGTGTATGGTAAAGATTGTAGAGAGTAGGGTATAGAGTGTATAGTGTAGGGTATAGAGTGTAGGGTATAGAGTGTATGGTATAGAGTGTAGGGAATAGAGTGTAGGCTATAGAGTGTATGATATAGAGTGTAGGGTATAGAGTGTATGGTATAGAGTGTAGGGTATAGATTGTAGGGTATAGAGTGTAGGGTATAGAGTGTATGGTATAGAGTGTATGGTATAGATTGTAGGGTATAGAGTGTAGGGTATAGAGTGTAGAGTGTAGGGTATAGAGTGTAGAGTGTAGGGTATAGAGTGTAGGGTATAGAGTGTAGAGTGTAGGGTATAGAGTGTAGGGTATAGAGTGTAGAGTGTAGGGTATAGAGTGTAGGTTATAGAGTGTAGAGTGTAGGGATTAGAGTGTAGGGATTAGAGTGTAGGGCATAGAGTGTATAGTGTAGGGTATAGAGTGTAGGGTATAGAGTATAGAGTGTAGGGTATAGAGTGTAGGGTATAGAGTGTAGAGTGTAGGGATTAGACTGTAGGGTATAGAGTGTAGGGTATAGAATGTATGGAATAGAGTATAGGGTATAGAGTATAGAGTGTAGGGTATAGAGTGTAGGGTATAGAGCGTAGGGTGTAGGGTATAGAGTGTAGGGTATAGAGTGTAGGGTATAGAGTGTAGAATGTAGGGTCTAGAGTGTATGGTATAGAGTGTAGGGTATAGAGTGAAGGGTATAGAGTGTAGAGTGTAGGTATAGAGTGTATGGTATAGATTGTATGGTGTAGAGTGTATGGTATAGAGTTTAGGGTATAGAGTGTATGGTATAGAGTGTAGGGTATAGAGTGTAGAGTGTAGGGTATAGAGTGTAGGGTATAGAGTGTAGGGCATAGTGTGTAGGGTATAGATTGTAGGGTATAGAGTGTATAGTGTAGGGTATAGAGTGTAGGGTTTAGAGTGTATGGTATAGAGTGTAGGGAATAGAGTGTAGAGTGTATGGTATAGAGTGTAGGGTATAGAGTGTAGAGTGTAGGGTATAAAGTGAGCATTCTATTCTTGAACTGGATGGACAAATGTCTTTTTTCGGCCTTACTAACTATGTTACTATGGCGAACTCAGTCGAGGGGTTCAAGAGAGGCCTGGATGTCTTCCTGGAGCAGAACAATATTGTATCATACAATTATTAGGTTCTGTAGAAGGACGTAGATCTGGGTATTTATTATGATGGAATATAGGCTGAACTGGATGGACAAATGTCTTTTTTCGGCCTTACTAACTATGTTACTATGTTATATGTTACTAAGTGTAGGGTATAGAGTGTAGGGTATAGAGTGTAGAGAGTAGGGTATAGAGTGTAGGGTATAAAGTGTAGGGTATAGAGTGTAGAGTGTAGGGATTAGAAAGTAGGTTATAGAGTGTAGGGTATAGAGTGTAGAATGTACGGTATAGAGTGTAGGGTATAGAGTATAGAGTGTAGGGTATAGAGTGTAGGGTATAGTGTGTAAAGTGTAGAGTGTAGGGTATAGAGTGTAGAGTGTAGGGTATAGAGTGTAGGGTATAGAGTGTATGGAATAGAGTGTAGGGTATAGTGTGTAGAGTGTAGGGTATAGAGTGTAGGGTATAGAGCGTAGGGTGTAGGGTATAGAGTGTAGGGTATAGAGTGTAGGGTATAGAGTGTAGAGTGTAGGGTATAGAGTGTATGGTATAGAGTGTAGGGTGTAGAGTGTAGGGTATAGAGTGTAGAGTGTAGGGTATAGAGTGTAGAGTGTAGGGTATAGAGTGTAGAGTGTATGGGCTAGAGTGTAGGGGATAGAGTGTATGGTATAGAGTGTATGGTATAGAGTGTAGGGTATAGAGTGTAGGGTATAGAGTGTAGAGTGTAGGGTATAGAGTGTAGGGTATAGAGTGTAGAGTGTAGGGTATAGAGTGTAGGGTATAGAGTGTAGAGTGTATGGTATAGTGTGTATGGTATAGAGTGTATGATATAGATTGTAGGGTATAGAGTGTAGGGTATAGAGTGTAGAGTGTAGGGTGTAGAGTGTAGGGTATAGAGTGTAGGGTATAGAGTTTAGAGTGTAGGGTATACAGTGTAGGGTATAGAGTGTAGAGTGTATGGTATAGAGTGTAGGGGATAGAGTGTATGGTATAGAGTGTATGGTATAGAGTGTAGGGTATAGAGTGTAGGGTATAGAGTGTAGAGTGTAGGGTATAGAGTGTAGGGTATAGAGTGTAGGGTATAGAGTGTAGGGTGTAGAGTGTATGTAGGGTATAGAGTGTAGGGTATAGGGTGTAGGGTATGGAGTGTAGGGTGTAGAATGTAGGGTATAGAGTGTAGGGTATAGAGTGTAGGGTATAGAGTGTAGGGTATAGCGTGTAGGGTATAGAGTGTAGGGTATAGAGTGTAGGGTATAGAGTGTAGGGGATAAAGTGTAGAGTGTAGGGTATAGAGTGTAGGGTATAGAGTGTAGAGTATAGAGTGTAAAGTGTAGAGTGTAGGGTGTAGAGTGTAGAGTGTAGGGTATAGAGTGTAGAGTGTAGGGTATAGAGTGTAGGGTATAGAGTGTATGGTATAGAGTGTAGGGTATAGAGTGTAGAGTGTAGGGTATATAGTGTAGGGTATAATGTGTAGAGTGTAGGGTATAGAGTGTACGGTATAGAGGGTAGGGTATATAGTGTATGGTGTATGGTGTAGAGTGTAGGGTATAGAGTGTAGGGTATAGAGTGTAGGGTATAGAGTGAATGGTATAGAGTGTAGGGTATAGAGTGTAAGCTATAAAGTGTAGGGTGAAGAGTGTAGGGTATAGAGTGTAGTGTATAGAGTGTAGGGTATAGAGTGTAGGGTATAGAGTGTAGGGTATAGAGTGTAGAGTGTAGGGTATAGAGTGTAGGGTATAGAGTGTAGAGTGTAGGGTATAGAGTGTAGGGTTTAAAGAGTAGGGTATAGAGTGTAGAGTGTAGGGTATAGAGTGTAGAGTGTAGGGTATAGAGTGTAGGGTATAGAGTGTAGAGTGTAGGGTATAGAGTGTAGGGTATAGAGTGTAGAGTGTAGGGTATAAAGTGTAGAGACTAGGGTATAGAGTGTAAGATATAGAGTGTAGGTTATAGAGTGTAGGGTATAGAGTGTAGAGTGTAGGGTGTAGAGTATAGGGTATAGAGTGTAGGGTATAGAGTGTAGAGTGTAGGGTATAAAGTGTAGAGAGTAGGGTATAGAGTGTAGGGTATAGAGTGTAGGTTATAGAGTGTAGGGTATAGAGTGTGGAGTGTAGGGTGTAGATTGTAGGTTATAGAGTGTAGAGTGTAGGGTATAAAGTGTAGAGAGTAGGGTATAGAGTGTAGGGTATAGAGTGTAGGTTATAGAGTGTAGGGTATAGAGTGTGGAGGGTAGGGTGTAGAGTGTAGGGTATAGAGTGTAAGGTATAGAGTGTACGGTATAAAGTGTATGTTATAGAGTGTAGGGTATAGAGTGTAGAGTGTAGGGTATAGAGTGTAGGGTATAGAGTGTAGGGTATAGAGTGTAGGGTATAGAGTGTAGGGTTTAGAGTGTATGGTATAGAGTGTAGGGTATAGATTGTAGGGTGTAGAGTGTAGAGTGTAGGGTATAGAGTGTAGGGTATAGAGTGTATGGTATAGAGTGTAGAGTGTAGGGTATAGAGTGTATATTGTAGGGTAAAAAGTGTAGGGTATAGAGAGTATGGTATAGAGTGTAGGGAATAGAGTGTAGAGTGTAGGGTATAGAGTGTAGGGTATAGAGTGTGGAGTGTAGGGTATAATGTGTAGAGAGTAGGGTAAAGAGTGTAGGGTATAGAGTGTAGGTTATAGAGTGTAGGGTATAGAGTGTAGAGTGTAGGGTGTAGAGTGTAAGGTATAGAGTGTAAGGTATGGAGTGTAGGGTATAAAGTGTAGGGTATAGAGTGTAGGGTATAGATTGTAGGGTATAGAGTGTAGATTGTAGGGTATAGAGTCTATGGTATAGAGTGTAGAGTGTAGGGTATAGAGTGTATAGTGTAGGGTAAAGAGTGTAGGGTATAGAGTGTATGGTATAGAGTGTAGGGAATAGAGTGTAGAGTGTAGGGTATAGAGTGTAGGGTATAGAGTGTAGAGTGTAGGGTATAGAGTGTAGGGATTAGAGTGTAGGGTATAGAGTGTAGGGTATAGAGTGTAGAATGTACGGTATAGAGTGTATGGTATAGAGTATAGAGTGTAGGGTATAGAGTATAGAGTGTAGGGTATAGAGTGTAGGGTATAGAGTGTAAAGTGTAGAGTGTATGGTATAGAGTGTAGAGTGTAGGGTATAGAGTGTAGGGTATAGAGTGTATGGAATAGAGTGTAGGGTATAGAGTGTTGAGTGTAGGGTATAGAGTGTAGGGTATAGAGCGTAGGGTGTAGGGTATAGAGTGTAGGGTATATAGTGTAGGGTATAGAGTTTAGAGTGTAGGGTACAGAGTGTAGGGTGTATGGTATAGAGTGCAGGGGATAGAGTGTAGAGTGTGAGGTATAGAGTGTAGGGTATAGAGTGTATGGTATAGAGTGTATGGTATAGATTGTAATGTATAGAGTGTAGGGTATAGAGTGTAGAGTGTAGGGTACAGAGTGTAGAGTGTAGGGTATAGAGTGTAGGGTATAGAGGGTATGATATAGAGTGTATGGTATAGAGTGTATGGTATAGAGTGTACGGTATAGAGTGTAGGGTATAGAGTGTAGAGTGTAGGGTATAGAGTGTAGGGTATAGAGTGTAGGGTATAGAGTGTAGGGTATAGAGTGTAGGGTGTAGAGTTTAGGGTATAGAGTGTAGCGCGTAGGGTATAGAGTGTATGGTATAGAGTGTAGGGTGTAGAATGTATGTTATAGAGTTTAGGGTACAGAGTGTATGGTATGGAGATTAGAGTGTAGGGCATATAGTGTATGGTATAGAGTGTATGGTATAGAGTGTAGGGTATAGAGTGTAGAGTGTAGGGTATAGAGTGTATGGTATAGAGTGTAGGGTATAGAGTGTAGAGTGTAGGGTATAGAGTGTAGGGTATAGAGTGTAGGGTATAGATTGTAGGGTATAGAGTGTAGGGTATAAAGTGTAGAGTGTAGGGTATAGAGTGTATGGTATAGAGTGTAGAGTGTATGGTATAGAGTGTATGGTATAGAGTGTAGGGTGTAGAATGTATGTTATAGAGTGTAGGGTATAGAGTGTATGGTATGGAGATTAGAGTGTAGGGCATAGAGTGTAGGGTATAGAGTGTATGGTATAGAGTGTAGGGTATAGAGTGTAGAGTGTAGGGTATAGAGTGTAGGGTATAGAGTGTAGGATATAGAGTGTATGGTATAGAGTGTAGGTTATAGAGTGTAGAGTGTAGGATATAGAGTGTAGGGTATAGAGTGTAGGGTAAAGAGTGTAAGGTATAGATTGTAAGGTATAGAGTGTATAGCGTAGAGTATAGAGTGTAGGGTATAGAGTGTATGGTGTAGAGTGTAGGGTATAGAGTGTATAGTGTAGGGTATAGAGTGTAGGGTATAGAGTGTATAGTATAGAGTGTAGTGTATAGAGTGTAGGGTATAGAGTGTAGAGTGTGGGGTATAGAGTGTATGGTATAGAGTGTATAGTGTAGAGTGTATGGTATAGAGTGTAGGGTATAGAGTGTATTTTATAGAGTGTAGGGTATAGAGTGTAGATTGTAGGGTATAGAGTGTAGGGTGTAGAGTGTAGGGTATAGAGTGTAGGGTATAGATTGTAGGGTATAGAGTGTAGAGTGTAGGGTATAGAGTGTAGGGTATAGAGTGTATGGTATAGAGTGTAGAGTGTAGGGTATAGAGTATATAGTGTAGGGTATAGAGTGTAGGGTATAGAGTGTATGGTATAGAGTGTAGGGAATAGAGTGTAGCGTGTATGGTATAGAGTGTAGGGTATAGAGTGTAGAGTGTAGGGTATAGAGTGTAGGGTATAGAGTGTAGGGTATAGAGTGTAGGGTGTAGAGTGTAGGGTATAGAGTGTAGGGTATAGAGTGTAGGGTATAGAGTGTAGAGTGTAGGGATTAGAATGTAGGGTATAGAGTGTAGGGTATAGAGTGTAGAATGTACGGTATAGAGTGTAGGGTATAGAGTATAGAGTGTAGGGTATAGAGTGTAAAGTGTAGAGTGTAGGGTATAGAGTGTAGAGTGTAGGGTATAGAGTGTAGGGTATAGAGTGTATGGAATAGAGTGTAGGGTATAGAGTGTAGAGTGTAGGGTATAGAGTGTAGGGTATAGAGTGTTGGGTATAGAGTGTAGATTGTAGGGTATAGAGTGTATGGTATAGAGTGTAGGGTGTAGAGTGTAGGGTATAGAGTGTAGGGTATAGAGTGTAGAGTGTAGGGTATAGAGTGTAGAGTGTAGGGTATAGAGTGTAGGGTATAGAGCGTAAAGTGTATGGTATAGAGTGTAGCGGATAGAGTGTATGGTATAGAGTGTATGGTATAGAGTGTAGGGTAGAGAATGTAGGGTATAGAGTGTAGGGTGTATAGTGTAGGGTATAGAGTGTAGAGTGTATGGTATAGAGTGTAGGGGATAGAGTGTATGGTATAGAGTGTATGGTATAGAGTGTATGATATAGATTGTAGGGTATAGAGTGTAGGGTATCGAGTGTAGAGTGTAGGGTATAGAGTGTAGAGTGTAGGGTATAGAGTGTAGGGTATAGAGTGTAGGGTATAGAGTGTAGGGTGTTGAGTTTAGGGTATAGAGTGTAGGGTATAGGGTGTAGGGTATAGAGTGTAGGGTGTAGAGTGTAAGGTATAGAGTGTAGGGTATAGAGTGTAGGGTATAGAGTGTAGGGTATAGCGTGTAGGGTATAGAGTGAAGGGTATAGAGTGTAGGGTATAGAGTGTAGGGTATAAAGTGTAGAGTGTAGGGTGTAGAGTGTAGAGTATAGAGTGGAGGGTATAGAGTGTAGGGTATAGAGTGTAGGGTATAAAGTGTAGAGTGTAGGGTATAGAGTGTAGGGTATAGAGTGTAGGGTATAGAGTGTAGAGTGTAGGGTATAGAGTGTAGGGTATAGAGTGTAGGGTACAGAGTGTATGGTATAGAGTGTAGGGTATAGAGTGTAGGGTATTAAGTGTAGAGTGTAGGGTATAGAGTGTAGGGTATAGAGTGTAGGGTATAGAGTGTAGGGTATAGAGTGTAGGGTATAGAGTGTAGAGTGTAGGGTATAGAGTGTAGGGTATAGAGTGTAGGGTATAGAGTGTAGGGTATAGAGTGTAGGGTATAAAGTGTAGAGTGTAGGGTATAGAGTGTAGGGTATAGAGTGTAGGGTATAGAGTGTAGAGTGTAGGGTATAGAGTGTAGGGTATAGAGTGTATGGTATAGAGTGTAGGGTATAGAGTGTAGAGTGTAGGGTATAGAGTGTAGGGTATACTGTGTAGAGTGTAGGGTATAGAGTGTAAGGTATAGAGGGTAGGGTATAGAGTGTATGGTGTAGAGTGTAGGGTATAGAGTGTAGGGTATTGAGTGTAGGGTATAGAGTGTATGGTATAGAGTTTAGGGTATAGAGTGTAGGGTATAGAGTGTAAGCTATAAAGTGTAGGGTGTAGAGTGTCGGGTATAGAGTGTAGGGTATAGAGTGTAGAGTATAGAGTGTAGGGTATAGAGTGTAGGGTATAGAGTGTAGAGTGTAGGGTATAGAGTGTAGGGTATAGAGTGTAGAGTGTAGGGTATAGAGTGTAGGGTTTAGAGAGTAGGGTATAGAGTGTAGAGTGTAGGGTATTGAGTGTAGAGTGTAGGGTATAGAGTGTAGGGTATAGAGTGTAGAGTGTAGGGTATAGAGTGTAGGGTTTAGAGAGTTGGGTATAGAGTGTAGAGTGTAGGGTATAGAGTATAGAGTGTAGGGTATAGAGTGTAGAGTGTAGGGTATAGAGTGTAGGGTATAGAGTGTAGAGTGTAGGGTATAGAGTGTAGTGTATAGATTGTAGGGTATAGAGTGTAGATTGTAGGGTATAGAGTGTAGGGTATAGAGTGTATGGTATAGAGTGTAGGGAATAGAGTGTAGGCTATAGAGTGTATGATATAGAGTGTAGGGTATAGAGTGTATGGTATAGAGTGTAGGGTATAGATTGTAGGGTATAGAGTGTAGGGTATAGAGTGTATGGTATAGATTGTAGGGTATAGAGTGTAGGGTATAGAGTGTAGAGTGTAGGGTATAGAGTGTAGAGTGTAGGGTATAGAGTGTAGGGTATAGAGTGTAGAGTGTAGGGTATAGAGTGTAGGGTATAGAGTGTAGAGTGTATGGTATAGAGTGCAGGGGATAGAGTGTAGAGTGTGAGATATAGAGTGTAGGGTATAGAGTGTATGGTATAGCGTGTATGGTATAGATTGTAGGGTATAGAGTGTAGGGTATACAGTGTAGAGTGTAGGGTATAGAGTGTAGAGTGTAGGGTATAGAGTGTAGGGTATAGAGTGTAGGGTATAGAGTGTAGAGTGTAGGGTATAGAGTGTAGGGTATAGAGTGTATGGTATAGAGTGTATGGTATAGATTGTAGGGTATAGAGTGTAGGGTATAGAGTGTAGAGTGTAGGGTATAGAGTGTAGAGTGTAGGGTATAGAGTGTAGGGTATAGAATGTAGAGTGTAGGGTATAGAGTGTAGGGTATAGAGTGTAGAGTGTATGGTATAGAGTGCAGGGGATATAGTGTAGAGTGTGAGGTATAGAGTGTAGGGTACAGAGTGTATGGTATAGAGTGTAGGGTATAGAGTGTAGGGTACAGAGTGTAGTGTATAGAGTGTAGAGTGTAGGGTATAGAGTGTAGGTTGTAGAGTGTATGGTATAGAGTGTATGGTATAGATTGTAGGGTATAGAGTGTAGGGTATAGAGTGTAGAGTGTAGGGTATAGAGTGTATGGTATAGAGTGTAGGGTATAGAGTGTAGGGTATACTGTGTAGAGTGTAGGGTATAGAGTGTAAGGTATAGAGGGTAGGGTATAGAGTGTATGGTGTAGAGTGTAGGGTATAGAATGTAGGGTATTGAGTGTAGGGTATAGAGTGTATGGTATAGAGTTTAGGGTATAGAGTGTAGGGTATAGAGTGTAAGCTATAAAGTGTAGGGTGTAGAGTGTAGGGTATAGAGTGTAGGGTATAGAGTGTAGAGTATAGAGTGTAGGGTATAGAGTGTAGGGTATAGAGTGTAGAGTGTAGGGTATAGAGTGTAGGGTATAGAGTGTAGAGTGTAGGGTATAGAGTGTAGGGTTTAGAGAGTAGGGTATAGAGTGTAGAGTGTAGGGTATTGAGTGTAGAGTGTAGGGTATAGAGTGTAGGGTATAGAGTGTAGAGTGTAGGGTATAGAGTGTAGGGTTTAGAGAGTTGGGTATAGAGTGTAGAGTGTAGGGTATAGAGTATAGAGTGTAGGGTATAGAGTGTAGAGTGTAGGGTATAGAGTGTAGAGTGTAGGGTATAGAGTGTAGTGTATAGATTGTAGGGTATAGAGTGTAGATTGTAGGGTATAGAGTGTAGGGTATAGAGTGTATGGTAAAGATTGTAGAGAGTAGGGTATAGAGTGTATAGTGTAGGGTATAGAGTGTAGGGTATAGAGTGTATGGTATAGAGTGTAGGGAATAGAGTGTAGGCTATAGAGTGTATGATATAGAGTGTAGGGTATAGAGTGTATGGTATAGAGTGTAGGGTATAGATTGTAGGGTATAGAGTGTAGGGTATAGAGTGTATGGTATAGAGTGTATGGTATAGATTGTAGGGTATAGAGTGTAGGGTATAGAGTGTAGAGTGTAGGGTATAGAGTGTAGAGTGTAGGGTATAGAGTGTAGGGTATAGAGTGTAGAGTGTAGGGTATAGAGTGTAGGGTATAGAGTGTAGAGTGTATGGTATAGAGTGCAGGGGATAGAGTGTAGAGTGTGAGATATAGAGTGTAGGGTATAGAGTGTATGGTATAGCGTGTATGGTATAGATTGTAGGGTATAGAGTGTAGGGTATACAGTGTAGAGTGTAGGGTATAGAGTGTAGAGTGTAGGGTATAGAGTGTAGGGTATAGAGTGTAGAGTGTAGGGTATAGAGTGTAGGGTATAGAGTGTATGGTATAAAGTGTATGGTATAGATTGTAGGGTATAGAGTGTAGGGTATAGAGTGTAGAGTGTAGGGTATAGAGTGTAGAGTGTAGGGTATAGTGTGTAGGGTATAGAATGTAGAGTGTAGGGTATAGAGTGTAGGGTATAGAGTGTAGAGTGTATGGTATAGAGTGCAGGGGATATAGTGTAGAGTGTGAGGTATAGAGTGTAGGGTACAGAGTATATGGTATAGAGTGTAGGGTATAGAGTGTAGGGTACAGAGTGTAGTGTATAGAGTGTAAAGTGTAGGGTATAGAGTGTAGGTTGTAGAGTGTATGGTATAGAGTGTATGGTATAGATTGTAGGGTATAGAGTGTAGGGTATAGAGTGTAGAGTGTAGGGTATAGAGTGTAGAGTGTAGGGTATAGAGTGTAGGGTATAGAGTGTAGAGTGTAGGATATAGAGTGTAGGGTATAGAGTGTAGAGTGTGTGTTATAGAGTGCAGGGGATAGAGTGTAGAGTGTGAGGTATAGAATGTAGGGTATAGAGTGTATGGTATAGAGTGTATGGTATAGATTGTAGGGTATAGAGTGTAGGGTATAGAGTGTAGAGTGTAGGGTATAGAGTGTAGAGTGTAGGGTATAGAGTGTATGGTATAGAGTGTATGGTATAGATTGTAGGGTATAGAGTGTAGGGTATAGAGTGTAGAGTGTAGGGTATAGAGTGTAGAGTGTAGGGTATAGAGTGTAGGGTATAGAGTGTAGAGTGTAGGGTATAGAGTGTATAGTATAGAGTGTAGAGTGTATGGTATAGAGTGCAGGGGATAGAGTGTAGAGTGTAGGGTATAGAGTGTAGGGTATAGAGTGTAGAGTGTAGGGTATAGAGTGTAGGGTTTAGAGAGTAGGGTATAGAGTGTAGAGTGTAGGGTATAGAGTGTAGAGTGTAGGGTATAGAGTGTAGGGTATAGAGTGTAGAGTGTAGGGTATAGAGTGTAGTGTTTAGATAGTTGGGTATAGAGTGTAGAGTGTAGGGTATAGAGTATAGAGTGTAGGGTATAGAGTGTAGGGTATAGAGTGTAGAGTGTAGGGTATAAAGTGTAGAGAGTAGGGTGTAGAGTGTAGGGTATAGAGTGTAGGTTATAGAGTGTAGGGTATAGATTGTAGATTGTAGGGTGTAGATTGTAGGTTATAGAGTGTAGAGTGTAGGGTATAAAGTGTAGAGAGTAGGGTATAGAGTGTAGGTTATAGAGTGTAGGGTATAGAGTGTAGGGTGTAGAGTGTAGGGTATAGAGTGTAAGGTATAGAGTGTACGGTATAAAGTGTATGTTATAGAGTGTAGGGTATAGAGTGTAGAGTGTAGGGTATAGAGTGTAGGGTATAGAGTGTAGGGTATAGAGTGTATGGTATAGAGTGTAGGGTATAGAGTGTAGAGTGTAGGGTACAGAGTGTAGCGTTTAGAGTGTAGGGTATAGAGTGTAGGGTATAGATTGTAGGGTATAGAGTGTAGAGTGTAGGGTATAGAGTGTAGGGTATAGAGTGTAGAGTGTAGGGTATAGAGTGTATATTGTAGGGTAAAAAGTGTAGGGTATAGAGAGTATGGTATAGAGTGTAGGGAATAGAGTGTATGGTATAGAGTGTATGGTATAGATTGTAGGGTATAGAGTGTAGGGTATAGAGTGTAGAGTGTAGGGTATAGAGTGTAGAGTGTAGGGTATAGAGTGTATGGTATAGAGTGTATGGTATAGATTGTAGGGTATAGAGTGTAGGGTATAGAGTGTAGAGTGTAGGGTATAGAGTGTAGAGTGTAGGGTATAGAGTGTAGGGTATAGAGTGTAGAGTGTAGGGTATAGAGTGTAGAGTATAGAGTGTAGAGTGTATGGTATAGAGTGCAGGGGATAGAGTGTAGAGTGTAGGGTATAGAGTGTAGGGTATAGAGTGTAGAGTGTAGGGTATAGAGTGTAGGGTTTAGAGAGTAGGGTATAGAGTGTAGAGTGTAGGGTATAGAGTGTAGAGTGTAGGGTATAGAGTGTAGGGTATAGAGTGTAGAGTGTAGGGTATAGAGTGTAGTGTTTAGATAGTTGGGTATAGAGTGTAGAGTGTAGGGTATAGAGTATAGAGTGTAGGGTATAGAGTGTAGGGTATAGAGTGTAGAGTGTAGGGTATAAAGTGTAGAGAGTAGGGTGTAGAGTGTAGGGTATAGAGTGTAGGTTATAGAGTGTAGGGTATAGATTGTAGATTGTAGGGTGTAGATTGTAGGTTATCGAGTGTAGAGTGTAGGGTATAAAGTGTAGAGAGTAGGGTATAGAGTGTAGGTTATAGAGTGTAGGGTATAGAGTGTAGGGTGTAGAGTGTAGGGTATAGAGTGTAAGGTATAGAGTGTACGGTATAAAGTGTATGTTATAGAGTGTAGGGTATAGAGTGTAGAGTGTAGGGTATAGAGTGTAGGGTATAGAGTGTAGGGTATAGAGTGTATGGTATAGAGTGTATGGTATAGAGTGTAGAGTGTAGGGTACAGAGTGTAGCGTTTAGAGTGTAGGGTATAGAGTGTAGGGTATAGATTGTAGGGTATAGAGTGTAGAGTGTAGGGTATAGAGTGTAGGGTATAGAGTGTAGAGTGTAGGGTATAGAGTGTATATTGTAGGGTAAAAAGTGTAGGGTATAGAGAGTATGGTATAGAGTGTAGGGAATAGAGTGTAGAGTGTAGGGAATAGAGTGTAGAGTGTAGGGTATAGAGTGTAGAGTGTAGGGTATAAAGTGTAGAGAGTAGGGTAAAGAGTGTAGGGTATAGAGTGTAGGTTATAGAGTGTAGGGTATAGAGTGTAGAGTGTAGGGTGTAGAGTGTAGGGTATAGAGTGTAAGGTATAGAGTGTAGGGTATAAAGTGTACGGTATAGAGTGTAGGGTATAGATTGTAGGGTATAGAGTGTAGATTGTAGGGTATAGAGTCTATGGTATAGAGTGTAGAGTGTAGGGTATAGAGTGTATAGTGTAGGGTAAAGAGTGTAGGGTATAGAGTGTATGGTATAGAGTGTAGGGAATAGAGTGTAGAGTGTAGGGTATAGAGTGTATGGTATAGAGTGTAGGGTATAGAGTGTAGAGTGTAGGGTATAGAGTGTAGGGTATAGAGTGTAGGGTATAGAGTGTAGAGTGTAGGGATTAGAGTGTAGGGTATAGAGTGTAGGGTATATAGTGTAGAATGTACGGTATAGAGTGTATTGTATAGAGTATAGAGTGTAGGGTATAGAGTATAGAGTGTAGGGTATAGAGTGTAAGGTATAGAGTGTAAAGTGTAGAGTGTATGGTATAGAGTGTAGAGTGTAGGGTATAGAGTGTAGGGTATAGAGTGTATGGAATAGAGTGTAGGGTATAGAGTGTTGAGTGTAGGGTATAGAGTGTAGGGTATAGAGCGTAGGGTGTAGGGTATAGAGTGTATATTGTAGGGTAAAAAGTGTAGGGTATAGAGAGTATGGTATAGAGTGTAGGGAATAGAGTGTAGAGTGTAGGGAATAGAGTGTAGAGTGTAGGGTATAGAGTGTAGAGTGTAGGGTATAAAGTGTAGAGAGTAGGGTAAAGAGTGTAGGGTATAGAGTGTAGGTTATAGAGTGTAGGGTATAGAGTGTAGAGTGTAGGGTGTAGAGTGTAGGGTATAGAGTGTAAGGTATAGAGTGTAGGGTATAAAGTGTACGGTATAGAGTGTAGGGTATAGATTGTAGGGTATAGAGTGTAGATTGTAGGGTATAGAGTCTATGGTATAGAGTGTAGAGTGTAGGGTATAGAGTGTATAGTGTAGGGTAAAGAGTGTAGGGTATAGAGTGTATGGTATAGAGTGTAGGGAATAGAGTGTAGAGTGTAGGGTATAGAGTGTATGGTATAGAGTGTAGGGTATAGAGTGTAGAGTGTAGGGTATAGAGTGTAGGGTATAGAGTGTAGGGTATAGAGTGTAGAGTGTAGGGATTAGAGTGTAGGGTATAGAGTGTAGGGTATATAGTGTAGAATGTACGGTATAGAGTGTATTGTATAGAGTATAGAGTGTAGGGTATAGAGTATAGAGTGTAGGGTATAGAGTGTAAGGTATAGAGTGTAAAGTGTAGAGTGTATGGTATAGAGTGTAGAGTGTAGGGTATAGAGTGTAGGGTATAGAGTGTATGGAATAGAGTGTAGGGTATAGAGTGTTGAGTGTAGGGTATAGAGTGTAGGGTATAGAGCGTAGGGTGTAGGGTATAGAGTGTAGGGTATAGAGTGTAGGGTATAGAGTTTAGAGTGTAGGGTACAGGGTGTATGGTATAGAGTGTAGGGTGTATGGTATAGAGTGCAGGGGATAGAGTGTAGAGTGTGAGGTATAGAGTGTAGGGTATAGAGTGTATGGTATAGAGTGTATGGTATAGATTGTAATGTATAGAGTGTAGGGTATAGAGTGTAGAGTGTAGGGTATAGAGTGTAGAGTGTAGGGTATAGAGTGTAGGGTATAGAGGGTATGATATAGAGTGTATGGTATAGAGTGTATGGTATAGAGTGTACGGTATAGAGTGTAGGGTATAGAGTGTAGAGTGTAGGGTATAGAGTGTAGGGTATAGAGTGTAGGGTATAGAGTGTAGGGTATAGAGTGTAGGGTGTAGAGTTTAGGGTATAGAGTGTAGCGTGTAGGGTATAGAGTGTATGGTATAGAGTGTAGAGTGTAGGGTATAGAGTGTATGGTATAGAGTGTAGGGTGTAGAATGTATGTTATAGAGTGTAGGGTATAGAGTGTATGGTATGGAGATTAGAGTGTAGGGCATATAGTGTATGGTATAGAGTGTATGGTATAGAGTGTATGGTAAAGATTGTAGAGAGTAGGGTATAGAGTGTATAGTGTAGGGTATAGAGTGTAGGGTATAGAGTGTATGGTATAGAGTGTAGGGAATAGAGTGTAGGCTATAGAGTGTATGATATAGAGTGTAGGGTATAGAGTGTATGGTATAGAGTGTAGGGTATAGATTGTAGGGTATAGAGTGTAGGGTATAGAGTGTATGGTATAGAGTGTATGGTATAGATTGTAGGGTATAGAGTGTAGGGTATAGAGTGTAGAGTGTAGGGTATAGAGTGTAGAGTGTAGGGTATAGAGTGTAGGGTATAGAGTGTAGAGTGTAGGGTATAGAGTGTAGGGTATAGAGTGTAGAGTGTATGGTATAGAGTGCAGGGGATAGAGTGTAGAGTGTGAGATATAGAGTGTAGGGTATAGAGTGTATGGTATAGCGTGTATGGTATAGATTGTAGGGTATAGAGTGTAGGGTATACAGTGTAGAGTGTAGGGTATAGAGTGTAGAGTGTAGGGTATAGAGTGTAGGGTATAGAGTGTAGAGTGTAGGGTATAGAGTGTAGGGTATAGAGTGTATGGTATAAAGTGTATGGTATAGATTGTAGGGTATAGAGTGTAGGGTATAGAGTGTAGAGTGTAGGGTATAGAGTGTAGAGTGTAGGGTATAGTGTGTAGGGTATAGAATGTAGAGTGTAGGGTATAGAGTGTAGGGTATAGAGTGTAGAGTGTATGGTATAGAGTGCAGGGGATATAGTGTAGAGTGTGAGGTATAGAGTGTAGGGTACAGAGTATATGGTATAGAGTGTAGGGTATAGAGTGTAGGGTACAGAGTGTAGTGTATAGAGTGTAAAGTGTAGGGTATAGAGTGTAGGTTGTAGAGTGTATGGTATAGAGTGTATGGTATAGATTGTAGGGTATAGAGTGTAGGGTATAGAGTGTAGAGTGTAGGGTATAGAGTGTAGAGTGTAGGGTATAGAGTGTAGGGTATAGAGTGTAGAGTGTAGGATATAGAGTGTAGGGTATAGAGTGTAGAGTGTGTGTTATAGAGTGCAGGGGATAGAGTGTAGAGTGTGAGGTATAGAATGTAGGGTATAGAGTGTATGGTATAGAGTGTATGGTATAGATTGTAGGGTATAGAGTGTAGGGTATAGAGTGTAGAGTGTAGGGTATAGAGTGTAGAGTGTAGGGTATAGAGTGTATGGTATAGAGTGTATGGTATAGATTGTAGGGTATAGAGTGTAGGGTATAGAGTGTAGAGTGTAGGGTATAGAGTGTAGAGTGTAGGGTATAGAGTGTAGGGTATAGAGTGTAGAGTGTAGGGTATAGAGTGTAGAGTATAGAGTGTAGAGTGTATGGTATAGAGTGCAGGGGATAGAGTGTAGAGTGTAGGGTATAGAGTGTAGGGTATAGAGTGTAGAGTGTAGGGTATAGAGTGTAGGGTTTAGAGAGTAGGGTATAGAGTGTAGAGTGTAGAGTATAGAGTGTAGGGTATAGAGTGTAGAGTGTAGGGTATAGAGTGTAGAGTGTAGGGTATAGAGTGTAGTGTATAGATTGTAGGGTATAGAGTGTAGATTGTAGGGTATAGAGTGTAGGGTATAGAGTGTATGGTAAAGATTGTAGAGAGTAGGGTATAGAGTGTATAGTGTAGGGTATAGAGTGTAGGGTATAGAGTGTATGGTATAGAGTGTAGGGAATAGAGTGTAGGCTATAGAGTGTATGATATAGAGTGTAGGGTATAGAGTGTATGGTATAGAGTGTAGGGTATAGATTGTAGGGTATAGAGTGTAGGGTATAGAGTGTATGGTATAGAGTGTATGGTATAGATTGTAGGGTATAGAGTGTAGGGTATAGAGTGTAGAGTGTAGGGTATAGAGTGTAGAGTGTAGGGTATAGAGTGTAGGGTATAGAGTGTAGAGTGTAGGGTATAGAGTGTAGGGTATAGAGTGTAGAGTGTATGGTATAGAGTGCAGGGGATAGAGTGTAGAGTGTGAGATATAGAGTGTAGGGTATAGAGTGTATGGTATAGCGTGTATGGTATAGATTGTAGGGTATAGAGTGTAGGGTATACAGTGTAGAGTGTAGGGTATAGAGTGTAGAGTGTAGGGTATAGAGTGTAGGGTATAGAGTGTAGAGTGTAGGGTATAGAGTGTAGGGTATAGAGTGTATGGTATAAAGTGTATGGTATAGATTGTATGGTATAGAGTGTAGGGTATAGAGTGTAGAGTGTAGGGTATAGAGTGTAGAGTGTAGGGTATAGTGTGTAGGGTATAGAATGTAGAGTGTAGGGTATAGAGTGTAGGGTATAGAGTGTAGAGTGTATGGTATAGAGTGCAGGGGATATAGTGTAGAGTGTGAGGTATAGAGTGTAGGGTACAGAGTATATGGTATAGAGTGTAGGGTATAGAGTGTAGGGTACAGAGTGTAGTGTATAGAGTGTAAAGTGTAGGGTATAGAGTGTAGGTTGTAGAGTGTATGGTATAGAGTGTATGGTATAGATTGTAGGGTATAGAGTGTAGGGTATAGAGTGTAGAGTGTAGGGTATAGAGTGTAGAGTGTAGGGTATAGAGTGTAGGGTATAGAATGTAGAGTGTAGGATATAGAGTGTAGGGTATAGAGTGTAGAGTGTGAGGTATAGAATGTAGGGTATAGAGTGTATGGAATAGAGTGTATGGTATAGATTGTAGGGTATAGAGTGTAGGGTATAGAGTGTAGAGTGTAGGGTATAGAGTGTAGAGTGTAGGGTATAGAGTGTATGGTATAGAGTGTATGGTATAGATTGTAGGGTATAGAGTGTAGGGTATAGAGTGTAGAGTGTAGGGTATAGAGTGTAGAGTGTAGGGTATAGAGTGTAGGGTATAGAGTGTAGAGTGTAGGGTATAGAGTGTAGAGTATAGAGTGTAGGGTATAGAGTGTAGAGTGTAGGGTATAGAGTGTAGAGTGTAGGGTATAGAGTGTAGTGTATAGATTGTAGGGTATAGAGTGTAGATTGTAGGGTATAGAGTGTAGGGTATAGAGTGTATGGTAAAGATTGTAGAGAGTAGGGTATAGAGTGTATAGTGTAGGGTATAGAGTGTAGGGTATAGAGTGTATGGTATAGAGTGTAGGGAATAGAGTGTAGGCTATAGAGTGTATGATATAGAGTGTAGGGTATAGAGTGTATGGTATAGAGTGTAGGGTATAGATTGTAGGGTATAGAGTGTAGGGTATAGAGTGTATGGTATAGAGTGTATGGTATAGATTGTAGGGTATAGAGTGTAGGGTATAGAGTGTAGAGTGTAGGGTATAGAGTGTAGAGTGTAGGGTATAGAGTGTAGGGTATAGAGTGTAGAGTGTAGGGTATAGAGTGTAGGGTATAGAGTGTAGAGTGTATGGTATAGAGTGCAGGGGATAGAGTGTAGAGTGTGAGATATAGAGTGTAGGGTATAGAGTGTATGGTATAGCGTGTATGGTATAGATTGTAGGGTATAGAGTGTAGGGTATACAGTGTAGAGTGTAGGGTATAGAGTGTAGAGTGTAGGGTATAGAGTGTAGGGTATAGAGTGTAGAGTGTAGGGTATAGAGTGTAGGGTATAGAGTGTATGGTATAAAGTGTATGGTATAGATTGTATGGTATAGAGTGTAGGGTATAGAGTGTAGAGTGTAGGGTATAGAGTGTAGAGTGTAGGGTATAGTGTGTAGGGTATAGAATGTAGAGTGTAGGGTATAGAGTGTAGGGTATAGAGTGTAGAGTGTATGGTATAGAGTGCAGGGGATATAGTGTAGAGTGTGAGGTATAGAGTGTAGGGTACAGAGTATATGGTATAGAGTGTAGGGTATAGAGTGTAGGGTACAGAGTGTAGTGTATAGAGTGTAAAGTGTAGGGTATAGAGTGTAGGTTGTAGAGTGTATGGTATAGAGTGTATGGTATAGATTGTAGGGTATAGAGTGTAGGGTATAGAGTGTAGAGTGTAGGGTATAGAGTGTAGAGTGTAGGGTATAGAGTGTAGGGTATAGAATGTAGAGTGTAGGATATAGAGTGTAGGGTATAGAGTGTAGAGTGTGAGGTATAGAATGTAGGGTATAGAGTGTATGGAATAGAGTGTATGGTATAGATTGTAGGGTATAGAGTGTAGGGTATAGAGTGTAGAGTGTAGGGTATAGAGTGTAGAGTGTAGGGTATAGAGTGTATGGTATAGAGTGTATGGTATAGATTGTAGGGTATAGAGTGTAGGGTATAGAGTGTAGAGTGTAGGGTATAGAGTGTAGAGTGTAGGGTATAGAGTGTAGGGTATAGAGTGTAGAGTGTAGGGTATAGAGTGTAGAGTATAGAGTGTAGAGTGTATGGTATAGAGTGCAGGGGATAGAGTGTAGAGTGTAGGGTATAGAGTGTAGGGTATAGAGTGTAGAGTGTAGGGTATAGAGTGTAGGGTTTAGAGAGTAGGGTATAGAGTGTAGAGTGTAGGGTATAGAGTGTAGAGTGTAGGGTATAGAGTGTAGGGTATAGAGTGTAGAGTGTAGGGTATAGAGTGTAGTGTTTAGATAGTTGGGTATAGAGTGTAGAGTGTAGGGTATAGAGTATAGAGTGTAGGGTATAGAGTGTAGGGTATAGAGTGTAGAGTGTAGGGTATAAAGTGTAGAGAGTAGGGTGTAGAGTGTAGGGTATAGAGTGTAGGTTATAGAGTGTAGGGTATAGATTGTAGATTGTAGGGTGTAGATTGTAGGTTATAGAGTGTAGAGTGTAGGGTATAAAGTGTAGAGAGTAGGGTATAGAGTGTAGGTTATAGAGTGTAGGGTATAGAGTGTAGGGTGTAGAGTGTAGGGTATAGAGTGTAAGGTATAGAGTGTACGGTATAAAGTGTATGTTATAGAGTGTAGGGTATAGAGTGTAGAGTGTAGGGTATAGAGTGTAGGGTATAGAGTGTAGGGTATAGAGTGTATGGTATAGAGTGTAGGGTATAGAGTGTAGAGTGTAGGGTACAGAGTGTAGCGTTTAGAGTGTAGGGTATAGAGTGTAGGGTATAGATTGTAGGGTATAGAGTGTAGAGTGTAGGGTATAGAGTGTAGGGTATAGAGTGTAGAGTGTAGGGTATAGAGTGTATATTGTAGGGTAAAAAGTGTAGGGTATAGAGAGTATGGTATAGAGTGTAGGGAATAGAGTGTATGGTATAGAGTGTATGGTATAGATTGTAGGGTATAGAGTGTAGGGTATAGAGTGTAGAGTGTAGGGTATAGAGTGTAGAGTGTAGGGTATAGAGTGTATGGTATAGAGTGTATGGTATAGATTGTAGGGTATAGAGTGTAGGGTATAGAGTGTAGAGTGTAGGGTATAGAGTGTAGAGTGTAGGGTATAGAGTGTAGGGTATAGAGTGTAGAGTGTAGGGTATAGAGTGTAGAGTATAGAGTGTAGAGTGTATGGTATAGAGTGCAGGGGATAGAGTGTAGAGTGTAGGGTATAGAGTGTAGGGTATAGAGTGTAGAGTGTAGGGTATAGAGTGTAGGGTTTAGAGAGTAGGGTATAGAGTGTAGAGTGTAGGGTATAGAGTGTAGAGTGTAGGGTATAGAGTGTAGGGTATAGAGTGTAGAGTGTAGGGTATAGAGTGTAGTGTTTAGATAGTTGGGTATAGAGTGTAGAGTGTAGGGTATAGAGTATAGAGTGTAGGGTATAGAGTGTAGGGTATAGAGTGTAGAGTGTAGGGTATAAAGTGTAGAGAGTAGGGTGTAGAGTGTAGGGTATAGAGTGTAGGTTATAGAGTGTAGGGTATAGATTGTAGATTGTAGGGTGTAGATTGTAGGTTATTGAGTGTAGAGTGTAGGGTATAAAGTGTAGAGAGTAGGGTATAGAGTGTAGGTTATAGAGTGTAGGGTATAGAGTGTAGGGTGTAGAGTGTAGGGTATAGAGTGTAAGGTATAGAGTGTACGGTATAAAGTGTATGTTGTAGAGTGTAGGGTATAGAGTGTAGGGTATAGAGTGTAGGGTATAGAGTGTATGGTATAGAGTGTATGGTATAGAGTGTAGAGTGTAGGGTACAGAGTGTAGCGTTTAGAGTGTAGGGTATAGAGTGTAGGGTATAGATTGTAGGGTATAGAGTGTAGAGTGTAGGGTATAGAGTGTAGGGTATAGAGTGTAGAGTGTAGGGTATAGAGTGTATATTGTAGGGTAAAAAGTGTAGGGTATAGAGAGTATGGTATAGAGTGTAGGGAATAGAGTGTAGAGTGTAGGGAATAGAGTGTAGAGTGTAGGGTATAGAGTGTAGAGTGTAGGGTATAAAGTGTAGAGAGTAGGGTAAAGAGTGTAGGGTATAGAGTGTAGGTTATAGAGTGTAGGGTATAGAGTGTAGAGTGTAGGGTGTAGAGTGTAGGGTATAGAGTGTAAGGTATAGAGTGTAGGGTATAAAGTGTACGGTATAGAGTGTAGGGTATAGATTGTAGGGTATAGAGTGTAGATTGTAGGGTATAGAGTCTATGGTATAGAGTGTAGAGTGTAGGGTATAGAGTGTATAGTGTAGGGTAAAGAGTGTAGGGTATAGAGTGTATGGTATAGAGTGTAGGGAATAGAGTGTAGAGTGTAGGGTATAGAGTGTATGGTATAGAGTGTAGGGTATAGAGTGTAGAGTGTAGGGTATAGAGTGTAGGGTATAGAGTGTAGGGTATAGAGTGTAGAGTGTAGGGATTAGAGTGTAGGGTATAGAGTGTAGGGTATATAGTGTAGAATGTACGGTATAGAGTGTATTGTATAGAGTATAGAGTGTAGGGTATAGAGTATAGAGTGTAGGGTATAGAGTGTAAGGTATAGAGTGTAAAGTGTAGAGTGTATGGTATAGAGTGTAGAGTGTAGGGTATAGAGTGTAGGGTATAGAGTGTATGGAATAGAGTGTAGGGTATAGAGTGTTGAGTGTAGGGTATAGAGTGTAGGGTATAGAGCGTAGGGTGTAGGGTATAGAGTGTAGGGTATAGAGTGTAGGGTATAGAGTTTAGAGTGTAGGGTACAGGGTGTATGGTATAGAGTGTAGGGTGTATGGTATAGAGTGCAGGGGATAGAGTGTAGAGTGTGAGGTATAGAGTGTAGGGTATAGAGTGTATGGTATAGAGTGTATGGTATAGATTGTAATGTATAGAGTGTAGGGTATAGAGTGTAGAGTGTAGGGTATAGAGTGTAGAGTGTAGGGTATGGAGTGTAGGGTATAGAGGGTATGATATAGAGTGTATGGTATAGAGTGTATGGTATAGAGTGTACGGTATAGAGTGTAGGGTATAGAGTGTAGAGTGTAGGGTATAGAGTGTAGGGTATAGAGTGTAGGGTATAGAGTGTAGGGTATAGAGTGTAGGGTGTAGAGTTTAGGGTATAGAGTGTAGCGTGTAGGGTATAGAGTGTATGGTATAGAGTGTAGAGTGTAGGGTATAGAGTGTATGGTATAGAGTGTAGGGTGTAGAATGTATGTTATAGAGTGTAGGGTATAGAGTGTATGGTATGGAGATTAGAGTGTAGGGCATATAGTGTATGGTATAGAGTGTATGGTATAGAGTGTAGGGTATAGAGTGTAGAGTGTAGGGTATAGAGTGTATGGTATAGAGTGTAGGGTATAGAGTGTAGAGTGTAGGGTATAGAGTGTAGGGTATAGAGTGTAGGATATAGCGTGTAGGGTATAGAGTGTAGGGTATAGATTGTAGGGTATAGAGTGTAGGGTATAAAGTGTAGAGTGTAGGGTATAGAGTGAATGGTATAGAGTGTAGAGTGTATGGTATAGAGTGTATGGTATAGAGTGTAGGGTGTAGAATGTATGTTATAGAGTGTAGGGTATAGAGTGTATGGTATGGAGATTAGAGTGTAGGGCATAGAGTGTAGGGTATAGAGTGTATGGTATAGAGTGTAGGGTATAGAGTGTAGAGTGTAGGGTATAGAGTGTAGGGTATAGAGTGTAGGATATAGAGTGTATGGTATAGAGTGTAGGTTATAGAGTGTAGAGTGTAGGGTATAGAGTGTAGGGTATAGAGTGTATTGTAAAGAGTGTAAGGTATAGATTGTAAGGTATAGAGTGTATAGCGTAGAGTATAGAGTGTAGGGTATAGAGTGTATGGTGTAGAGTGTAGGGTATAGAGTGTATAGTGTAGGGTATAGAGTGTAGGGTATAGAGTGTAGAGTGTGGGGTATAGAGTGTATGGTATAGAGTGTATGGTGTAGAGTGTATGGTATAGAGTGTAGGGTATAGAGTGTATGGAATAGAGTGTAGGGTATAGAGTGTAGATTGTAGGGTATAGAGTGTAGGGTGTAGAGTGTAGGGTATAGAGTGTAGGGTATAGATTGTAGGGTATAGAGTGCAGAGTGTAGGGTATAGAGTGTAGGGTATAGAGTGTATGGTATAGAGTGTAGAGTGTAGGGTATAGAGTGTATAGTGTAGGGTATAGAGTGTAGGGTATAGAGTGTATGGTATAGAGTGTAGGGAATAGAGTGTAGAGTGTATGGTATAGAGTGTAGGGTATAGAGTGTAGAGTGTAGGGTATAGAGTGTAGGGTATAGAGTGTAGGGTATAGAGTGTAGGGTGTAGAGTGTAGGGTATAGAGTGTAGGGTATAGAGTGTAGGGTATAGAGTGTAGAGTGTAGGGATTAGAGTGCAGGGTATAGAGTGTAGGGTATAGAGTGTAGAATGCACGATATAGAGTGTAGGGTATAGAGTATAGAGTGTAGGGTATAGAGTGTAAAGTGTAGAGTGTAGGGTATAGAGTGTAGAGTGTAGGGTATAGAGTGTAGGGTATAGAGTGTAGAGTTTAGGGTATAGAATGTAGGGTATAGAGCGTAGGGTGTAGGGTATAGAGTGTAGGGTATAGAGTGTAGGGTATAGAGTGTAGAGTGTAGGGTATAGAGTGTATGGTATAGAGTGTAGGGTGTAGAGTGTAGGGTATAGAGTGTAGAGTGTAGGGTACAGAGTGTAGAGTGTAGGGTATAGAGTGTAGGGTGTAGAGTGTAGAGTGTAGGGTATAGAAAGTAGGGTATAGAGTTTAAAGTGTATGGTATAGAGTGTAGGGGATAGAGTGTATGGTATAGAGTGTATGGTATAGAGTGTATGGTATAGATTGTAGGGTATAGAGTGTAGGGTATCGAGTGTAGAGTGTAGGGTATAGAGTGTAGAGTGTAGGGTATAGAGTGTAGGGTAGAGTGTAGGGTATAGAGTGTAGGGTATAGAGTGTAGAGTGTTGAGTGTAGGGTATAGAGTGTAGGGTATAGGGTGTAGGGTATAGAGTGTAGGGTGTAGAGTGTAGGGTATAGAGTGTAGGGTATAGAGTGTAGGGTATAGAGTGTAGGGTATAGCGTGTAGGGTATAGAGTGAAGGGTATAGAGTGTAGGGTATAGAGTGTAGGGTATAAAGTGTAGAGTGTAGGGTATAGAGTGTAGGGTATAGAGTGTAGAGTGTAGGGTATAGAGTGTAGGGTTTAGAGAGTAGGGTATAGAGTGTAGAGTGTAGGGTATAGAGTGTAGAGTGTAGGGTATAGAGTGTAGGGTATAGAGTGTAGAGTGTAGGGTATAGAGTGTAGGGTTTAGAGAGTTGGGTATAGAGTGTAGAGTGTAGGGTATAGAGTATAGAGTGTAGGGTATAGAGTGTAGGCTATAGAGTGTAGAGTGTAGGGTATAGAGTGTAGGGTATAGAGTGTAGTCTATACCCTACAATCTATACCATACACTCTATACCATACACTCTACAACCTACACTCTATACCCTACACTCTACACTCTATACACTACACTCTGTACCCTACACTCTATACCCTACACTCTATACCATACACTCTGTACCATACACTCTATAACTCACACTCTACACTATATCCCCTGCACTCTATACCATACACTCTACACTCTATACCCTACACTCTATACCCTACACTCTACACTCTATACCCTACACTCTATACCCTACACTCTACACTCTATACCCTACACTCTATACCCTACAATCTATACCATACACTCTATACCATACACTCTATACCCTACACTCTATACCCTACACTCTACACTCTATACCCTACACTCTATACCCTACACTCTATACCCTACACTCTACACTCTATACCCTACACTCTACACTCTATACCCTACTCTCTAAACCCTACACTCTATACCCTACACTCTACACTCTATACCCTACACTCTATACCCTACACTCTACACTCTATCCCCTGCACTCTATACCATACACTCTACACTCTATACTCTACACTCTATACCCTACACTCTACACTCTATACCCTACACTCTATACCCTACACTCTACACTCTATACTCTACACTCTACACTCTATACCCTACACTCTATACCCTACAATCTATACCATGCACTCTATACCATACACTCTATACCCTACACTCTACACTCTATACCCTACACTCTACACTCTATACCCTACACTCTATACCCTACAATCTATACCATACACTCTATACCATACACTCTATACCCTACACTCTATACCTCACACTCTACACTCTATCCCCTGCACTCTATAACACACACTCTACACTCTATACCCTACACTCTATATCCTACACTCTACACTCTATACCCTACACTCTATACCCTACACTCTACACTCTATACCCTACACTCTACACTCTATACCCTACACTCTACACTCTATACCCTACACTCTATACCCTACAATCTATACCATACACTCTATACCATACACTCTACAACCTACACTCTATACCCTACACTCTACACTCTATACGCTACACTCTGTACCATACACTCTATACCCTACACTCTATACCATACACTCTGTACCCTACACTCTATACCTCACACTCTACACTATATCCTCTGCACTCTATACCATACACTCTACACTCTATACCCTACACTCTATACCCTACACTCTACACTCTATACCCTACACTCTATACCCTACACTCTACACTCTATACCCTACACTCTACACTCTATACCCTACACTCTATACCCTACAATCTATACCCTACACTCTATACCCTACACTCTATACCCTACACTCTACACTCTATACCCTACACTCTACACTCTATACCCTACACTATATACCCTACAATCTATATCATACACGCTATACCATACACTCTATACCCTACACTCTATACCTCACACTCTACACTCTATCCCCTGCACTCTATACCATACAGTCTACACTCTATACCCTACACTCTATACCCTACACTCTACACTCTATACCCTACACTCTATACCCTACACTCTACACTCTATACCCTACAC
This sequence comes from Ranitomeya imitator, assembly GCF_032444005.1. Taxonomy (NCBI): domain Eukaryota; kingdom Metazoa; phylum Chordata; class Amphibia; order Anura; family Dendrobatidae; genus Ranitomeya; species Ranitomeya imitator. The sequence goes on along the minus strand of NW_027193338.1, from coordinate 770,044 downwards.
TCTACACTCTATACCCTACACTCTATACCCTACAATCTATACCATACACTCTATACCATACACTCTATACCCTACACAATATACCCTACACTCTATACCCTACACTCTATACCATACTCTCTATACCCTACACTCTATATCATACACTCTATAGCCTACACTCTATTCCCTACACTCTATACCATACACTCTATACCCTACACTCTATACCCTACACTATACACTCTATACCCTACTCTCTACACTCTATACCATACACTCTATACCCTACACTGTATACCCTACAATCTACACTCTATACCCTACAATCTATACACTACACTCTAAACCCTAAACTCTACACTCTATACCCTACACTCTATACCCTACACTCTACACTCTATACCCTACACAATATACCCTACACTCTATACTCTATACCCTACATTCTACACTCTATAGCCAACTCTCTAAACCCTACACTCTATACCCTACACTCTACACTCTATACCCTACACTCTATACCCTACACTCTACACTCTATACCCTACACTCTACACTCTATACCCTACTCTCTAAACCCTACACTCTATACCCTACACTCTACACTCTATACCCTACACTCTATACCCTACACTCTACACTCTATACCCTACACTCTATACCCTACACTCTATACCCTACACTCCATACCCTACACGCTACACCCTACACTTTATAGCTTACACTCTATACCCTACACTCTATACCCTAAACTCTATACCATACACTCTATACCCTACACTCTATACCCTACACTCTATACCCTACACTCTACACCATACACTCTATGCACTACCCTCTATACCTTACACTCTATACCCTACACTCTACACAGTATACCCTACACTCTATACCCTACACTCTACACTCTATACCCTACACTCTATACCATACACTCTATACCCTACACTCTATACCCTACACTCTACACTCTATACCCTACACTCTATACCCTACACTCTATACCCTACACTCTACACTTTATACCCTACACTCTATACCCTACACTCTATACCCTACACTCTATACCCTACACTCTACACTCTATACCCTACACTCTATACCCTACACTCTATACCCTACACTCTATACCCTACACTCTATACCCTACACTCTACACTTTATACCCTACACTCTATACCCTACACTCTATACCATACACTCTATACCCTACACTCTATACCCTACACTCTATACCCTACACTCTACACTCTATACCCTACACTCTATACCCTACACTCTACACTTTATACCCTACATTCTATACCCTACACTCTATACCCTCCACTCTATACCCTACACTCTACACTCTACACCCTACACTCTACACTTTATACCCTACACTCTATACCCTACACTCTATACCCTTCACTCTATACCCTACACGCTATACCCTACACTCTATACCCTACACTCTATACCCTACACTCTATACCCTACACTCTACACCCTACACTCTATACCCTACACCCTATACCCTACACTCTATACCCTACACTCAACACTCTACACTCTATACCCAACACTCTATACCCTACACTCTACCCTACACTCTATACCCTACACTCTACACTCTATACCCTACACTCTACACTCGATACCCTACACTCTATACCCTACAATCTATACCATACACTCTATACCATACACTCTATACCATACACTCTATCCCCTACACTCTATACCATACACTCTACACTCTATACCCTACACTCTACACCCTACACTATATACCCTACACTCTACACTCTATACCCTACATTCTCTACCCTACACTCTATACCATACACTCTATACCATACACTCTATCCCCTACACTCTATACCATACACTTTACACTCTATACCCTACTTTCTATACCCTACACTCTACACTCTACACCCTACACTCTATACCCTACACTCTACACTCTGTACCCTACACTCTACACTCTATACCCTACACTCTACACCCTACACTCTATACCATACACTCTATACCCTACACTCTACACTCTATACCCTACACTCTATACCCTACACTCTATACCCTACACCCTACGCTCTATACCCTACACTCTATACCCTAAACTCTACACTCTATACCCTACACTCTATTCCATACACTCTATACCCTACACTCTATACCCTACACTCTACACTCTATACCCTACACTCTACACTTTACACTCTATACCCTACACTCTATATCGTGCATTCTACACTCTATACCCTACACTCTATACCCTGCACTCTAATCCCTACACTCTACACTCTATACCCTACACTCTATACCCTACACTCTATACCCTACACTCTACACCCTACACTCTATACCCTACACTCTATACCCTACACTCTATACCCTACACTCTACACTCTATACCCTACACTCTATACCATACACTCTACACTCTATTCCCTACACTCTATACCATACACTCTATACCCTACACTCTATACCCTACACTATACACTCTATACCCTACACTCTACACTCTATACCATACACTCTATACCCTACACTCTATACCCTACACTCTGCACTCTATACCCTACAATCTATACCCTACACTCTATACCCTACACTCTACACCCTACACTCTATACCCTACAATCTACACTCTATACCCTACACTCTATTCCATACACTCTATACCCTACACTCTATACCATACACTCTACACCATACACTCTATACCATACACTCTATACCCCACACTCTACACTCTATACCCTACACTCTATACCCTACACTATACACTCTATACCCTACACTCTACACCATACACTCTATACCCTACACTCTATACTCTACGCTATACACTCTATACCTTACAATCTATACCTTACACTCTTTACAATACACTCTATACCCTACACTCTATACCCTACACTCTACACTCTATAACCTACACTCTATACCATACACTCTATATCCTACACTCTATACCCTACACTCTATACCCTACACTCTACACTCTATACCCTACACTCTATACCATACACTCTATACCCTACACTCTATGCCCTACACTCTAATCTCCATACCATACACTCTATACCCTACACTCTATAACATACATTCTACACCCTACACTCTATACCATACACTCTATACCATACACTCTACACTCTATACCATTCACTCTATACCCTACACTCTACACTTTATACCCTACACTCTATACCCTACAATCTATACCCTACACTCTATACCCTACACGCTATATCCTACACTCTATACCCTACACTCTATACCCTACACTCTACACTCTATACCCTACACTCTATACCATACACTCTATACCCTACACTCTACACTCTATACCCTACACTCTATACCATACACTCTATACCATACACTATATGCCCTACACTCTAATCTCCATACCATACACTCTATACCCTACACTCTATAACATACATTCTACACCCTACACTCTATACCATACACTCTATACCCCACACTCTACACTCTATACCCTACACTCTATACCCTACACGCTACACTCTATACCCTACACTCTACACCATACACTCTATACCCTACACTCTATACTCTACGCTATACACTCTATACCTTACAATCTATACCTTACACTCTTTACAATACACTCTATACCCTACACTCTATACCCTACACTCTACACTCTATAACCTACACTCTATACCATACACTCTATATCCTACACTCTATACCCTACACTCTATACCCTACACTCTACACTCTATACCCTACACTCTATACCATACACTCTATACCCTACACTCTATGCCCTACACTCTAATCTCCATACCATACACTCTATACCCTACACTCTATAACATACATTCTACACCCTACACTCTATACCATACACTCTATACCATACACTCTACACTCTATACCATTCACTCTATACCCTACACTCTACACTTTATACCCTACACTCTATACCCTACAATCTATACCCTACACTCTATACCCTACACGCTATATCCTACACTCTATACCCTACACTCTATACCCTACACTCTACACTCTATACCCTACACTCTATACCATACACTCTATACCCTACACTCTACACTCTATACCCTACACTCTATACCATACACTCTATACCATACACTATATGCCCTACACTCTAATCTCCATACCATACACTCTATACCCTACACTCTATAACATACATTCTACACCCTACACTCTATACCATACACTCTATACCCTACACTCTACACTCTATACCATACACTCTATACCCTACACGCTACACTCTATACCCTAAACAATACACCCTACACTCTATACCCTACACTCTATACCCTACACTCTATACCCTACACTCTATACCCTACACTCTACACTCTATACCCTACACTCTATACCGTACACTCTATACCATACACTCTATACCATACACTCTATATCATACCCTCTATACCCTACACTCTATACCCTACACTCTACACTCTATACCCTACACTCTACACTCTATACCCTACACTCTATACATTACAATCTATACCATAAACTCTATACCATACACTATATACCCTACACTCTATACCTCACACTCTACACTCTATCCCCTGCACTCTATACCATACACCCTACACTCTATACCATACACCCTGTACCCTACACTCTAAACTCTATACCCTACACTCTATACCCTACACTCTATACCCTACACCCTACGCTCTATACCCTACACTCTATACCCTACACTCAACACTCTATACCCTACACTCTATTCCATACACTCTATACCCTACACTCTATACCCTACACTCTACACTCTATACCATACACTCTACACTTTACACTCTATACCTTACACTCTATACCCTACACTCTATACTCTATACCCTACACTCTATACTCTATACAATACACTCTATACCGTACATTCTACACTATATACCCTACACTCTATACCCTACACTCTAATCCCTACACTCTACACTCTATACCCTACACTCTATACCCTACACTCTATACCCTACACTCTACACTCTATACCCTACACTCTATACCATACACTCTATACCCTACACTCTACACTCTATTCCCTACACTCTATACCATACACTCTATACCCTACACTCTTTACCCTACACTATACACTCTATACCCTACACTCTACACTCTATACCATAGACTCTATACCCTACAATCTACACTCTATACCCTACAATCTATACCCTACACTCTATACCGTACACTTTATACCCTACACTCTATACCTTACACTCTATACCCTACACTCTACACCCTACACTCTACACTCTATACCCTACACTCTATAACCTACACTCTACACCCTACACTCTTTACCCTACTCTCTACACTTTATACCCTACACTCTACACTCTATACCCTACACTCTATACCCTACACTCTACACTCTATTCCCTACACTCTACACTCTATTCCCTACACTCTATACCATACTCTCTATACCCTACACTTTTTACCCTACAATATACACTCTATACCCTACACTCTACACTCTATACCCTACACTCTATACCTTACACTCTACACTCTATACCCTACAATCTATACCCTACACTCTATACCCTACACTCTAAACCCTACACTCTGTACCCTACACTCTACACTCTATACCCTACACTCTATACCATACACTCTATACCCTACACTCTATACCCTACACTCTATACCCTACACTCTACACTCTATACCCTACACTCTATAACATACACTTTATACCGTACACTCTATACCTTACACTCTATACCCTACACTCTACACCCTACACTCTATACCCTACACTCTATAACCTACACTCTATACCCTACTCTCTACACTTTATACCCTACACTCTACACTCTATAACCTACAATCTACACCCTACAATCTACAATCTATACCCTACACTCTATAACCTACACTCTATACCCTACACTCTACACCCTACTCTCTACACTTTATACCCTACACTCTACACTCTATACCCTACACTCTATACCCTACACTCTATACTCTATACCCTACACTCTACACTCTATACCCAACTATCTAAACACTACACTCTATACCCTACACTCTACACTCTATACCCTACACTCTATACCCTACACTCTACACTCTATACCCTACACTCTACACTCTATACCCTACTCTCTAAACCCTACACTCTATACCCTACACTCTACACTCTATACCCTACACTCTATACCCTACACTCTACACTCTATCCCCTGCACTCTATACCATACACTCTACACTCTATACTCTACACTCTATACCCTACACTCTATACCCTACACTCTATACCCTACACTCTACACTCTATACCCTACACTCTACACTCTATACCCTACACTCTATACCCTACAATCTATACCATACACTCTATACCATACACTCTATACCCTACACTCTACACTCTATACCCTACACTCTACACTCTATACCCTACACTCTATACCCTACAATCTATACCATACACTCTATACCATACACTCTATACCCTACACTCTATACGTCACACTCTACACTCTATCCCCTGCACTCTATAACACACACTCTACACTCTATACCCTACACTCTATATCCTACACTCTACACTCTATACCCTACACTCTATACCCTACACTCTACACTCTATACCCTACACTCTACACTCTATACCCTACACTCTATACCCTACAATCTATACCATACACTCTATACCATACACTCTACAACCTACACTCTATACCCTACACTCTACACTCTATACACTACACTCTGTACCCTACACTCTATACCCTACACTCTATACCATACACTCTGTACCCTACACTCTATACCTCACACTCTACACTATATCCCCTGCACTCTATACCATACACTCTACACTCTATACCCTACACTCTATACCCTACAATCTACATTCTATACCCTACACTCTATACGCTACACTCTACACTCTATACCCTACACTCTACACTCTATACCCTACACTCTATACCCTACAATCTATACCATACACTCTATACCATACACTCTATACCCTACACTCTATACCCTACACTCTACACTCTATACCCTACACTCTATACCCTACACTCTATACCCTACACTCTACACTCTATACCCTACACTCTACACTGTATACCCTACACTCTATACCCTACAATCTATACCATACACGCTATACCATACACTCTATACCCTACACTCTATATCTCACACTCTACACTCTATCCCCTGCACTCTATACCATACACTCTACACTCTATACCCTACACTCTATACCCTACACTCTACACTCTATACCCTACACTCTATACCCTACACTCTACACTCTATACCCTACACTCTACACTCTATACCCTACACTCTATACCCTACAATCTATACCATACACTCTATACCATACACTCTATACCCTACACTCTATACCCTACAATCTATACCCTACACTCTATACCATACACTCTATACCCTACACTCTATATCATACACTCTATAGCCTACACTCTATTCCCTACACTCTATACCTAACACTCTATACCCTACACTCTATATCCTACACTCTACACTCTATACCCTACACTCTACACTCTATACCCTACACTCTATACCCTACAATCTATACCATACACTCTATACCATACACTCTATACCCTACACTCTATACCCTACACTCTACACTCTATACCCTACACTCTATACCCTACACTCTATACCCTACACTCTACACTCTATACCCTACACTCTACACTGTATACCCTACACTCTATACCCTACAATCTATACCATACACGCTATACCATACACTCTATACCCTACACTCTATATCTCACACTCTACACTCTATCCCCTGCACTCTATACCATACACTCTACACTCTATACCCTACACTCTATACCCTACACTCTACACTCTATACCCTACACTCTATACCCTACACTCTACACTCTATACCCTACACTCTACACTCTATACCCTACACTCTATACCCTACAATCTATACCATACACTCTATACCATACACTCTATACCCTACACTCTATACCCTACAATCTATACCCTACACTCTATACCATACACTCTATACCCTACACTCTATATCATACACTCTATAGCCTACACTCTATTCCCTACACTCTATACCTAACACTCTATACCCTACACTCTATACCCTACACTATACACTCTATACCCTACTCTCTAAACCCTACACTCTATACCCTACACTCTACACTCTATACCCTACACTCTATACCCTACACTCTACACTCTATCCCCTGCACTCTATACCATACACTCTACACTCTATACTCTACACTCTATACCCTACACTCTACACTCTATACCCTACACTCTATACCCTACACTCTACACTCTATACTCTACACTCTACACTCTATACCCTACACTCTATACCCTACAATCTATACCATACACTCTATACCATACACTCTATACCCTACACTTCACACTCTATACCCTACACTCTACACTCTATACCCTACACTCTATACCCTACAATCTATACCATACACTCTATACCATACACTCTATACCCTACACTCTATACCTCACACTCTACACTCTATCCCCTGCACTCTATAACACACACTCTACACTCTATACCCTACACTCTATATCCTACACTCTACACTCTATACCCTACACTCTATACCCTACACTCTACACTCTATACCCTACACTCTACACTCTATACCCTACACTCTATACCCTACAATCTATACCATACACTCTATACCATACACTCTACAACCTACACTCTATACCCTACACTCTACACTCTATACGCTACACTCTGTACCATACACTCTATACCCTACACTCTATACCATACACTCTGTACCCTACACTCTATACCTCACACTCTACACTATATCCCCTGCACTCTATACCATACACTCTACACTCTATACCCTACACTCTATACCCTACACTCTACACTCTATACCCTACACTCTATACCCTACACTCTACACTTTATACCCTACACTCTACACTCTATACCCTACACTCTATACCCTACAATCTATACCCTACACTCTATACCCTACACTCTATACCCTACACTCTACACTCTATACCCTACACTCTACATTCTATACCCTACACTCTATACCCTACAATCTATACCATACACGCTATACCATACACTCTATACCCTACACTCTATACCTCACACTCTACACTCTATCCCCTGCACTCTATACCATACAGTCTACACTCTATACCCTACAATCTATACCCTACACTCTACACTCTATACCCTACACTCTATACCCTACACTCTACACTCTATACCCTACACTCTACACTCTATACCCTACACTCTATACCCTTTAATCTATACCATACACTCTATACCATACACTCTATACCCTACACAATATACCCTACACTCTATACCCTACACTCTATACCATACTCTCTATACCCTACACTCTATATCATACACTCTATAGCCTACACTCTATTCCCTACACTCTATACCATACACTCTATACCCTACACTCTATACCCTACACTATACACTCTATACCCTACTCTCTACACTCTATACCATACACTCTATACCCTACACTCTATACCCTACAATCTACACTCTATACCCTACAATCTATACACTACACTCTAAACCCTACACTCTACACTCTATACCCTACACTCTATACCCTACACTCTACACTCTATACCCTACACTCTATACCCTACACTCTATACTCTATAGCCTACACTCTACACTCTATACCCAACTCTCTAAACCCTACACTCTACACTCTATACCCTACACTCTATACCCTACACTCTACACTCTATACCCTACTCTCTAAACCCTACACTCTATACCCTACACTCTACACTCTATACTCTACACTCTACACTCTATACCCTACACTCTATACCCTACAATCTATACCATACACTCTATACCATACACTCTATACCCTACACTCTACACTCTAAACCCTACACTCTACACTCTATACCCTACACTCTATACCCTACAATCTATACCATACACTCTATACCATACACTCTATACCCTACACTCTATACCTCACACTCTACACTCTATCCCCTGCACTCTATAACACACACTCTACACTCTATACCCTACACTCTATATCCTACACTCTACACTCTATACCCTACACTCTATACCCTACACTCTACACTTTATACCCTACACTCTACACTCTATACCCTACACTCTATACCCTACAATCTATACCCTACACTCTATACCCTACACTCTATACCCTACACTCTACACTCTATACCCTACACTCTACATTCTATACCCTACACTCTATACCCTACAATCTATACCATACACGCTATACCATACACTCTATACCCTACACTCTATACCTCACACTCTACACTCTATCCCCTGCACTCTATACCATACAGTCTACACTCTATACCCTACAATCTATACCCTACACTCTACACTCTATACCCTACACTCTATACCCTACACTCTACACTCTATACCCTACACTCTACACTCTATACCCTACACTCTATACCCTACAATCTATACCATACACTCTATACCATACACTCTATACCCTACACAATATACCCTACACTCTATACCCTACACTCTATACCATACTCTCTATACCCTACACTCTATATCATACACTCTATAGCCTACACTCTATTCCCTACACTCTATACCATACACTCTATACCCTACACTCTATACCCTACACTATACACTCTATACCCTACTCTCTACACTCTATACCATACACTCTATACCCTACACTCTATACCCTACAATCTACACTCTATACCCTACAATCTATACACTACACTCTAAACCCTACACTCTACACTCTATACCCTACACTCTATACCCTACACTCTACACTCTATACCCTACACTCTATACCCTACACTCTATACTCTATACCCTACACTCTACACTCTATACCCAACTCTCTAAACCCTACACTCTACACTCTATACCCTACACTCTATACCCTACACTCTACACTCTATACCCTACACTCTACACTCTATACCCTACTCTCTAAACCCTACACTCTATACCCTACACTCTACACTCTATACCCTACACTCTATACCCTACACTCTACACTCTATACCCTACACTCTATACCCTACACTCTATACCCTACACTCCATACCCTACACGCTACACCCTACACTTTATAGCTTACACTCTATACCCTACACTCTATACCCTAAACTCTATACCATACACTCTATACCCTACACTCTATACCCTACACTCTACACCATACACTCTATGCACTACCCTCTATACCTTACACTCTATACCCTACACTCTACACAGTATACCCTACACTCTATTCCCTACACTCTACACTCTATACCCTACACTCTATACCATACACTCTATACCCTACACTCTATACCCTACACTCTACACTCTATACCCTACAATCTATACCCTACACTCTATACCCTACACTCTAAACCCTACACTCTATACCCTACACTCTACACTCTATACCCTACACTCTATACCATACACTCTATACCCTAAACTCTATACCCTACACTCTATACCCTACACTCTACACTCTATACCCTACACTCTATAACATACACTTTATACCGTACACTCAATACCTTACACTCTATACCCTACACTCTATACCCTACACTCTATACCCTACACTCTATAACCTACACTCTATACTCTACACTCTATACCCTACTCTCTACACTTTATACCCTACACTCTATAACCTGCAATCTACATCCTACAATCTACAATCTATACCCTACACTCTATAACCTACACTCTATACCCTACACTCTACACCCTACTCTCTACACTTTATACCCTACACTCTACACTCTATACCCTACACTCTATACCCTACACTCTATACTCTATACCCTACACTCTACACTCTATACCCAACTCTCTAAACACTACACTCTATACCCTACACTCTACACTCTATACCCTACACTCTATACCCTACACTCTACACTCTATACCCTACACTCTACACTCTAAACCCTACTCTCTAAACCCTACACTCTATACCCTACACTCTACACTCTATACCCTACACTCTATACCCTACACTCTACACTCTATCCCCTGCACTCTATACCATACACTCTACACTCTATACTCTACACTCTATACCCTACACTCTACACTCTATACCCTACACTCTATACCCTACACTCTACACTCGATACCCTACACTCTACACTCTATACCCTACACTCTATACCCTACAATCTATACCATACACTCTATACCATACACTCTATACCCTACACTCTACACTCTATACCCTACACTCTACACTCTACACCCTACACTCTATGCCCTACAATCTATACCATACACTCTATACCATACACTCTATACCCTACACTCTATACCTCACACTCTACACTCTATCCCCTGCACTCTATAACACACACTCTACACTCTATACCCTACACTCTATATCCTACACTCTACACTCTATACCCTACACTCTATACCCTACACTCTACACTCTATACCCTACACTCTACACTCTATACCCTACACTCTATACCCTACAATCTATACCATACACTCTATACCATACACTCTACAACCTACACTCTATACCCTACACTCTACACTCTATACACTACACTCTGTACCCTACACTCTATACCCTACACTCTATACCATACACTCTGTACCCTACACTCTATAACTCACACTCTACACTATATCCCCTGCACTCTATACCATACACTCTACACTCTATACCCTACACTCTATGCCCTACACTCTACACTCTATACCCTACACTCTATACCCTACACTCTACACTCTATACCCTACACTCTATACCCTACAATCTATACCATACACTCTATACCATACACTCTATACCCTACACTCTATACCCTACACTCTACACTCTATACCCTACACTCTATACCCTACACTCTATACCCTACACTCTACACTCTATACCCTACACTCTACACTCTATACCCTACTCTCTAAACCCTACACTCTATACCCTACACTCTACACTCTATACCCTACACTCTATACCCTACACTCTACACTCTATCCCCTGCACTCTTTACCATACACTCTACACTCTACACTCTATACCCTACACTCTACACTCTACACCCTACACTCTATGCCCTACAATCTATACCATACACTCTATACCATACACTCTATACCCTACACTCTATACCTCACACTCTACACTCTATCCCCTGCACTCTATAACACACACTCTACACTCTATACCCTACACTCTATATCCTACACTCTACACTCTATACCCTACACTCTATACCCTACACTCTACACTCTATACCCTACACTCTACACTCTATACCCTACACTCTATACCCTACAATCTATACCATACACTCTATACCATACACTCTACAACCTACACTCTATACCCTACACTCTACACTCTATACACTACACTCTGTACCCTACACTCTATACCCTACACTCTATACCATACACTCTGTACCCTACACTCTATAACTCACACTCTACACTATATCCCCTGCACTCTATACCATACACTCTACACTCTATACCCTACACTCTATACCCTACACTCTACACTCTATACCCTACACTCTATACCCTACACTCTACACTCTATACCCTACACTCTATACCCTACAATCTATACCATACACTCTATACCATACACTCTATACCCTACACTCTATACCCTACACTCTACACTCTATACCCTACACTCTATACCCTACACTCTATACCCTACACTCTACACTCTATACCCTACACTCTACACTCTATATCCTACTCTCTAAACCCTACACTCTATACCCTACACTCTACACTCTATACCCTACACTCTATACCCTACACTCTACACTCTATCCCCTGCACTCTATACCATACACTCTACACTCTATACTCTACACTCTATACCCTACACTCTACACTCTATACCCTACACTCTATACCCTACACTCTACACTCTATACTCTACACTCTATACCCTACACTCTATACCCTACAATCTATACCATACACTCTATACCATACACTCTATACCCTACACTCTACACTCTATACCCTACACTCTACACTCTATACCCTACACTCTATACCCTACAATCTATACCATACACTCTATACCATACACTCTATACCCTACACTCTATACCTCACACTCTACACTCTATCCCCTGCACTCTATAACACACACTCTACAATCTATACCCTACACTCTATATCCTACACTCTACACTCTATACCCTACACTCTATACCCTACACTCTACACTCTATACCCTACACTCTACACTCTATACCCTACACTCTACACTCTATACCCTACACTCTATACCCTACAATCTATACCATACACTCTATACCATACACTCTACAACCTACACTCTATACCCTACACTCTACACTCTATACGCTACACTCTGTACCATACACTCTATACCCTACACTCTATACCATACACTCTGTACCCTACACTCTATACCTCACACTCTACACTATATCCCCTGCACTCTATACCCTACACTCTACACTCTATACCCTACACTCTATACCCTACAATCTATACCATACACTCTATACCATACACTCTATACCCTACACTCTATACCCTACACTCTACACTCTATACCCTACACTCTATACCCTACACTCTATACCCTACACTCTACACTCTATACCCTACACTCTACACTCTATACCCTACTCTCTAAACCCTACACTCTATACCCTACACTCTACACTCTATACCCTACACTCTATACCCTACACTCTACACTCTATCCCCTGCACTCTATACCATACACTCTACACTCTATACTCTACACTCTATACCCTACACTCTACACTCTATACCCTACACTCTATACCCTACACTCTACACTCTATACTCTACACTCTACACTCTATACCCTACACTCTATACCCTACAATCTATACCATACACTCTATACCATACACTCTATACCCTACACTCTACACTCTATACCCTACACTCTACACTCTATACCCTACACTCTATACCCTACAATCTATACCATACACTCTATACCATACACTCTATACCCTACACTCTATACCTCACACTCTACACTCTATCCCCTGCACTCTATAACACACACTCTACACTCTATACCCTACACTCTATATCCTACACTCTACACTCTATACCCTACACTCTATACCCTACACTCTACACTCTATACCCTACACTCTACACTCTATACCCTACACTCTACACTCTATACCCTACACTCTATACCCTACAATCTATACCATACACTCTATACCATACACTCTACAACCTACACTCTATACCCTACACTCTACACTCTATACGCTACACTCTGTACCATACACTCTATACCCTACACTCTATACCATACACTCTGTACCCTACACTCTATACCTCACACTCTACACTATATCCCCTGCACTCTATACCATACACTCTACACTCTATACCCTACACTCTATACCCTACACTCTACACTCTATACCCTACACTCTATACCCTACACTCTACACTCTATACCCTACACTCTACACTCTATACCCTACACTCTATACCCTACAATCTATACCCTACACTCTATACCCTACACTCTATACCCTACACTCTACACTCTATACCCTACACTCTACACTCTATACCCTACACTCTATACCCTACAATCTATACCATACACGCTATACCATACACTCTATACCCTACACTCTATACCTCACACTCTACACTCTATCCCCTGCACTCTATACCATACAGTCTACACTCTATACCCTACACTCTATACCCTACACTCTACACTCTATACCCTACACTCTATACCCTACACTCTACACTCTATACCCTACACTCTACACTCTATACCCTACACTCTATACCCTACAATCTATACCATACACTCTATACCATACACTCTATACCCTACACAATATACCCTACACTCTATACCCTACACTCTATACCATACTCTCTATACCCTACACTCTATATCATACACTCTATAGCCTACACTCTATTCCCTACACTCTATACCATACACTCTATACCCTACACTCTATACCCTACACTATACACTCTATACCCTACTCTCTACACTCTATACCATACACTCTATACCCTACACTCTATACCCTACAATCTACACTCTATACCCTACAATCTATACACTACACTCTAAACCCTACACTCTACACTCTATACCCTACACTCTATACCCTACACTCTACACTCTATACCCTACACTCTATACCCTACACTCTATACTCTATACCCTACACTCTACACTCTATACCCAACTCTCTAAACCCTACACTCTATACCCTACACTCTACACTCTATACCCTACACTCTATACCCTACACTCTACACTCTATACCCTACACTCTACACTCTATACCCTACTCTCTAAACCCTACACTCTATACCCTACACTCTACACTCTATACCCTACACTCTATACCCTACACTCTACACTCTATACCCTACACTCTATACCCTACACTCTATACCCTACACTCCATACCCTACACGCTACACCCTACACTTTATAGCTTACACTCTATACCCTACACTCTATACCCTAAACTCTATACCATACACTCTATACCCTACACTCTATACCCTACACTCTATACCCTACACTCTACACCATACACTCTATGCACTACCCTCTATACCTTACACTCTATACCCTACACTCTACACAGTATACCCTACACTCTATACCCTACACTCTATACCATACACTCTATACCCTACACTCTATACCCTACACTCTACACTCTATACCCTTCACTCTATACCCTACACTCTATACCCTACACTCTACACTTTATACCCTACACTCTATACCCTACACTCTATACCCTACACTCTATACCCTACACTCTACACTCTATACCCTACACTCTATACCCTACACTCTATACCCTACACTCTATACCCTACACTCTATACCCTACACTCTACACTTTATACCCTACACTCTATACCCTACACTCTATACCATACACTCTATACCCTACACTCTATACCCTACACTCTATACCCTACACTCTACACTCTATACCCTACACTCTATACCCTACACTCTACACTTTATACCCTACACTCTATACCCTACACTCTATACCCTACACTCTATACCCTACACTCTACACTCTACACCCTACACTCTACACTTTATACCCTACACTCTATACCCTACACTCTATACCCTTCACTCTATACCCTACACGCTATACCCTACACTCTATACCCTACACTCTATACCCTACACTCTATACCCTACACTCTACACCCTACACTCTATACCCTACACCCTATACCCTACACTCTATACCCTACACTCAACACTCTACACTCTATACCCTACACTCTATACCCTACACTCTATACCCTACACTCTACACCCTACACTCTACACTCGATACCCTACACTCTATACCCTACAATCTATACCATACACTCTATACCATACACTCTATCCCCTACACTCTATACCATACACTCTACACTCTATACCCTACACTCTACACCCTACACTATATACCCTACACTCTACACTCTATACCCTACATTCTCTACCCTACACTCTATACCATACACTCTATACCATACACTCTATCCCCTACACTCTATACCATACACTTTACACTCTATACCCTACTTTCTATACCCTACACTCTACACTCTACACCCTACACTCTATACCCTACACTCTACACTCTATACCCTACACTCTACACTCTATACCCTACTCTCTAAACCCTACACTCTATACCCTACACTCTACACTCTATACCCTACACTCTATACCCTACACTCTACACTCTATCCCCTGCACTCTATACCATACATTCTACACTCTATACTCTACACTCTATACCCTACACTCTACACTCTATACCCTACACTCTATACCCTACACTCTACACTCTATACTCTACACTCTACACTCTATACCCTACACTCTATACCCTACAATCTATACCATACACTCTATACCATACACTCTATACCCTACACTCTACACTCTATACCCTACACTCTACACTCTATACCCTACACTCTATACCCTACAATCTATACCATACACTCTATACCATACACTCTATACCCTACACTCTATACCTCACACTCTACACTCTATCCCCTGCACTCTATAACACACACTCTACACTCTATACCCTACACTCTATATCCTACACTCTACACTCTATACCCTACACTCTATACCCTACACTCTACACTCTATACCCTACACTCTACACTCTATACCCTACACTCTACACTCTATACCCTACACTCTATACCCTACAATCTATACCATACACTCTATACCATACACTCTACAACCTACACTCTATACCCTACACTCTACACTCTATACGCTACACTCTGTACCATACACTCTATACCCTACACTCTATACCATACACTCTGTACCCTACACTCTATACCTCACACTCTACACTATATCCCCTGCACTCTATACCATACACTCTACACTCTATACCCTACACTCTATACCCTACACTCTACACTCTATACCCTACACTCTATACCCTACACTCTACACTCTATACCCTACACTCTACACTCTATACCCTACACTCTATACCCTACAATCTATACCCTACACTCTATACCCTACACTCTATACCCTACACTCTACACTCTATACCCTACACTCTACACTCTATACCCTACACTCTATACCCTACAATCTATACCATACACGCTATACCATACACTCTATACCCTACACTCTATACCTCACACTCTACACTCTATCCCCTGCACTCTATACCATACAGTCTACACTCTATACCCTACACTCTATACCCTACACTCTACACTCTATACCCTACACTCTATACCCTACACTCTACACTCTATACCCTACACTCTACACTCTATACCCTACACTCTATACCCTACAATCTATACCATACACTCTATACCATACACTCTATACCCTACACAATATACCCTACACTCTATACCCTACACTCTATACCATACTCTCTATACCCTACACTCTATATCATACACTCTATAGCCTACACTCTATTCCCTACACTCTATACCATACACTCTATACCCTACACTCTATACCCTACACTATACACTCTATACCCTACTCTCTACACTCTATACCATACACTCTATACCCTACACTCTATACCCTACAATCTACACTCTATACCCTACAATCTATACACTACACTCTAAACCCTACACTCTACACTCTATACCCTACACTCTATACCCTACACTCTACACTCTATACCCTACACTCTATACCCTACACTCTATACTCTATACCCTACACTCTACACTCTATACCCAACTCTCTAAACCCTACACTCTATACCCTACACTCTACACTCTATACCCTACACTCTATACCCTACACTCTACACTCTATACCCTACACTCTACACTCTATACCCTACTCTCTAAACCCTACACTCTATACCCTACACTCTACACTCTATACCCTACACTCTATACCCTACACTCTACACTCTATACCCTACACTCTATACCCTACACTCTATACCCTACACTCCATACCCTACACGCTACACCCTACACTTTATAGCTTACACTCTATACCCTACACTCTATACCCTAAACTCTATACCATACACTCTATACCCTACACTCTATACCCTACACTCTATACCCTACACTCTACACCATACACTCTATGCACTACCCTCTATACCTTACACTCTATACCCTACACTCTACACAGTATACCCTACACTCTATACCCTACACTCTACACTCTATACCCTACACTCTATACCATACACTCTATACCCTACACTCTATACCCTACACTCTACACTCTATACCCTACACTCTATACCCTACACTCTATACCCTACACTCTACACTTTATACCCTACACTCTATACCCTACACTCTATTCCCTACACTCTATACCCTACACTCTACACTCTATACCCTACACTCTATACCCTACACTCTATACCCTACACTCTATACCCTACACTCTACACTTTATACCCTACACTCTATACCCTACACTCTATACCATACACTCTATACCCTACACTCTATACCCTACACTCTATACCCTACACTCTACACTCTATACACTACACTCTATACCCTACACTCTACACTTTATACCCTACACTCTATACCCTACACTCTATACCCTCCACTCTATACCCTACACTCTACACTCTACACCCTACACTCTACACTTTATACCCTACACTCTATACCCTACACTCTATACCCTTCAATCTATACCCTACACGCTATACCCTACACTCTATACCCTACACTCTATACCCTACACTCTATACCCTACACTCTACACCCTACACTCTATACCCTACACCCTATACCCTACACTCTATACCCTACACTCAACACTCTACACTCTATACCCTACACTCTATACCCTACACTCTATACCCTACACTCTACACCCTACACTCTACACTCTATACCCTACACTCTATACCCTACACTCTACACTCTATACCCTACACTCTATACCCTACACTCTACACTTTATACCCTACACTCTATACCCTACACTCTATACCCTCCACTCTATACCCTACACTCTACACTCTACACCCTACACTCTACACTTTATACCCTACACTCTATACCCTACACTCTATACCCTTCACTCTATACCCTACACGCTATACCCTACACTCTATACCCTACACTCTATACCCTACACTCTATACCCTACACTCTACACCCTACACTCTATACCCTACACCCTATACCCTACACTCTATACCCTACACTCAACACTCTACACTCTATACCCTACACTCTATACCCTACACTCTATACCCTACACTCTACACCCTACACTCTACACTCGATACCCTACACTCTATACCCTACAATCTATACCATACACTCTATACCATACACTCTATACCATACACTCTATCCCCTACACTCTATACCATACACTCTACACTCTATACCCTACACTCTACACCCTACACTATATACCCTACACTCTACACTCTATACCCTACATTCTCTACCCTACACTCTATACCATACACTCTATACCATACACTCTATCCCCTACACTCTATACCATACACTTTACACTCTATACCCTACTTTCTATACCCTACACTCTACACTCTACACCCTACACTCTATACCCTACACTCTACACTCTATACCCTACACTCTACACTCTATACCCTACACTCTACACCCTACACTCTATACCATACACTCTATACCTTACACTCTACACTCTATACCCTACACTCTATACCCTACACTCTATACCCTACACCCTACGCTCTATACCCTACAATCTATACCCTAAACTCTACACTCTATACCCTACACTCTATTCCATACACTCTATACCCTACACTCTATACCCTACACTCTACACTCTATACCCTACACTCTACACTTTACACTCTATACCCTACACTCTATACTCTATACCCTACACTCTATACCGTGCATTCTACACTCTATACTCTACACTCTATACCCTGCACTCTAATCCCTACACTCTACACTCTATACCCTACACTCTATACCCTACACTCTATACCCTACACTCTACACCCTACACTCTATACCCTACACTCTATACCCTACACTCTATACCCTACACTCTACACTCTATACCCTACACTCTATACCATACACTCTACACTCTATTCCCTACACTCTATACCATACACTCTATACCCT
The DNA here is from genome assembly GCF_032444005.1 of Ranitomeya imitator. Taxonomy (NCBI): domain Eukaryota; kingdom Metazoa; phylum Chordata; class Amphibia; order Anura; family Dendrobatidae; genus Ranitomeya; species Ranitomeya imitator. The sequence goes on along the minus strand of NW_027193338.1, from coordinate 748,266 downwards.
ACACTCTATACCCTACACTCTACACTCTATACCATACACTCTATACCCTACACTCTATACCCTACACTCTACACTCTATACCCTACAATCTATACCCTACACTCTATACCCTACACTCTACACCCTACACTCTATACCCTACAATCTACACTCTATACCCTACACTCTATTCCATACACTCTATACCCTACACTCTATACCATACACTCTACACCATACACTCTATACCATACACTCTATACCTCACACTCTACACTCTATACCCTACACTCTATACTCTACACTATACACTCTATACCCTACACTCTACACCATACACTCTATACCCTACACTCTATACTCTACGCTATACACTCTATACCTTACAATCTATACCTTACACTCTTTACAATACACTCTATACCCTACACTCTATACCCTACACTCTACACTCTATAACCTACACTCTATACCATACACTCTATATTCTACACTCTATACCCTACACTCTATACCCTACACTCTACACTCTATACCCTACACTCTATACCATACACTCTATACCCTACACTCTATGCCCTACACTCTAATCTCCATACCATACACTCTATACCCTACACTCTATAACATACATTCTACACCCTACACTCTATACCATACACTCTATACCATACACTCTACACTCTATACCATTCACTCTATACCCTACACTCTACACTTTATACCCTACACTCTATACCCTACAATCTATACCCTACACTCTATACCCTACACGCTATATCCTACACTCTATACCCTACACTCTATACCCTACACTCTACACTCTATACCCTACACTCTATACCATACACTCTATACCCTACACTCTACACTCTATACCCTACACTCTATACCATACACTCTATACCATACACTATATGCCCTACACTCTAATCTCCATACCATACACTCTATACCCTACACTCTATAACATACATTCTACACCCTACACTCTATACCATACACTCTATACCCTACACTCTACACTCTATACCATACACTCTATACCCTACACGCTACACTCTATACCCTAAACTCTACACCCTACACTCTATACCCTACACTCTATACCCTACACTCTATACCCTACACTCTATACCCTACACTCTACACTCTATACCCTACACTCTATACCGTACACACTATACCATACACTCTATACCATACACTCTATATCATACCCTCTATACCCTACACTCTATACCCTACACTCTACACTCTATACCCTACACTCTACACTCTATACCCTACACTCTATACATTACAATCTATACCATACACTCTATACCATACACTCTATACCCTACACTCTATACCTCACACTCTACACTCTATCCCCTGCACTCTATACCATACACCCTACACTCTATACCATACACTCTATACCCTACACTCTATACCCTCCACTCTATACCCTACACTCTACACTCTACACCCTACACTCTACACTTTATACCCTACACTCTATACCCTACACTCTATACCCTTCACTCTATACCCTACACGCTATACCCTACACTCTATACCCTACACTCTATACCCTACACTCTACACCCTACACTCTATACCCTACACCCTATACCCTACACTCTATACCCTACACTCAACACTCTACACTCTATACCCTACACTCTATACCCTACACTCTATACCCTACACTCTACACCCTACACTCTACACTCGATACCCTACACTCTATACCCTACAATCTATACCATACACTCTATACCATACACTCTATACCATACACTCTATCCCCTACACTCTATACCATACACTCTACACTCTATACCCTACACTCTACACCCTACACTATATACCCTACACTCTACACTCTATACCCTACATTCTCTACCCTACACTCTATACCATACACTCTATACCATACACTCTATCCCCTACACTCTATACCATACACTTTACACTCTATACCCTACTTTCTATACCCTACACTCTACACTCTACACCCTACACTCTATACCCTACACTCTACACTCTATACCCTACACTCTACACTCTATACCCTACACTCTACACCCTACACTCTATACCATACACTCTATACCCTACACTCTACACTCTATACCCTACACTCTATACCCTACACTCTATACCCTACACCCTACGCTCTATACCCTACACTCTATACCCTAAACTCTACACTCTATACCCTACACTCTATTCCATACACTCTATACCCTACACTCTATACCCTACACTCTACACTCTATACCCTACACTCTACACTTTACACTCTATACCCTACACTCTATACTCTATACCCTACACTCTATACCGTGCATTCTACACTCTATACTCTACACTCTATACCCTGCACTCTAATCCCTACACTCTACACTCTATACCCTACACTCTATACCCTACACTCTATACCCTACACTCTACACCCTACACTCTATACCCTACACTCTATACCCTACACTCTATACCCTACACTCTACACTCTATACCCTACACTCTATACCATACACTCTACACTCTATTCCCTACACTCTATACCATACACTCTATACCCTACACTCTATACCCTACACTCTACACTCTATACCCTACAATCTATACCCTACACTCTATACCCTACACTCTACACCCTACACTCTATACCCTACAATCTACACTCTATACCCTACACTCTATGCCATACACTCTATACCCTACACTCTATACCATACACTCTACACCATACACTCTATACCATACACTCTATACCCCACACTCTACACTCTATACCCTACACTCTATACCCTACACTATACACTCTATACCCTACACTCTACACCATACACTCTATACCCTACACTCTATACTCTACGCTATACACTCTATACCTTACAATCTATACCTTACACTCTTTACAATACACTCTATACCCTACACTCTATACCCTACACTCTACACTCTATAACCTACACTCTATACCATACACTCTATATCCTACACTCTATACCCTACACTCTATACCCTACACTCTACACTCTATACCCTACACTCTATACCATACACTCTATACCCTACACTCTATGCCCTACACTCTAATCTCCATACCATACACTCTATACCCTACACTCTATAACATACATTCTACACCCTACACTCTATACCATACACTCTATACCATACACTCTACACTCTATACCATTCACTCTATACCCTACACTCTACACTTTATACCCTACACTCTATACCCTACAATCTATACCCTACACTCTATACCCTACACGCTATATCCTATACTCTATACCCTACACTCTATACCCTACACTCTACACTCTATACCCTACACTCTATACCATACACTCTATACCCTACACTCTACACTCTATACCCTACACTCTATACCATACACTCTATACCATACACTATATGCCCTACACTCTAATCTCCATACCATACACTCTATACCCTACACTCTATAACATACATTCTACACCCTACACTCTATACCATACACTCTATACCCTACACTCTACACTCTATACCATACACTCTATACCCTACACGCTACACTCTATACCCTAAACTCTACACCCTACACTCTATACCCTACACTCTATACCCTACACTCTATACCCTACACTCTATACCCTACACTCTACACTCTATACCCTACACTCTATACCGTACACTCTATACCATACACTCTATACCATACACTCTATATCATACCCTCTATACCCTACACTCTATACCCTACACTCTACACTCTATATTCTACACTCTACACTCTATACCCTACACTCTATACATTACAATCTATACCATACACTCTATACCATACACTCTATACCCTACACTCTATACCTCACACTCTACACTCTATACCCTACACTCTATAACCTACACTCTATACCCTACACTCTTTACCCTACTCTCTACACTTTATACCCTACACTCTACACTCTATACCCTACACTCTACACTCTATTCCCTACACTCTACACTCTATTCCCTACACTCTATACCATACTCTCTATACCCTACACTTTTTACCCTACAATATACACTCTATACCCTACACTCTACACTCTATACCCTACACTCTATACCCTACACTCTATACCCTACAATCTATACCCTACACTCTATACCCTACACTCTAAACGCTACACTCTGTACCCTACACTCTACACTCTATACCCTACACTCTATACCATACACTCTATACCCTACACTCTATACCCTACACTCTATACCCTACACTCTACACTCTATACCCTACACTCTATAACATACACTTTATACCGTACACTCTATACCTTACACTCTATACCCTACACTCTACACCCTACACTCTATACCCTACACTCTATAACCTACACTCTATACCCTACTCTCTACACTTTATACCCTACACTCTACACTCTATAACCTACAATCTACACCCTACAATCTACAATCTATACCCTACACTCTATAACCTACACTCTATACCCTACACTCTACACCCTACTCTCTACACTTTATACCCTACACTCTACACTCTATACCCTACACTCTATACCCTACACTCTATACTCTATACCCTACACTCTACACTCTATACCCAACTATCTAAACACTACACTCTATACCCTACACTCTACACTCTATACCCTACACTCTATACCCTACACTCTACACTCTATACCCTACACTCTACACTCTATACCCTACTCTCTAAACCCTGCACTCTATACCATACACTCTACACTCTATACTCTACACTCTATACCCTACACTCTACACTCTATACCCTACACTCTATACCCTACACTCTACACTCTATACCCTACACTCTACACTCTATACCCTACACTCTATACCCTACAATCTATACCATACACTCTATACCATACACTCTATACCCTACACTCTACACTCTATACCCTACACTCTACACTCTATACCCTACACTCTATACCCTACAATCTATACCATACACTCTATACCATACACTCTATTCCCTACACTCTATACCATACTCTCTATACCCTACACTTTTTACCCTACAATATACACTCTATACCCTACACTCTACACTCTATACCCTACACTCTATACCCTACACTCTACACTCTATACCCTACAATCTATACCCTACACTCTATACCCTACACTCTAAACGCTACACTCTGTACCCTACACTCTACACTCTATACCCTACACTCTATACCATACACTCTATACCCTACACTCTATACCCTACACTCTATACCCTACACTCTACACTCTATACCCTACACTCTATAACATACACTTCATACCGTACACTCTATACCTTACACTCTATACCCTACACTCTACACCCTACACTCTATACCCTACACTCTATAACCTACACTCTATACCCTACTCTCTACACTTTATACCCTACACTCTACACTCTATAACCTACAATCTACACCCTACAATCTACAATCTATACCCTACACTCTATAACCTACACTCTATACCCTACACTCTACACCCTACTCTCTACACTTTATACCCTACACTCTACACTCTATACCCTACACTCTATACCCTACACTCTATACTCTATACCCTACACTCTACACTCTATACCCAACTATCTAAACACTACACTCTATACCCTACACTCTACACTCTACACCCTACACTCTATACCCTACACTCTACACTCTATACCCTACACTCTACACTCTATACCCTACACTCTACACCCTACACTCTATACCATACACTCTATACCTTACACTCTACACTCTATACCCTACACTCTATACCCTACACTCTATACCCTACACCCTACGCTCTATACCCTACAATCTATACCCTAAACTCTACACTCTATACCCTACACTCTATTCCATACACTCTATACCCTACACTCTATACCCTACACTCTACACTCTATACCCTACACTCTACACTTTACACTCTATACCCTACACTCTATACTCTATACCCTACACTCTATACCGTGCATTCTACACTCTATACTCTACACTCTATACCCTGCACTCTAATCCCTACACTCTACACTCTATACCCTACACTCTATACCCTACACTCTATACCCTACACTCTACACCCTACACTCTATACCCTACACTCTATACCCTACACTCTATACCCTACACTCTACACTCTATACCCTACACTCTATACCATACACTCTACACTCTATTCCCTACACTCTATACCATACACTCTATACCCTACACTCTATACCCTACACTCTACACTCTATACCATACACTCTATACCCTACACTCTATACCCTACACTCTACACTCTATACCCTACAATCTATACCCTACACTCTATACCCTACACTCTACACCCTACACTCTATACCCTACAATCTACACTCTATACCCTACACTCTATTCCATACACTCTATACCCTACACTCTATACCATACACTCTACACCATACACTCTATACCATACACTCTATACCTCACACTCTACACTCTATACCCTACACTCTATACCCTACACTATACACTCTATACCCTACACTCTACACCATACACTCTATACCCTACACTCTATACTCTACGCTATACACTCTATACCTTACAATCTATACCTTACACTCTTTACAATACACTCTATACCCTACACTCTATACCCTACACTCTACACTCTATAACCTACACTCTATACCATACACTCTATATCCTACACTCTATACCCTACACTCTATACCCTACACTCTACACTCTATACCCTACACTCTATACCATACACTCTATACCCTACACTCTATGCCCTACACTCTAATCTCCATACCATACACTCTATACCCTACACTCTATAACATACATTCTACACCCTACACTCTATACCATACACTCTATACCATACACTCTACACTCTATACCATTCACTCTATACCCTACACTCTACACTTTATACCCTACACTCTATACCCTACAATCTATACCCTACACTCTATACCCTACACGCTATATCCTACACTCTATACCCTACACTCTATACCCTACACTCTACACTCTATACCCTACACTCTATACCATACACTCTATACCCTACACTCTACACTCTATACCCTACACTCTATACCATACACTCTATACCATACACTATATGCCCTACACTCTAATCTCCATACCATACACTCTATACCCTACACTCTATAACATACATTCTACACCCTACACTCTATACCATACACTCTATACCCTACACTCTACACTCTATACCATACACTCTATACCCTACACGCTACACTCTATACCCTAAACTCTACACCCTACACTCTATACCCTACACTCTATACCCTACACTCTATACCCTACACTCTATACCCTACACTCTACACTCTATACCCTACACTCTATACCGTACACACTATACCATACACTCTATACCATACACTCTATATCATACCCTCTATACCCTACACTCTATACCCTACACTCTACACTCTATACCCTACACTCTACACTCTATACCCTACACTCTATACATTACAATCTATACCATACACTCTATACCATACACTCTATACCCTACACTCTATACCTCACACTCTACACTCTATCCCCTGCACTCTATACCATACACCCTACACTCTATACCATACACTCTATACCCTACACTCTATACCCTCCACTCTATACCCTACACTCTACACTCTACACCCTACACTCTACACTTTATACCCTACACTCTATACCCTACACTCTATACCCTTCACTCTATACCCTACACGCTATACCCTACACTCTATACCCTACACTCTATACCCTACACTCTACACCCTACACTCTATACCCTACACCCTATACCCTACACTCTATACCCTACACTCAACACTCTACACTCTATACCCTACACTCTATACCCTACACTCTATACCCTACACTCTACACCCTACACTCTACACTCGATACCCTACACTCTATACCCTACAATCTATACCATACACTCTATACCATACACTCTATACCATACACTCTATCCCCTACACTCTATACCATACACTCTACACTCTATACCCTACACTCTACACCCTACACTATATACCCTACACTCTACACTCTATACCCTACATTCTCTACCCTACACTCTATACCATACACTCTATACCATACACTCTATCCCCTACACTCTATACCATACACTTTACACTCTATACCCTACTTTCTATACCCTACACTCTACACTCTACACCCTACACTCTATACCCTACACTCTACACTCTATACCCTACACTCTACACTCTATACCCTACACTCTACACCCTACACTCTATACCATACACTCTATACCCTACACTCTACACTCTATACCCTACACTCTATACCCTACACTCTATACCCTACACCCTACGCTCTATACCCTACACTCTATACCCTAAACTCTACACTCTATACCCTACACTCTATTCCATACACTCTATACCCTACACTCTATACCCTACACTCTACACTCTATACCCTACACTCTACACTTTACACTCTATACCCTACACTCTATACTCTATACCCTACACTCTATACCGTGCATTCTACACTCTATACTCTACACTCTATACCCTGCACTCTAATCCCTACACTCTACACTCTATACCCTACACTCTATACCCTACACTCTATACCCTACACTCTACACCCTACACTCTATACCCTACACTCTATACCCTACACTCTATACCCTACACTCTACACTCTATACCCTACACTCTATACCATACACTCTACACTCTATTCCCTACACTCTATACCATACACTCTATACCCTACACTCTATACCCTACACTCTACACTCTATACCCTACAATCTATACCCTACACTCTATACCCTACACTCTACACCCTACACTCTATACCCTACAATCTACACTCTATACCCTACACTCTATGCCATACACTCTATACCCTACACTCTATACCATACACTCTACACCATACACTCTATACCATACACTCTATACCCCACACTCTACACTCTATACCCTACACTCTATACCCTACACTATACACTCTATACCCTACACTCTACACCATACACTCTATACCCTACACTCTATACTCTACGCTATACACTCTATACCTTACAATCTATACCTTACACTCTTTACAATACACTCTATACCCTACACTCTATACCCTACACTCTACACTCTATAACCTACACTCTATACCATACACTCTATATCCTACACTCTATACCCTACACTCTATACCCTACACTCTACACTCTATACCCTACACTCTATACCATACACTCTATACCCTACACTCTATGCCCTACACTCTAATCTCCATACCATACACTCTATACCCTACACTCTATAACATACATTCTACACCCTACACTCTATACCATACACTCTATACCATACACTCTACACTCTATACCATTCACTCTATACCCTACACTCTACACTTTATACCCTACACTCTATACCCTACAATCTATACCCTACACTCTATACCCTACACGCTATATCCTACACTCTATACCCTACACTCTATACCCTACACTCTACACTCTATACCCTACACTCTATACCATACACTCTATACCCTACACTCTACACTCTATACCCTACACTCTATACCATACACTCTATACCATACACTATATGCCCTACACTCTAATCTCCATACCATACACTCTATACCCTACACTCTATAACATACATTCTACACCCTACACTCTATACCATACACTCTATACCCTACACTCTACACTCTATACCATACACTCTATACCCTACACGCTACACTCTATACCCTAAACTCTACACCCTACACTCTATACCCTACACTCTATACCCTACACTCTATACCCTACACTCTATACCCTACACTCTACACTCTATACCCTACACTCTATACCGTACACTCTATACCATACACTCTATACCATACACTCTATATCATACCCTCTATACCCTACACTCTATACCCTACACTCTACACTCTATATTCTACACTCTACACTCTATACCCTACACTCTATACATTACAATCTATACCATACACTCTATACCATACACTCTATACCCTACACTCTATACCTCACACTCTACACTCTATACCCTACACTCTATAACCTACACTCTATACCCTACACTCTTTACCCTACTCTCTACACTTTATACCCTACACTCTACACTCTATACCCTACACTCTACACTCTATTCCCTACACTCTACACTCTATTCCCTACACTCTATACCATACTCTCTATACCCTACACTTTTTACCCTACAATATACACTCTATACCCTACACTCTACACTCTATACCCTACACTCTATACCCTACACTCTATACCCTACAATCTATACCCTACACTCTATACCCTACACTCTAAACGCTACACTCTGTACCCTACACTCTACACTCTATACCCTACACTCTATACCCTACACTCTATACCCTACACTCTATACCCTACACTCTATACCCTACACTCTACACTCTATACCCTACACTCTATAACATACACTTTATACCGTACACTCTATACCTTACACTCTATACCCTACACTCTACACCCTACACTCTATACCCTACACTCTATAACCTACACTCTATACCCTACTCTCTACACTTTATACCCTACACTCTACACTCTATAACCTACAATCTACACCCTACAATCTACAATCTATACCCTACACTCTATAACCTACACTCTATACCCTACACTCTACACCCTACTCTCTACACTTTATACCCTACACTCTACACTCTATACCCTACACTCTATACCCTACACTCTATACTCTATACCCTACACTCTACACTCTATACCCAACTATCTAAACACTACACTCTATACCCTACACTCTACACTCTATACCCTACACTCTATACCCTACACTCTACACTCTATACCCTACACTCTACACTCTATACCCTACTCTCTAAACCCTGCACTCTATACCATACACTCTACACTCTATACTCTACACTCTATACCCTACACTCTACACTCTATACCCTACACTCTATACCCTACACTCTACACTCTATACCCTACACTCTACACTCTATACCCTACACTCTATACCCTACAATCTATACCATACACTCTATACCATACACTCTATACCCTACACTCTACACTCTATACCCTACACTCTACACTCTATACCCTACACTCTATACCCTACAATCTATACCATACACTCTATACCATACACTCTATTCCCTACACTCTATACCATACTCTCTATACCCTACACTTTTTACCCTACAATATACACTCTATACCCTACACTCTACACTCTATACCCTACACTCTATACCCTACACTCTACACTCTATACCCTACAATCTATACCCTACACTCTATACCCTACACTCTAAACGCTACACTCTGTACCCTACACTCTACACTCTATACCCTACACTCTATACCATACACTCTATACCCTACACTCTATACCCTACACTCTATACCCTACACTCTACACTCTATACCCTACACTCTATAACATACACTTCATACCGTACACTCTATACCTTACACTCTATACCCTACACTCTACACCCTACACTCTATACCCTACACTCTATAACCTACACTCTATACCCTACTCTCTACACTTTATACCCTACACTCTACACTCTATAACCTACAATCTACACCCTACAATCTACAATCTATACCCTACACTCTATAACCTACACTCTATACCCTACACTCTACACCCTACTCTCTACACTTTATACCCTACACTCTACACTCTATACCCTACACTCTATACCCTACACTCTATACTCTATACCCTACACTCTACACTCTATACCCAACTATCTAAACACTACACTCTATACCCTACACTCTACACTCTACACCCTACACTCTATACCCTACACTCTACACTCTATACCCTACACTCTACACTCTATACCCTACACTCTACACCCTACACTCTATACCATACACTCTATACCTTACACTCTACACTCTATACCCTACACTCTATACCCTACACTCTATACCCTACACCCTACGCTCTATACCCTACAATCTATACCCTAAACTCTACACTCTATACCCTACACTCTATTCCATACACTCTATACCCTACACTCTATACCCTACACTCTACACTCTATACCCTACACTCTACACTTTACACTCTATACCCTACACTCTATACTCTATACCCTACACTCTATACCGTGCATTCTACACTCTATACTCTACACTCTATACCCTGCACTCTAATCCCTACACTCTACACTCTATACCCTACACTCTATACCCTACACTCTATACCCTACACTCTACACCCTACACTCTATACCCTACACTCTATACCCTACACTCTATACCCTACACTCTACACTCTATACCCTACACTCTATACCATACACTCTACACTCTATTCCCTACACTCTATACCATACACTCTATACCCTACACTCTATACCCTACACTCTACACTCTATACCATACACTCTATACCCTACACTCTATACCCTACACTCTACACTCTATACCCTACAATCTATACCCTACACTCTATACCCTACACTCTACACCCTACACTCTATACCCTACAATCTACACTCTATACCCTACACTCTATTCCATACACTCTATACCCTACACTCTATACCATACACTCTACACCATACACTCTATACCATACACTCTATACCTCACACTCTACACTCTATACCCTACACTCTATACCCTACACTATACACTCTATACCCTACACTCTACACCATACACTCTATACCCTACACTCTATACTCTACGCTATACACTCTATACCTTACAATCTATACCTTACACTCTTTACAATACACTCTATACCCTACACTCTATACCCTACACTCTACACTCTATAACCTACACTCTATACCATACACTCTATATCCTACACTCTATACCCTACACTCTATACCCTACACTCTACACTCTATACCCTACACTCTATACCATACACTCTATACCCTACACTCTATGCCCTACACTCTAATCTCCATACCATACACTCTATACCCTACACTCTATAACATACATTCTACACCCTACACTCTATACCATACACTCTATACCATACACTCTACACTCTATACCATTCACTCTATACCCTACACTCTACACTTTATACCCTACACTCTATACCCTACAATCTATACCCTACACTCTATACCCTACACGCTATATCCTACACTCTATACCCTACACTCTATACCCTACACTCTACACTCTATACCCTACACTCTATACCATACACTCTATACCCTACACTCTACACTCTATACCCTACACTCTATACCATACACTCTATACCATACACTATATGCCCTACACTCTAATCTCCATACCATACACTCTATACCCTACACTCTATAACATACATTCTACACCCTACACTCTATACCATACACTCTATACCCTACACTCTACACTCTATACCATACACTCTATACCCTACACGCTACACTCTATACCCTAAACTCTACACCCTACACTCTATACCCTACACTCTATACCCTACACTCTATACCCTACACTCTATACCCTACACTCTACACTCTATACCCTACACTCTATACCGTACACACTATACCATACACTCTATACCATACACTCTATATCATACCCTCTATACCCTACACTCTATACCCTACACTCTACACTCTATACCCTACACTCTACACTCTATACCCTACACTCTATACATTACAATCTATACCATACACTCTATACCATACACTCTATACCCTACACTCTATACCTCACACTCTACACTCTATCCCCTGCACTCTATACCATACACCCTACACTCTATACCATACACTCTATACCCTACACTCTATACCCTCCACTCTATACCCTACACTCTACACTCTACACCCTACACTCTACACTTTATACCCTACACTCTATACCCTACACTCTATACCCTTCACTCTATACCCTACACGCTATACCCTACACTCTATACCCTACACTCTATACCCTACACTCTACACCCTACACTCTATACCCTACACCCTATACCCTACACTCTATACCCTACACTCAACACTCTACACTCTATACCCTACACTCTATACCCTACACTCTATACCCTACACTCTACACCCTACACTCTACACTCGATACCCTACACTCTATACCCTACAATCTATACCATACACTCTATACCATACACTCTATACCATACACTCTATCCCCTACACTCTATACCATACACTCTACACTCTATACCCTACACTCTACACCCTACACTATATACCCTACACTCTACACTCTATACCCTACATTCTCTACCCTACACTCTATACCATACACTCTATACCATACACTCTATCCCCTACACTCTATACCATACACTTTACACTCTATACCCTACTTTCTATACCCTACACTCTACACTCTACACCCTACACTCTATACCCTACACTCTACACTCTATACCCTACACTCTACACTCTATACCCTACACTCTACACCCTACACTCTATACCATACACTCTATACCCTACACTCTACACTCTATACCCTACACTCTATACCCTACACTCTATACCCTACACCCTACGCTCTATACCCTACACTCTATACCCTAAACTCTACACTCTATACCCTACACTCTATTCCATACACTCTATACCCTACACTCTATACCCTACACTCTACACTCTATACCCTACACTCTACACTTTACACTCTATACCCTACACTCTATACTCTATACCCTACACTCTATACCGTGCATTCTACACTCTATACTCTACACTCTATACCCTGCACTCTAATCCCTACACTCTACACTCTATACCCTACACTCTATACCCTACACTCTATACCCTACACTCTACACCCTACACTCTATACCCTACACTCTATACCCTACACTCTATACCCTACACTCTACACTCTATACCCTACACTCTATACCATACACTCTACACTCTATTCCCTACACTCTATACCATACACTCTATACCCTACACTCTATACCCTACACTCTACACTCTATACCCTACAATCTATACCCTACACTCTATACCCTACACTCTACACCCTACACTCTATACCCTACAATCTACACTCTATACCCTACACTCTATGCCATACACTCTATACCCTACACTCTATACCATACACTCTACACCATACACTCTATACCATACACTCTATACCCCACACTCTACACTCTATACCCTACACTCTATACCCTACACTATACACTCTATACCCTACACTCTACACCATACACTCTATACCCTACACTCTATACTCTACGCTATACACTCTATACCTTACAATCTATACCTTACACTCTTTACAATACACTCTATACCCTACACTCTATACCCTACACTCTACACTCTATAACCTACACTCTATACCATACACTCTATATCCTACACTCTATACCCTACACTCTATACCCTACACTCTACACTCTATACCCTACACTCTATACCATACACTCTATACCCTACACTCTATGCCCTACACTCTAATCTCCATACCATACACTCTATACCCTACACTCTATAACATACATTCTACACCCTACACTCTATACCATACACTCTATACCATACACTCTACACTCTATACCATTCACTCTATACCCTACACTCTACACTTTATACCCTACACTCTATACCCTACAATCTATACCCTACACTCTATACCCTACACGCTATATCCTACACTCTATACCCTACACTCTATACCCTACACTCTACACTCTATACCCTACACTCTATACCATACACTCTATACCCTACACTCTACACTCTATACCCTACACTCTATACCATACACTCTATACCATACACTATATGCCCTACACTCTAATCTCCAAACCATACACTCTATACCCTACACTCTATAACATACATTCTACACCCTACACTCTATACCATACACTCTATACCCTACACTCTACACTCTATACCATACACTCTATACCCTACACGCTACACTCTATACCCTAAACTCTACACCCTACACTCTATACCCTACACTCTATACCCTACACTCTATACCCTACACTCTATACCCTACACTCTACACTCTATACCCTACACTCTATACCGTACACTCTATACCATACACTCTATACCATACACTCTATATCATACCCTCTATACCCTACACTCTACACTCTATATTCTACACTCTACACTCTATACCCTACACTCTATACATTACAATCTATACCATACACTCTATACCATACACTCTATACCCTACACTCTATACCTCACACTCTACACTCTATACCCTACACTCTATAACCTACACTCTATACCCTACACTCTTTACCCTACTCTCTACACTTTATACCCTACACTCTACACTCTATACCCTACACTCTACACTCTATTCCCTACACTCTACACTCTATTCCCTACACTCTATACCATACTCTCTATACCCTACACTTTTTACCCTACAATATACACTCTATACCCTACACTCTACACTCTATACCCTACACTCTATACCCTACACTCTATACCCTACAATCTATACCCTACACTCTATACCCTACACTCTAAACGCTACACTCTGTACCCTACACTCTACACTCTATACCCTACACTCTATACCATACACTCTATACCCTACACTCTATACCCTACACTCTATACCCTACACTCTACACTCTATACCCTACACTCTATAACATACACTTTATACCGTACACTCTATACCTTACACTCTATACCCTACACTCTACACCCTACACTCTATACCCTACACTCTATAACCTACACTCTATACCCTACTCTCTACACTTTATACCCTACACTCTACACTCTATAACCTACAATCTACACCCTACAATCTACAATCTATACCCTACACTCTATAACCTACACTCTATACCCTACACTCTACACCCTACTCTCTACACTTTATACCCTACACTCTACACTCTATACCCTACACTCTATACCCTACACTCTATACTCTATACCCTACACTCTACACTCTATACCCAACTATCTAAACACTACACTCTATACCCTACACTCTACACTCTATACCCTACACTCTATACCCTACACTCTACACTCTATACCCTACACTCTACACTCTATACCCTACTCTCTAAACCCTGCACTCTATACCATACACTCTACACTCTATACTCTACACTCTATACCCTACACTCTACACTCTATACCCTACACTCTATACCCTACACTCTACACTCTATACCCTACACTCTACACTCTATACCCTACACTCTATACCCTACAATCTATACCATACACTCTATACCATACACTCTATACCCTACACTCTACACTCTATACCCTACACTCTACACTCTATACCCTACACTCTATACCCTACAATCTATACCATACACTCTATACCATACACTCTATTCCCTACACTCTATACCATACTCTCTATACCCTACACTTTTTACCCTACAATATACACTCTATACCCTACACTCTACACTCTATACCCTACACTCTATACCCTACACTCTACACTCTATACCCTACAATCTATACCCTACACTCTATACCCTACACTCTAAACGCTACACTCTGTACCCTACACTCTACACTCTATACCCTACACTCTATACCATACACTCTATACCCTACACTCTATACCCTACACTCTATACCCTACACTCTACACTCTATACCCTACACTCTATAACATACACTTCATACCGTACACTCTATACCTTACACTCTATACCCTACACTCTACACCCTACACTCTATACCCTACACTCTATAACCTACACTCTATACCCTACTCTCTACACTTTATACCCTACACTCTACACTCTATAACCTACAATCTACACCCTACAATCTACAATCTATACCCTACACTCTATAACCTACACTCTATACCCTACACTCTACACCCTACTCTCTACACTTTATACCCTACACTCTACACTCTATACCCTACACTCTATACCCTACACTCTATACTCTATACCCTACACTCTACACTCTATACCCAACTATCTAAACACTACACTCTATACCCTACACTCTACACTCTATACCCTACACTCTATACCCTACACTCTACACTCTATACCCTACACTCTACACTCTATACCCTACTCTCTAAACCCTACACTCTATACCCTACACTCTACACTCTATACCCTACACTCTATACCCTACACTCTACACTCTATCCCCTGCACTCTATACCATACACTCTACACTCTATACTCTACACTCTATACCCTACACTCTATACCCTACACTCTACACTCTATACCCTACACTCTACACTCTATACCCTACACTCTATACCCTACAATCTATACCATACACTCTATACCATACACTCTATACCCTACACTCTACACTCTATACCCTACACTCTACACTCTATACCCTACACTCTATACCCTACAATCTATACCATACACTCTATACCATACACTCTATACCCTACACTCTATACCTCACACTCTACACTCTATCCCCTGCACTCTATAACACACACTCTACACTCTATACCCTACACTCTATATCCTACACTCTACACTCTATACCCTACACTCTATACCCTACACTCTACACTCTATACCCTACACTCTACACTCTATACCCTACACTCTATACCCTACAATCTATACCATACACTCTATACCATACACTCTACAACCTACACTCTATACCCTACACTCTACACTCTATACACTACACTCTGTACCCTACACTCTATACCCTACACTCTATACCATATACTCTGTACCCTACACTCTATACCTCACACTCTACACTATATCCCCTGCACTCTATACCATACACTCTACACTCTATACCCTACACTCTATACCCTACACTCTACATTCTATACCCTACACTCTATACCCTACACTCTACACTCTATACCCTACACTCTACACTCTATACCCTACACTCTATACCCTACAATCTATACCATACACTTTATACCATACACTCTATACCCTACACTCTATACCCTACACTATACACTCTATACCCTACACTCTATACCCTACACTCTATACCCTACACTCTACACTCTATACCCTACACTCTACACTGTATACCCTACACTCTATACCCTACAATCTATACCATACACGCTATACCATACACTCTATACCCTACACTCTATATATCACACTCTACACTCTATCCCCTGCACTCTATACCATACACTCTACACTCTATACCCTACACTCTATACCCTACAATCTATACCATACACTCTATACCATACACTCTATACCCTACACTCTACACTCTATACCCTACACTCTACACTCTATACCCTACACTCTATACCCTACAATCTATACCATACACTCTATACCATACACTCTATACCCTACACTCTATACCCTCCACTCTATACCCTACACTCTACACTCTACACCCTACACTCTACACTTTATACCCTACACTCTATACCCTACACTCTATACCCTTCACTCTATACCCTACACGCTATACCCTACACTCTATACCCTACACTCTATACCCTACACTCTACACCCTACACTCTATACCCTACACCCTATACCCTACACTCTATACCCTACACTCAACACTCTACACTCTATACCCTACACTCTATACCCTACACTCTATACCCTACACTCTACACCCTACACTCTACACTCGATACCCTACACTCTATACCCTACAATCTATACCATACACTCTATACCATACACTCTATACCATACACTCTATCCCCTACACTCTATACCATACACTCTACACTCTATACCCTACACTCTACACCCTACACTATATACCCTACACTCTACACTCTATACCCTACATTCTCTACCCTACACTCTATACCATACACTCTATACCATACACTCTATCCCCTACACTCTATACCATACACTTTACACTCTATACCCTACTTTCTATACCCTACACTCTACACTCTACACCCTACACTCTATACCCTACACTCTACACTCTATACCCTACACTCTACACTCTATACCCTACACTCTACACCCTACACTCTATACCATACACTCTATACCCTACACTCTACACTCTATACCCTACACTCTATACCCTACACTCTATACCCTACACCCTACGCTCTATACCCTACACTCTATACCCTAAACTCTACACTCTATACCCTACACTCTATTCCATACACTCTATACCCTACACTCTATACCCTACACTCTACACTCTATACCCTACACTCTACACTTTACACTCTATACCCTACACTCTATACTCTATACCCTACACTCTATACCGTGCATTCTACACTCTATACTCTACACTCTATACCCTGCACTCTAATCCCTACACTCTACACTCTATACCCTACACTCTATACCCTACACTCTATACCCTACACTCTACACCCTACACTCTATACCCTACACTCTATACCCTACACTCTATACCCTACACTCTACACTCTATACCCTACACTCTATACCATACACTCTACACTCTATTCCCTACACTCTATACCATACACTCTATACCCTACACTCTATACCCTACACTCTACACTCTATACCCTACAATCTATACCCTACACTCTATACCCTACACTCTACACCCTACACTCTATACCCTACAATCTACACTCTATACCCTACACTCTATTCCATACACTCTATACCCTACACTCTATACCATACACTCTACACCATACACTCTATACCATACACTCTATACCCCACACTCTACACTCTATACCCTACACTCTATACCCTACACTATACACTCTATACCCTACACTCTACACCATACACTCTATACCCTACACTCTATACTCTACGCTATACACTCTATACCTTACAATCTATACCTTACACTCTTTACAATACACTCTATACCCTACACTCTATACCCTACACTCTACACTCTATAACCTACACTCTATACCATACACTCTATATCCTACACTCTATACCCTACACTCTATACCCTACACTCTACACTCTATACCCTACACTCTATACCATACACTCTATACCCTACACTCTATGCCCTACACTCTAATCTCCATACCATACACTCTATACCCTACACTCTATAACATACATTCTACACCCTACACTCTATACCATACACTCTATACCATACACTCTACACTCTATACCATTCACTCTATACCCTACACTCTACACTTTATACCCTACACTCTATACCCTACAATCTATACCCTACACTCTATACCCTACACGCTATATCCTACACTCTATACCCTACACTCTATACCCTACACTCTACACTCTATACCCTACACTCTATACCATACACTCTATACCCTACACTCTACACTCTATACCCTACACTCTATACCATACACTCTATACCATACACTATATGCCCTACACTCTAATCTCCATACCATACACTCTATACCCTACACTCTATAACATACATTCTACACCCTACACTCTATACCATACACTCTATACCCTACACTCTACACTCTATACCATACACTCTATACCCTACACGCTACACTCTATACCCTAAACTCTACACCCTACACTCTATACCCTACACTCTATACCCTACACTCTATACCCTACACTCTATACCCTACACTCTACACTCTATACCCTACACTCTATACCGTACACTCTATACCATACACTCTATACCATACACTCTATATCATACCCTCTATACCCTACACTCTATACCCTACACTCTACACTCTATATTCTACACTCTACACTCTATACCCTACACTCTATACATTACAATCTATACCATACACTCTATACCATACACTCTATACCCTACACTCTATACCTCACACTCTACACTCTATACCCTACACTCTATAACCTACACTCTATACCCTACACTCTTTACCCTACTCTCTACACTTTATACCCTACACTCTACACTCTATACCCTACACTCTACACTCTATTCCCTACACTCTACACTCTATTCCCTACACTCTATACCATACTCTCTATACCCTACACTTTTTACCCTACAATATACACTCTATACCCTACACTCTACACTCTATACCCTACACTCTATACCTACACTCTATACCCTACAATCTATACCCTACACTCTATACCCTACACTCTAAACGCTACACTCTGTACCCTACACTCTACACTCTATACCCTACACTCTATACCATACACTCTATACCCTACACTCTATACCCTACACTCTATACCCTACACTCTACACTCTATACCCTACACTCTATAACATACACTTTATACCGTACACTCTATACCTTACACTCTATACCCTACACTCTACACCCTACACTCTATACCCTACACTCTATAACCTACACTCTATACCCTACTCTCTACACTTTATACCCTACACTCTACACTCTATAACCTACAATCTACACCCTACAATCTACAATCTATACCCTACACTCTATAACCTACACTCTATACCCTACACTCTACACCCTACTCTCTACACTTTATACCCTACACTCTACACTCTATACCCTACACTCTATACCCTACACTCTATACTCTATACCCTACACTCTACACTCTATACCCAACTATCTAAACACTACACTCTATACCCTACACTCTACACTCTATACCCTACACTCTATACCCTACACTCTACACTCTATACCCTACACTCTACACTCTATACCCTACTCTCTAAACCCTGCACTCTATACCATACACTCTACACTCTATACTCTACACTCTATACCCTACACTCTACACTCTATACCCTACACTCTATACCCTACACTCTACACTCTATACCCTACACTCTACACTCTATACCCTACACTCTATACCCTACAATCTATACCATACACTCTATACCATACACTCTATACCCTACACTCTACACTCTATACCCTACACTCTACACTCTATACCCTACACTCTATACCCTACAATCTATACCATACACTCTATACCATACACTCTATTCCCTACACTCTATACCATACTCTCTATACCCTACACTTTTTACCCTACAATATACACTCTATACCCTACACTCTACACTCTATACCCTACACTCTATACCCTACACTCTACACTCTATACCCTACAATCTATACCCTACACTCTATACCCTACACTCTAAACGCTACACTCTGTACCCTACACTCTACACTCTATACCCTACACTCTATACCATACACTCTATACCCTACACTCTATACCCTACACTCTATACCCTACACTCTACACTCTATACCCTACACTCTATAACATACACTTCATACCGTACACTCTATACCTTACACTCTATACCCTACACTCTACACCCTACACTCTATACCCTACACTCTATAACCTACACTCTATACCCTACTCTCTACACTTTATACCCTACACTCTACACTCTATAACCTACAATCTACACCCTACAATCTACAATCTATACCCTACACTCTATAACCTACACTCTATACCCTACACTCTACACCCTACTCTCTACACTTTATACCCTACACTCTACACTCTATACCCTACACTCTATACCCTACACTCTATACTCTATACCCTACACTCTACACTCTATACCCAACTATCTAAACACTACACTCTATACCCTACACTCTACACTCTATACCCTACACTCTATACCCTACACTCTACACTCTATACCCTACACTCTACACTCTATACCCTACTCTCTAAACCCTACACTCTATACCCTACACTCTACACTCTATACCCTACACTCTATACCCTACACTCTACACTCTATCCCCTGCACTCTATACCATACACTCTACACTCTATACTCTACACTCTATACCCTACACTCTATACCCTACACTCTACACTCTATACCCTACACTCTACACTCTATACCCTACACTCTATACCCTACAATCTATACCATACACTCTATACCATACACTCTATACCCTACACTCTACACTCTATACCCTACACTCTACACTCTATACCCTACACTCTATACCCTACAATCTATACCATACACTCTATACCATACACTCTATACCCTACACTCTATACCTCACACTCTACACTCTATCCCCTGCACTCTATAACACACACTCTACACTCTATACCCTACACTCTATATCCTACACTCTACACTCTATACCCTACACTCTATACCCGACACTCTACACTCTATACCCTACACTCTACACTCTATACCCTACACTCTATACCCTACAATCTATACCATACACTCTATACCATACACTCTACAACCTACACTCTATACCCTACACTCTACACTCTATACACTACACTCTGTACCCTACACTCTATACCCTACACTCTATACCATATACTCTGTACCCTACACTCTATACCTCACACTCTACACTATATCCCCTGCACTCTATACCATACACTCTACACTCTATACCCTACACTCTATACCCTACACTCTACATTCTATACCCTACACTCTATACCCTACACTCTACACTCTATACCCTACACTCTACACTCTATACCCTACACTCTATACCCTACAATCTATACCATACACTTTATACCATACACTCTATACCCTACACTCTATACCCTACACTATACACTCTATACCCTACACTCTATACCCTACACTCTATACCCTACACTCTACACTCTATACCCTACACTCTACACTGTATACCCTACACTCTATACCCTACAATCTATACCATACACGCTATACCATACACTCTATACCCTACACTCTATATCTCACACTCTACACTCTATCCCCTGCACTCTATACCATACACTCTACACTCTATACCCTACACTCTATACCCTACAATCTATACCATACACTCTATACCATACACTCTATACCCTACACTCTACACTCTATACCCTACACTCTACACTCTATACCCTACACTCTATACCCTACAATCTATACCATACACTCTATACCATACACTCTATACCCTACACTCTATACCTCACACTCTACACTCTATCCCCTGCACTCTATACCATACACTCTACACTCTATACCCTACACTCTATACCCTACAATCTATACCATACACTCTATACCATACACTCTATACCCTACACTCTACACTCTATACCCTACACTCTACACTCTATACCCTACACTCTATACCCTACAATCTATACCATACACTCTATACCATACACTCTATACCCTACACTCTATACCTCACACTCTACACTCTATCCCCTGCACTCTATAACACACACTCTACACTCTATACCCTACACTCTATATCCTACACTCTACACTCTATACCCTACACTCTATACCCTACACTCTACACTCTATACCCTACACTCTACACTCTATACCCTACACTCTATACCCTACAATCTATACCATACACTCTATTCCATACACTCTACAACCTACACTCTATACCCTACACTCTACACTCTATACACTACACTCTGTACCCTACACTCTATACCCTACACTCTATACCATATACTCTGTACCCTACACTCTATACCTCACACTCTACACTATATCCCCTGCACTCTATACCATACACTCTACACTCTATACCCTACACTCTATACCCTACACTCTACATTCTATACCCTACACTCTATACCCTACACTCTACACTCTATACCCTACACTCTACACTCTATACCCTACACTCTATACCCTACAATCTATACCATACACTTTATACCATACACTCTATACCCTACACTCTATACCCTACACTCTACACTCTATACCCTACACTTTATACCCTACACTCTATACCCTACACTCTACACTCTATACCCTACACTCTACACTGTATACCCTACACTCTATACCCTACAATCTATACCATACACGCTATACCATACACTCTATACCCTACACTCTATATCTCACACTCTACACTCTATCCCCTGCACTCTATACCATACACTCTACACTCTATACCCTACACTCTATACCCTACACTCTACACTCTATACCCTACACTCTATACCCTACACTCTACACTCTATACCCTACACTCTACACTCTATACCCTACACTCTATACCCTACAATCTATACCATACACTCTATACCATACACTCTATACCCTACACTCTATACCCTACAATCTATACCCTACACTCTATACCATACACTCTATACCCTACACTCTATATCATACACTCTATAGCCTACACTCTATTCCCTACACTCTATACCATACACTCTATACCCTACACTCTATACCCTACACTATACACTCTATACCCTACTCTCTACAATCTTTACCATACACTCTATACCCTACACTCTATACCCTACAATCTACACTCTATACCCTACAATCTATACACTACACTCTATACCCTACACTCTACACTCTATACCCTACACTCTACACTCTATACCCTACACTCTATACTCTATACCCTACACTCTACACTCTATACCCAACTCTCTAAACCCTACACTCTATACCCTACACTCTACACTCTATACCCTACACTCTATACCCTACACTCTACACTCAATACCCTACACTCTACACTCTATACCCTACTCTCTAAACCCTACACTCTATACCCTACACTCTACACTCTATACCCTACACTCTATACCCTACACTCTACACTCTATACCCTACACTCTATACCCTACACTCTATACTCTACACTCTATACCCTACACTCTATACCCTACACTCTACACCCTACACTTTATAGCTTACACTCTATACCCTACACTCTATACCCTAAACTCTATACCATACACTCTATACCCTACACTCAATACCCTACACTCTATACCCTACACTCTACACCATACACTCTATACCCTACCCTCTATACCTTACACTCTATACCCTACACTCTACACAGTATACCCTACACTCTATACCCTACACTCTATACCATACACTCTATACCCTACACTCTACACTCTATACCCTACACTCTATACCCTACAATCTATACCATACACTCTATACCATACACTCTACAACCTACACTCTATACCCTACACTCTACACTCTATACACTACACTCTGTACCCTACACTCTATACCCTACACTCTATACCATACACTCTGTACCCTACACTCTATACCTCACACTCTACACTATATCCCCTGCACTCTATACCATACACTCTACACTCTATACCCTACACTCTATACCCTACACTCTACATTCTATACCCTACACTCTATACCCTACACTCTACACTCTATACCCTACACTCTACACTCTATACCCTACACTCTATACCCTACACTCTATACCCTACACTCTACACTCTATACCCTACACTCTACACTGTATACCCTACACTCTATACCCTACAATCTATACCATACACGCTATACCATACACTCTATACCCTACACTCTATATCTCACACTCTACACTCTATCCCCTGCACTCTATACCATACACTCTACACTCCATACCCTACACTCTATACCCTACACTCTACACTCTATACCCTACACTCTATACCCTACACTCTACACTCTATACCCTACACTCTACACTCTATACCCTACACTCTATACCCTACAATCTATACCATACACTCTATACCATACACTCTATACCCTACACTCTATACCTTACAATCTATACCCTACACTCTATACCATACACTCTATACCCTACACTCTATATCATACACTCTATAGCCTACACTCTATTCCCTACACTCTATACCATACACTCTATACCCTACACTCTATACCCTACAATCTACACTCTATACCCTACAATCTATACACTACACTCTATACCCTACACTCTACACTCTATACCCTACACTCTATACCCTACACTCTACACTCTATACCCTACACTCTATACTCTATACCCTACACTCTACACTCTATACCCAACTCTCTAAACCCTACACTCTATACCCTACACTCTACACTCTATACCCTACACTCTATACCCTACACTCTACACTCAATACCCTACACTCTACACTCTATACCCTACTCTCTAAACCCTACACTCTATACCCTACACTCTACACTCTATACCCTACACTCTATACCCTACACTCTACACTCTATACCCTACACTCTATACCCTACACTCTATACTCTACACTCTATACCCTACACTCTATACCCGACACTCTACACCCTACACTTTATAGCTTACACTCTATACCCTACACTCTATACCCTAAACTCTATACCATACACTCTATACCCTACACTCAATACCCTACACTCTATACCCTACACTCTACACCATACACTCTATACCCTACCCTCTATACCTTACACTCTATACCCTACACTCTACACAGTATACCCTACACTCTATACCCTACACTCTACACTCTATACCCTACACTCTATACCATACACTCTATACCCTACACTCTATACCCTACACTCTACACTCTATACCCTACACTCTATACTATACACTCTATACCCTACACTCTATACCCTACACTATACACTCTATACCCTACACTCTACACCATACACTCTATACCCTACACTCTATACTCTACGCTATACACTCTATACCTTACAATCTATACCTTACACTCTTTACCCTACACTCTATACCCTACACTCTATACCCTACACTCTACACTCTATAACCTACACTCTATACCATACACTCTATATCCTACACTCTATACCCTACACTCTATGCCCTACACTCTAATCTCCATACCATACACTCTATACCCTACACTCTATAACATACATTCTACACCCTACACTCTATACCATACACTCTATACCATACACTCTACACTCTATACCATACACTCTATACCCTACACTCTACACTTTATACCCTACACTCTATACCCTACAATCTATACCCTACACTCTATACCCTACACTCTATACCCTACACTCTACACTCTATACCCTACACTCTATACCATACACTCTATACCCTACACTCTACACTCTATACCCTACACTCTATACCATACACTCTATACCATACACTATATGCCCTACACTCTAATCTCCATACCATACACTCTGTACCCTAAACTCTATAACATACATTCTACACCCTACACTCTATACCATACACTCTATACCCTACACTCTACACTCTATACCATACACTCTATACCCTACGCGCTACACTCTATACCCTAAACTCTACACCCTACACTCTATACCCTACACTCTATACCCTACACTCTATACCCTACACTCTATACCCTACACTCTACACTCTATACCCTACACTCTATACCGTACACTCTATACCATACACTCTATACCATACACTCTATATCATACCCTCTATACCCTACACTCTATACCCTACACTCTACACTCTATACCCTACACTCTACACTCTATACCCTACACTCTATACATTACAATCTATACCATACACTCTATACCATACACTCTATACCCTACACTCTATACCTCACACTCTACACTCTATCCCCTGCACTCTATACCATACACCCTACAATCTGTACCCTACACTCTAAACTCTATACCCTACACTATATACCCTACACTCTATACCCTACACCCTACGCTCTATACCCTACACTCTATACCCTACACTCAACACTCTATACCCTACACTCTATTCCATACACTCTATACCCTACACTCTATACCCTACACTCTACACTCTATACCATACACTCTACACTTTACACTCTATACCCTACACTCTATACCCTACACTCTATACTCTATACCCTACACTCTATACTCTATACCATACACTCTATACCGTACATTCTACACTCTATTCCCTACACTCTATACCCTACACTCTAATCCCTACACTCTATACCCTACACTCTACACTCTATACCCTACACTCTATACCCTACACTCTACACTCTATTCCCTACACTCTATACCATACACTCTATACCCTACACTCTTTACCCTACACTATACACTCTATACCCTACACTCTACACTCTATACCATAGACTCTATACCCTACAATCTACACTCTATACCCTACAATCTATACCCTACACTCTATACCCTACACTTTATACCCTACACTCCATACCTTACACTCTATACCTTACACTCTACACCCTACACTCTACACTCTATACCCTACACTCTATAACCTACACTCTATACCCTACACTCTTTACCCTACTCTCTACACTTTATACCCTACACTCCACACTCTATACCCTACACTTTATACCCTACACTCTACACTCTATTCCCTACACTCTATACCATACTCTCTATACCCTACACTTTTTACCCTACAATATACACTCTATACCCTACACTCTACACTCTATACCATACACTCTATACCCTACACTCTATACCCTACACTCTACACTCTACACCCTACAATCTATACCCTACACTCTATACCATACACTCTAAACCCTACACTCTATACCCTACACTCTACACTCTATGCCCTACACTCTATACCCTACACTCTATACCCTACACTCTACACTGTATACCCTACACTCTATAACATACACTTTATACCGTACACTCTATACCTTACACTCTATACCCTACACTCTACACCCTACCCTCCACACTCTATACTCTACACTCTATAACCTACACTCTATACCCTACACTCTATACCCTACTCTCTACACTTTATACCCTACACTCTACACTCTATAACCTACAATCTACACCCTACACTCCACACTCTATACCCTACACTCTATAACCTACACTCTATACCCTACACTCTATACCCTACTCTCTACACTTTATACCCTACACTCTACACTCTATACCCTACACTCTATACCCTATACTCTACACCCTACACCCTACACTCTATACCCTACACTCTATAACCTACACTCTATATCTTACACTCTATACCCTACTCTCTACACTTTATACCCTACACTCTACACTCTATACCCTACACTCTATACCCTACACTCTACACTCTATACCCTACACTCTATACCCTACACTCTACACTCTATACCCTACACTCTACACTCTATACCCTACTCTTTAAACCCTACACTCTATACCCTACACTCTACACTCTATACCCTACACTCTATACCCTACACTCTACACTCTATACCCTACACTCTATACCCTACACTCTATACCCTACACTCTATACCCTACACTCTATACCCTACACTCTTCACCCTACACTTTATAGCTTACACTCTATACCCTACACTCTATACCATTCACTCTATACCCTACACTCTATACCCTACACTCTATACCCTACACTCTACACCATACACCATACACTATATACCCTACCCTCTATACCGTACACTCTATACCCTACACTCTACACATTATACCCTACACTATATACCCTACACTCTACACTCTATACCCTACACTCTATACCATACACTCTATACCCTACACTCTATACCCTACACTCTACACTCTATACCCTACACTCTACACTCTACACCCTACACTCTACACTTTACACTCTATACTCTACACTCTATACCCTACACTCTATACCCTACACTCTACACTTTATCCCCTACACTCTATACCCTACACTCTATACCCTACACTCTATACCCTACACGCTATACCCTACACTCTATACCCTACACTCTATACCCTACACTCTATACCCTACATTCTACACCCTACACTCCATACCCTACACCCTATACCCTACACTCTATACCCTACATACACTTTACACCCTACACTCTATACCCTACACTCTATACCCTACACTCTATACCCTACACTCTACACTCTATACCCTACACTCTATATCCTACACTCTATACCATACACTCTATACCATACACTCTATCCCCTACACTCTATACCATACACTCTACACTCTATACCCTACACTGTATACCCTACACTCTAAACTCTATACCCTACACTCTATACCCTACACTCTACACTCTATACCCTACACTCTACACTCTATACCCTACACTCTATACCCTACAATCTATATCATACACTCTATACCATACACACTATACCATACACTCTACACTCTATACCCTACACTCTATACCCTACACTCTACACTCTATACCCTACACTCTATACCCTACACTCTACACTCTATACCCTACACTCTATACCCTACACTCTATACCATACACTCTATACCATACACTCTATCCCCTACACTCTAGCCCATACACTCTACACTCTATACCCTACACTCTACACTCTATACCCTACACTCTACACTCTATACCCTACACTCTACACCCTACACTCTATACCATACACTCTATACCCTACACTCTACACTCTATACCCTACACTCTATACCCTACACTCTATACCCTACACCCTACGCTCTATACCCTACACTCTATACCCTACACTCTACACACTATACCCTACACTCTATTCCATACACTCTATACCCTACACTCTATACCCTACACTCTACACTCTATACCCTACACTCTACACTTTACACACTATACCCTACACTCTATACCCTACACTCTATACTCTATACCCTACTCTCTATACCGTACATTCTACACTCTATACCCTACACTCTATAACCTACTTTCTAATCCCTACACTCTACACTCTATACCCTACACCTTATACCCTACACTCTATACCCTACTCTCTACACTCTATAACCTACACTCTATACCCTACACTTTATACCCTACACTCTACACTCTATACCCTACACTCTATACCATACACTCTACACTCTATTCCCTACACTCTATACCATACACTCTAAACCCTACACTCTATACCCTACACTATACACTCTATACCCTACAATCTATACCCTACACACTATGCCCTACACTCTATACCCTACACTCTATACCCTACACTCTACACTCTATACCCTACACTCTATACCATACACTCTATACCCTAAACTCTATACCATACACTCTACACCATACAATCTATACCATACACTCTATACCTACACTCTACACTCTATACCCTTCACTCTATACCCTACACTCTATACCATACACTCTAGACCCTACATTCTACACTCTATACCCTACACTCTATACCCTACACTCTATACCCTACACCCTACGCTCTATACCCTACACTCTATACCCTACACTCTATACTCTATACCCTATACTCTATTCCATACATTCTATACCCTACACTCTATACCCTACAGTCTAATCCCTACACTCTACACTCTATACCCTACACTCTATACCCTACACTCTATACTCTATACCCTACACTCTATACCCTACACTATACACTCTATGCCCTACACTCTATGCCCTACACTCTAATCCCTACACTCTACACTCTATAACCTACACTCTATACTCTACACTCCATACTCTACACTCTATACCCTATACTCTACACTCTATACCCTACACTCTATACCATACACTCTAATCCCTACACTCTACACTCTATACCCTACACTCTATACCCTACACTCCATACCCTACACTCTATACCCTACACTCTACACTCTATACCCTACACTCTATACCCTACACTCTATACCCTACACTCTGTACCCTACACTCTATACCCTACACTCTACACTCTATACCCTACACTCTATACCATACACTGTATACCCTACACTCTACACTCTATACCCTACACTCTATACCCTACACTCTATACCCTACACTCTACACCATACACTCTATGCACTACCCTCTATACCTTACACTCTATACCCTACACTCTACACAGTATACCCT